>NC_044190.1:31698833-32025435 GCF_900880675.1 Sparus aurata | reverse complement strand
TGGCCTCCAGCGCTCTGGTGCCCCGAGTGGCCTCGTCCTCCACAGCCTTGACCGTCTTCAGCAGCGATGTCACGTTGGTCACCATGACCTGAGAGAGAAACAAAACAACAGCAAACAAATCAAATGAAGATGCAGCACCTAAAGGATGTTGCGTGTGGACCAATGCAACCAAATGATAAGCCCTTTGTGTCTCCATCGGTGGTTTGAACATTGCACAGGACTTTGAGGGTGTACTGCACAAACCCACAGACAGGGGGCGCGTGGCACCCACGCAAGCAAAGCCCACAGCCCTGAAAGACTTGAGGCTGAAATCTTACAGATGGTTTACAAGATTTCTTTTCACCCTCGTTACTAAAACTACATGTGAGGCATGCTGTTATCCTCGGAAAGACTCCATGACACACTGAGCTGCCGGAGACGGCGAAAAAGAATTCACGGCTCGAGGTGATAATGAACAGTCAGCAGTGAAGCGTAAGTGTGGAAGATTCAGCTGATTTATCGTGGATATGAATATATCCCAGTTTCCTGTTATCCAGAACATCCACTTCCTAGCTATTTACATTACTGAGACAGAGTGTTGGGTTTTACTCATGTGAGCGGGTTTCATGGTGACAGGAGGGTGCTGCAGCTGATTAATGGCCCTGCCTGAGGAAGAGGAGGATGTCTGCGATGCGTACATAGTGTACATGGAATAGTTAAACGATTTTTCCACGTAGCGTTAAGATGTTATAATAGAGCCTTTTTTCATCAGTTGAAAGGGAAAATTAGGTGTATTTTTATCATCGGGAAAAAAGGAAATAAACACATTAGTACATCTGATTTGATTAATGCAACAACAGAATACAAGGACGCATCTTTTTCTGACTTTTAAGATTTGCACAAACACCATGTTTAACCATATTCAAGCCAATTGGAGGACTTTTAATGAGATGAGATGGTTTGCAGGATATGCAGAGCCCCTGATCCCCTCACCTTGGCAGCGCTCTTCAGCTGGTACATAGATGGATCATCTGCTGCCTTGCCAGCGGCGCACTTGGTGGCACTAATGAGCTCAGCCAGCGCCTTGGCCACATCTTTGACAGCATTTATCAGAACCACCTAGAGAAAAGGACACAGAGAGAGGCACCAATTTATCACAACTCGGCCTGGGAGAGCTCATTCTTCAATACTTCAGATATCAGGCGCGGTGTGTTAATAACAGAACTTATAAGGGGAGAAAAACAAGACTGGCTGACCTGCGTCTCTGGGTCATCGGCGCCGATGCTGGCAGCCCCCAGTTTGACCACATCTGTGAGCTGGGTAATGGTTTTGGCAGAAGACTGGGCCGCTTGAGACAACTTGTCCTGACCAGAGGCTGCTCCCGACACCAGCATCTTTGTGTCCTCGACCAGAGCTTTGGCTGTCTTCAAAATGTTTTCCCTGAGAGGAAGACGAGAAGACGTAAGAGAAGGAAGAGACGAAGGCAAAGGTGTTGGACTTATCCCAGCAGAAACAAAATGTAAATGTGTGAATTCAATCATCGTTCAATGCACACCACATCTCTCTTTTCATATCAAACGCATTTATAGATCAAAGCGGGTTCAAACACAAGGATAGGTAAGGTCATGATACTAGTCAGTATTTTTTTATCAAATTGCCAAGAGAAAGGCTTCTGCAAAGTCTCTTCTTGATTTTAACGGAAGATGTTTGACATAATCTGACCTAAAATGTCGCTCTATTCCCTTTCATCCTGCCTACATCGGGCACAGCCTCTTTTCATTGTATTCTCTTTCGCGATTCTTCAGTGATGTACAATTTCACTCACAATTATCTGTAAGGATCTAGGTTAATCATTTATGGTCAGAGCAGCATGTAATATGCCAAGTCTCGTCTTGAATTATTAGATATTCATCTCTTTGAACTTCCAATCGTTCAAAAATAATTAGACCAGCCGAGTCAGACGCTCGGATACATCATGAATGCTTTTACTAGACATTTGCACAACAATGAGGGATTTCAAAGAATATAACCAGAATCATTTCTCACATCTAAATCTTTCGCTGGGTTTTTCCTTTGTGTTAAGCACCATGGGACTCCTGCCACTGAGTGGATTCTTTACTCTAAGAGCAAGATCAGGAAGAGATGTGACACTTCCTCATTCTTTCAAACCCTGAGGGTAATTTGTAGTTTCTAACTTAAGAGGTGTCCTGCCCCCCTGTTCACCAGCTAATATGTCATTCTGTCAGTCTCAGATGAAAGATAACCGGAGGGCGGATTTCAGACTCCAGTCACGTCTCATACTTGTAGACTTAGCGATGTCTCACACACTGAGTATATGTACACAGACCCAATCTGGCCCGTTTCCAGCTCTAACCTGTGGTCGGCGAACGACTCGTCATTCTCTGCGTTGAGCGTGCCGGCGGAGGCGAACATGATGGTGGTGTCCAGATCGGCGATGATGCCAGACACCGCGCTGGCCGCTGTGATGCAGGCCTGAGTGCCTTTGTTTCCTGCCTGGAGGGCTGAAAGGACCAAGGACACCTGAGGACACACACACACACACACACACACACACAGACATCAAAACCTATAATTACACAGGTGAGGATGTGCCGGTGTCTTGACTTTAGGCAGAAAGAACATTTTTCACATGTTAACTGTTAGAAAAGGCAGCTGGATTGCATTGCATTTGTTTCAGCCATTAGTTTCTTGCAGTAAAATGCTGTCACCGTGTTTTGGTCACTTGGAGAGGAATTAAACACACATTTACTGGTTAATTAAGAGCAGCAAAGAGCAATACACTGCTGTAAACGGCATTGTTTGTGATATGAGTCTCCTTGGTGTATTATAAATTATTAATTCCACCGAGAGGACCAAACACCATTTGCAGGAGGATTTAAAATTATGCTGTGATGGCAAAAATACTAGGTTGGCGCAGGGAAACGCACAACATCACTCACTCATCCAAATGAGTTCATGTCAAACAGGTTTCGACTCCATTTGTATTCCTTACAGATGCGGGACTGGCAGTAGAAGCTGATTAAATGATGTTTCAAGACTCCTGACACTTGAATTCTTATATTAAATGAATGATTGGTGTGGAAAGTTAAAGGGAGACTCCATCAATTCTATAACATTAAAGTGTGTTTACAGGTCTCAGGGACTAAGACCGCTTAAGTGGAAAATGCAGTATAAAGCCTTTCGTGGCTCCAGAGGAAGCTGCATGTAATCTGACAAACCGCCTCAAGTGATGTCACTCAGTGGCTAAGATGCATTGTGGGTAAAGCAGGTGCCAGGTTTTGAAAAGGATGAGGAATGCGTAGAA
Source organism: Sparus aurata (assembly GCF_900880675.1). NCBI lineage: Eukaryota > Metazoa > Chordata > Actinopteri > Spariformes > Sparidae > Sparus > Sparus aurata. The sequence continues at coordinate 32,022,131 of NC_044190.1, read as the reverse complement.
TTGAAAAGCGATATCTCTGATCCCGCTGTCTCAGTGTTGATCAGTTGTTTTTAAACTGCGCACAATGAGCCAAACAGTGGCCTGTGTTTCAAAACCTGGCACCTACATTATCCATAAATCCAATTTGACAACAGTTACAACACCGAAGGTAATTTATCAGATACCATGCAGCTTCCTCTGGAGCAGTAGTACTGCCCAAGACCCATGAAATAACATTTATGTATTAAAGCGTTGGAATTACCCTTTAAGGTTGAGGCGATCAAAGCAGAACAAACAGGACATGTTGCACAGGCAGAGTACGCAGAGTACTAAACTAAACTGAATTTTAATCATTCAACTTTATTAAGTTGAAAAAAAAATACAATTCTGAGGCTGTTCTGTAAAAAGATTTTGATTAAATAACAAATATAGCAACTTCCGATCAAGCCATATCAATTCCAGGCTCAAATTAACAACCGTCTGTTATGCTGCATTTCACTGCACTCAGAATCCAAGTTGGAAACTTCACAGACATAAACACAGATGACATGATATCAGTATGGAACGGATCAACTACCTTTTAATCTATCCATCACTTCTTACTTGCAAAACAAGTACAACTCGTAGTGACTATTTTCATTTCACTCAGTTGATTTATACTTGATAGAAGCCCACTTGAATCTGCTAAATTAGCTGCTGTAGGCGCTTGTTAAGTTCACAGACTCAACACACACTCATCCATTTGCTGAAGGTGTCCATCTTTACCCGAGCATGCACACTGGCACGCAAAAATATCGACTTCCGACTTAAAATCAAAAGCGGCATTAGTCCGTTTAAGCTCCACCCATTTGAAGTACAGATACAGATCATTAAGTGGTTAGACAGATGCCGACACTAATAAAGGTGTACAGGCAAATCCCAACTAAAGATATCAATGTTGCAAATTGCTGTAGATTTCCCTAATGAAACCACAACTAATACCTCCAGAGAAATCTGTTCGTATTCACAGGCAACCATCTGCACAATGTTGCTAGACTGCTTGGGTATGATCCGTCCAATACTTAACCATGAATTATTGAAACAGTCTGCAGAGTAATGTATTTTTCCAAGGACTATGAATTAAACAGTCAGCCTTTGAAGCACAAGCACGCCTTGAGCGTATAGTTTCATCCAAAAAGCTTTAATTCAGGAGGCATATGATGAAATGAACTGAGGCACTAACCCTCTTATGTTGTTGATACCATGGCAACAGGATCACTTGGTGTAAACCACACAGCCCGAAAATAAAGCTCTACTATTTCAGTGTGGTACGACACAGTATGGAGTTAATTTGTTGTGGATAATACTGGAGACCAGCAGGAAAACCTTTGAGTGATCTGCTATGAAATGTATCAATACTGGCGCTGATATGCAGATGATGGACAGCAGAAAAAGGACAATGTGGCTAAATAAAAGCCAAACAAATCAGATAGGACGTTAGCACATTTTGTTATGTCTTTGGTTTATACCTTCTCCGTCACGGCCCGGGCACATTCGATCAGCTCTCGTTTGGTGAAGCCGTCGGAGGGTGTGACCTGCAGAGCTCCAGCCTTCTGGACGAGGAAGATGCAGCCGTGTCCGAGCTCCTGCACTCGAGACTTGATCTGGAAACCGATCTGGATAACAGAGCACAACACGAACGTACTTCTAATTAGATGCAAATGAAATCACGTATGGTAAATATTTAAAATATTTAAAAGAAACGTATACCCTGGGTGGTAATTGTCTACATGCATGCTGCTTCAAAAGATAAATGTGCTGCAGAGTTGTGTGATGGGTAAGATAGTCTCGGCTTTGGTCACCCTCACCTCTTCTGGCTCAGCTGTGTGTGCAGCCAGTCGTCCCTGAACGGCCAGCTGGCTGTAGTCCACCGTCACCTGAGAGGCCAGACCTCCCAGCTCGTCTGGACATGTCACTGACTTGGTCATCTTGGGGATAAAACACACACACATACACACCATCAGTCCAAACAGACCTATTTCATCACACACAGGCTGGTTTGAGTTTGATTTATGTGACACTTTTGAAAAACATTTCATATCAAAAAGTTGTTCACAAGTCATGGTAAACGTTTCCAAAATAGTCTGACAATGTTAACTATTATTTTGATGGCTTACCATTTCCTGAGCAGTGACAGCAATGGCCTTAGAGTGTTTCACCATGCTGGTCTGGTAATCCACAAATGAGCCGTCAGGTTCAGGCGGCGTACCTTCATCCAGCTGAGGAACGACAAACACACACACACACAAGCGCACACACGCACACACACAGAGTTAAAACGGCACTTTCATTTAAGGCGCGATTGGTTTGTCCTTCGCTTACAAAAGGTACAAACATCTTCAAACACGAAGACAATCAATCACTTGTCTCTTTAGTTGCGGCGACATATTAAATCTAATCTACCCTTCAATTATAATTATTCTGCCAGGTGCACAGGCAGCAGTTCATCTGCGAAATAACGTTAATGCAATTTCATATTCAAACAAACAAACACTCAGAATGACTGATAAACACTCATTATAAATTATCCACCGAATCCACTCTGTAATTAAAGCTTCAAAATAGCAAGCGCTACAAAAACACTCCATCGCCAGCTCGCAGCGCTTATACTCTGTTTCTAGCATTTCTTGTAAATCACACAACACATCTGAGAGTCGTTGTAACGCCGCAGAGACGAGAGCGATGTGGGAAAAGCGTCCTGGCGCTGGAATACATCTACAAAAATCACGAGTGCGTTTTTTTTTCGCCAAGTGATGTAACGCCTTGGAATCCGTGGTGTTGACCAAGTGACTAAAAGTTTGTCAGAAAATCCTTTAAATCACCTCCGTTGAAAGCACAGCAGAGAGTGACCATTATGTCGATGGATTATCTGAGAGGATTATCTCCTTTTAATCAACTACCGGCACACACGCACTCAGGACAAAACACACACACGCACTTGCTCATCATGTGGCCCCGAATTGAACCACTTTCACTAATTATTCATGATGTGCCACAGAAAGTTGATGCTGTTCTCCCGGTGACCCACAAATGAGGCACTTTCCCCCCCCCCTGCGATAAAGTCTCACTCAGGAAGGTGAGGAGGGATGTAATTAGTTGATGCCGCTCTGTCTGTACTTGAGATCAAAGGCTTCTTCTTGCTTTTGCACCTTATGTGTTTGCCAATAGTCTGACTGTTAATTGGAAAGACTGAGGTCTGAAGGCCCACCCCTGGCTGAGAGGGGCTGACTTGACAGGGCATTTTTTTCCGTTGCTTTCGGCGGCTTGGGATTTCTATTAATATGCTCATCAGTGGCTTTTTGTGGTGCTTTGGAGAGGTTGTAATCGAGATGTTTTCACAAAGGAACAGGAAATTAGAGGTAAAAACGAGGAAATCTTGTAAAAAAGAAAAGGATGGTTGATTGTTCAAAGCCTGGAACAACCTGGAAAAAGTATATTAAGAACATTTGCTGTCCTGCTAGTTCCCCTGCACTCTTTATCAACTTCTAATCAATTTATTCCACTTGTTTTCCTAACAGTATTTTGGCTCTTTTCAGAGAGGCCCTCACCAACAAATTAACTTTTTTCGCTATATAATTTTGCCAACTTATTAAGATTACGCTGAAAAGGGAAGTTGGAGTGTAGTTTCTTGCCCTCACTTCCTTTTAGCAATTGGTGCAGCAAAAAGTGAAAACCTGATGCCTTTTACCTTCAAGGCAAGCATCTCTGTGGGGGCAAACAGGGTGAACATTGAAGAAACAAGGAAGCAAAGAAAGTCGTGTTTTTGGTGAGAGGCAAATAGAGCTTGATATATAGAAGGGTTGTCAATGGTGAGAGGTACTGACAGAGGGCAGGTACGATTTTTGATGACCAAAGACCAAGCAAAGACGAGCCAAAGCTGTCAATCGATGGTAGGTTGAAGTACAGAACAGATGCTACAGAAAACATTTGATCCGGCTTTGGCATCCGATAGACATTTCTCCTTGACATCTCTCCTTCTGGAAATCTTTCCGCAGCGTCCCGAGGCATTCTCAGAATATCCTGAAAAGGAACCTCTTCTTGACTGCGAACTACTCGGGATCCCGAGAGGCACCTCGAGACATGGCTGAGGAAAAAGAATGATGTCTGGGCTTTTCAGCTCAATGAATTACCCCTGGGTGACTTCTTGGAGAAAGTAAATGGAGGAGATGAAGCCTCTATTGTGCGAGTTGATTTGACCAATCACAAACTTGGAATCGAAAAGCCCTGTTCTTGTGTATTTTAAACACCAGTGATTTGCTTGGCAGCACTCACCTTCGCCATGGCGTCTGCAATGGACTCCACCATTCCCCCAACCATTCCCACTTCACTTGCAGCCTCATTCAGCGTCACCATGATGTCATCGACCGCCTCCTTCATGAGCTGGGCTGCCTCTGCTATGGCATCGTGGGTATGGGAAGCCTGAGTGACAGACGCACAATTAAACAAGACTGTCCAGAGATTCTTTAGATGGCTGGCGAAGCAACATATGAGAAGGTTGTTGCACCTTTGGGTTTCCTCCACCCTCCTTGGCAGCATACAGCATCTGCAGCGCGGACTCAGCCATGGTTTTCGTTTGGTCCAGGAAAGTCATCTGCTGCTGGTGGTCATTCAGCTTGGACGCCACGCCCACAGAAGCCACGATCAGCGGTTCAAAGTAGCCAGCCAGCTGGGTCACCTGAGAGAAACAGTGAAGGGTTTAAATGAGTTCTGCACGAATTCCTCAATTCATCAATCACAGAGAGAGCCACATTATCAAACGGAGAACAACAGTTGAAAGAACCCTTCTAACAAGTGGATGCGTGTCACGCTGCTGCCCGTTTAAAAAGTATTACTTTTTTGCTCCACAGTTGCAGTATTTAAGAAAAGTAATTAACTCCCCGCCCTATATACCTTGTGTCCTAGTTGGGAAGCTTCGCCTCTGGCAGCAGTAGAAACAGGGTCAATTAAGTGGCCAATTTCCTGCACGGTGGACGTCAGCTGCTCTTGTAGTGCCTAAAGAGGGGAAGAAGAAATTAAGTTTTTGTCTTGGCTTTTTTTATGAGAGACAGAGGTGCATTCAAAAAAGCACCAGGCTGAGAACTCTTTGCCCCGAGCTATTCTAGGCCCCTTCTGCAACTTGTGATCTTAAACACTTCATAATTCAACAGAAGTGGCGCGAGCGCCAAAAACTGCTCTGTGAAACTGCAGGGTTGCTGCGAGGATCAGCAAAACACTGTTTCTTATTGCAGAAAGTTTCTATTTCTCATTTAGAAATCTGTCATTCATTTAGATTGATCCATAGTCTATTTCTTTTCATTTTCAAGAGACAGCAATGAAGAAAGTGACATTATATACATCCAGAAAACTGTAAATGAGAAAAATGAAAAAAAAAAAATAAATGTTTGCTTTGTTCATGCATAAGTTTGTACAGTGAGATATTTGGAAACACAAATATTACATCAAGGAGGAAATAAATCCCCTCAATGAATTATTTTGACAAAATCAGGTCTCAAAGGTTTGTGAAAATGTCCCTTTTGAAATTAAGAGAAAGAAATAACCTTTTCAATCATTTGAAATGGTTATTTTACATTTTTAAATCACATTAAAATGTGCTGTTTGTGCCCTAGAATGGACAGAGACCTAATTAAAATCTCCAATAACAGATTCACATCTTATCAGAGACACACACAAAGTAACACAAGGACTAGAAAAAGAAAACAACAAACTGACTGTAAAACTCACAGAGGAAAAGTCAATGAACAAACAAAGGACAAACAGACGCAGACAGAGACAGGTACAGGTGGCTGTCAGTGCAAAACGTCGAGTCATTTTCTGACGGCTGCTTACCTCCAGCGAGATGTCGTCCCTGCTGGCTAGGTTCTGGCTGACTGCTGCCAGAGAGGCCTGCTCAATATCCCGGATACATTTGTTGATGTTATCAATTGACGAGTCGCACTCCCGCTGGCCTGGGGCTTTGTCCCTGAGAATGAAATGGGGACAGGAAAAGAAGAGACAGAGAGCAATAAAAAACGGTTGGAAATGAGAGCAAAGTGGAAGGATGATGTATAGGAGAGAAAAGGGACAGAGGAGGTCATTAAGACAGGATAAAATGAGACATATTTCAAGACAGGAAGAGCAAAAAAGAAGCGCAGATGTTAACATAAGGAACACTTATTAAAACACAAGACAGATTCCAGGATGTCTCTTTAATGTAGTTTTCTACCGGCTCTCTCATCTCATTGCCGCTCAGGTCACATCTGCGGAAATGGAGCCTGTAGGGTCTCGTCAGTGCACGGGGAGATCAAGCTGGGCAGCTAAATGAGCTCTGAAGCCTCGGAGTGGTCGGGGGCACCGGCCGCATGAGCAGAATTAGTTTGGTTAAGCATCCGTTTCCATGCATGGAGCCACGTCGAAAATGAAACTGAAGTTAAACTTAATCTCTGCGTTTAATGAGACTAACAAAGTAATTAGCTTGTGCAAGATGGACTTCACTTTATTTTTGTGTTTTTTGGCATCACGGTGTGTCACTGACTGCCAAACTCCCACCACTCAATCTGCAGTCTGTAAAAGGATGACGTGATAAGGGCATCAGAATTGAACGAGATGCTAAGATGGCTGCGTGTAAATGCCAACATGCAGATGTTCTGTGCCGAGTGGGAACATTAAAATTCAGCGCAGTTGACACCGGGAATTAGTTCCTCATGGGCATCAGTTTTGTTTTGATCAAGGTCAGGTCCGAAAGGAGTGAAAGAGGAGATTAAAACTTTAAGCTGTGGAGGAAAAAGAACAAGCATTTGATATGCCGCCGCGCAGCGTTTGACATCCCTTCTCAAGGACGCTGCAACTTTCTCACAGGCATTTTATAGAGCGATGCATTCAGATAAATCAAAGTAAGAAAGTGTCCCCAAAAACAGCAAACTATACCTTTTAATTTTGACCTTCATATATACTGCATTTTGTCACTTTCGGGAGTGTGCGACAGATTATGTTGACTGACCGGATGGCTGTGATGAGGCTCTTGATGGAGTCGGACACAGTGCGGGAGTGACCAGCCAGGACAGACCAGGTGGGCGGGTCTTTGGGGTTGATGACCAATGAGCGTGCAGTCTTGAGCAGGTGGGTGGAGCTGTCGAGCATGGAGCGCGCTGAGTGGAGGATGGGCTCCTGTGCCGCAGAGCCCTACAGAAAAACAAATTGAACTCGAGCGGGAATGTAGAAATGCATTTCTTACAATATCCTGTTTTGGTTTTTTCAAAGCATATTTGCTTTTAAACTACTGATATAATATAAACATAATTGCTGGGTATGAATACTACTATAAACACTGGTATTCACATGCGTACCTCGTGGCTGATTTGAGCAGGGACACTGGCGAACTCTGGGTTTGAAGCAAACGTTGTCAGGTTTTCCACAGCCTCGATCAGCGGAGCCGTGGCGACTCGACACCTGTTCCTGTTCTCCTCAGAGAAATCTCCATCTAATGCCTTCAAAGGGAGAGAGACAGAACATGAATGTGAAATCTAATTAAACTAGAGGCGCTATTTAGGTACCTAACAAAAGAATCAAAAACTAAACAAATCAGAGACAGATGTGACAATATGAGCTGATATGAATGACAAATGTTTTCAGAATCCACCATCAATACCGTGGGTTTTTTCCAGTCGCGGGGGAGAGGAATCCTTTTCACAGTGACGACAAAGAAATCCTACCTTGATTGTTTTGACCAAGTTGGCGGTGCTGTTGGCCACCTCCTTGGCAGACTGGACAAAGTGCCTCTTGGCAACTGGGTTGGTTGTCTTGGAAGAAGCCAGACGGCAGGCATTGCACAGGGCTGAGGTGTGCTTAGCAACAATGGTGGCTGCAGAGAGCACCTGCCACATTATAAACAGAGAGCTAAATTAGCAACTGAGATATGAGTTCATCAGTAGAGGACATCAGCTTCTGGGTTTATGCTTTATTGCAAAATCAGCTTTTGTACATTTTAGATTGATATTCCTGCTATATTTTCATGCACCCGACACTCAGCTGGAAACTGACTTATGTAGGAGAGCTGTGGGGGACATACTCTAATGAGGCTGTTTTGTCTTGAAGAAAGACTGTTGTTTGAGACAATGAAGGCGATAATGAGGTAAATATTGGACTTTCAGACCCACAGTGAAGGCGTCTGGCCCCACAGTTGGACGCTTCTGCATCAGATATTTGCAGAATTGTGGGAGCTATAAAAAGACGGCTTTGTTTGAACATCTAAACACATTTTTATTATGGCTTTTTACGAATAAAAGATGGATTTATTTAAAACAACAGGTTTTCCTCATTAAAAGAAATCTATAATCCCAACATGAGGACAGGATTCAGGGATATTTTTTATTGCAGACCAGCAAGATCCAGAAAATATGAAACAACTTATAATCACTGGCCTTAAACTGTACAATCTTTGAGGTTTAACATTCATGTATGCAATATTCTGACACACAACTTCTTGCATAATTGTCATGCAGAGCACATTATGAGCGCATGTACCTGAGACGGACTGCTGTCTGGGTCTACAAGATTCTGACAGGCCATCTGAATGGCCTGGTTGGCTTTGGCAAACTGGATGGGATCCACCAACCCCTGGTGCCCTGCTTGACTGTTGGGATCAGACACGCCCACCAGGTAGGAGGCCTGTGGAGAAACAAAAAAAAAACAAAAACACCTCCCGTCATCAGTAACATAAAGACAATATGATCCACTTGTTAGCTCCTTTGCTGTGAGACATCCCGTACCTGTCCTGCAGCTTCAGTGAGGCCACACAGAGCTTTTGAGGCCGATCCTACGCAGTCTCCAAAAGCAGGCACATCTCCAGTCTTGCAGTTCTGAGAAATACCTGCCATGGACTCTCCCAGGACCTGTATCCAACAAAGGAGCAGTCCAACAGAACAAAGAGAGATGAAGAAAAGGAGGGATGCTTAGGATGTCAAGCTCTGTGTGTGTGAAGGGTTCTTGGGCTGTTTGATTTAAAAGGCCTACCTTGGAGTTCTCCATTACGCTCTCGATGCAGTCGAAGTAGGAGAGGTCACTGACCGGCTCGTTGGGATTATCCAGCATTCCTCTGACGGCCTGAAAGATAAGTGGTCGGCTTGAATCTTAGATAGCACTTCCCCGGTTATTCATTTTCACAAAATTTTCCCTGGTTAATGCCAGATGAGAGTAAAAAAACAAAAAAAAAAAACAAGAAAACAATGACAAATTGTTGTTCTTTCTTTGGGGACAACACATACTGTGGTAAATAAGGCTCCCATCAAGCCTTTTGTTAATATGATGGCTGATTTGTTCATGTTTGAGAACCACGTTGTCAAGTTGTGTTTACCTCCAGCTCTCGCAGGGCGTTGTCACACTCCTTCTGTCCAGGAGCCTGCTGTGTGCACAGCGTGATCAGCTGGTTAATGCTGTCAGTCACTGCTCTGAAAGGGGAGAACAAATGGTGGAGGAAAAAAAAATCACATCCTACTCCTCAGTGGTTTATGTTTATAACAAGTGTTAAAGTGTTTGCGAGCATGCTTTTGTGCTTTTGGTAATAACAAAGCCTGTGTGTGCATCCTTTCATACACGTGCATGTCTGCGTTTGCGTGTGCAATCTTATTAATTCAGGCAGAAATCCTTTGAAATTGTGAAGATTTCCTCGGTGCCTTTTTGAAAATGTCGGGGGAGTTCTTCTGCTCTTACTTTGTCAAATTACATGTGAGATTTGGCAGCTGCAAGCTTAACAGCTTTAATGACTAAGATGACAGATGACTGGATGCATTTGGCTGATAACTGGGGCCTTAAAATCAAACACATCACCTTGTCTTGACGGATAATGTTACTATGGTTTAATATGGTGAATAAGTTATTTGCTGCTTACAGCTTACAGTTTTCAACTCCAGTCAATGTGCTTTTCATTCAGTAGAAAATATTAGATACATAACAATACACACTATGGATAAAAGCATTAAAAAACTAAATGTTTCGGTGCGTTTGTGGCTTGTTGTGGTACCTCGCAGCAGCAGCGAGCAGGTTCTTGGCGTTTGCAGCTGCAGGATCTACAGACAGACTCTTAGCTGCCAGCAGCAGCTTGCTAGAAGCCATGGAGATGTTCTTCAGGTTCCCGATCACCTGCACCTGGTCATCCTTTTTCTTAAAATGACACATCATAACATTAAACACACACTGCCATGACTTTGACAGACTTTGACATTCTTGCAAAAACAACAAGACTAACCTGAGTGTGGCCGGCCATCTCTATACCAGCATCCAGGAACTCATCAAAGTCCTGGCTGAACTTTCCTGAGGCCACTGCCAGCTGGCTGCTGGAGCCTCTGGAGGCATGGACCACCTCGCCAGCTGACTGGTTCAAGTCTGCCGCCGTTTGGTTCAGCTCGCTCTGCGCCTCCTGGAAGGACTTGGAGGCTGGTGGGATCTGAACGGAGGACAAAGAGAAAGAGGAAAAGAACTCAGGGGTTTGAGATTAAAAGGAAAAAAAAGAAAAAAAGAAATCGAACTTGCTGTCCTTGCTGTGATGTCACAAGCAATAAAAAAGGGTAATGAATAATGTATCTAGCAATCAATTTAAACTTTTATAGATGGTTAGTCTTATTACACTCCTCGAGGATCTTTTCCACAGCGTGGTATTTAAAGAAAAGCACATGACTGTAATTTTGCTGGAAGAGATCCGGTGACTCACAGCCCAAACTCACAGTTTCAATTAGTAGCTTCTTGCTGGCCTCTCCAATGCTCTTGAGAGCCATGTCCACATCCTTCTGGCCAGGCAGACAGTTGACGCAGTTGTTGAGGGAATGAGACACAGCCTTGGCCACCTGGAACACACAGCAGGTTCACAGCAGACTGAGCGTTGGAAGAGCGAACAGGCTGAGCTAGAAATCTAAATTTAAAATGTGCAAGAGGTTTTACAGAATAAATTCACAATTTTCTTCTTTTATAAATGTCAACGAACACGCTGGAGTGTCCTCTTTGATCACAAACTGGGTTGTCAAATCACAGAAGCACATGACAACATGAAAGGGACCAGAGTGATGCAGTTCATCGGGATGCAAACAAGAGCCAGGAAGTACAGGGTTCTTAAGTTAATCTTATAACCCATAACAAATGAAAATGATGAAGTAGTGTTGTGTTTTTAAAGATAAAAAACTGCCTTGTGTATGATTCAATTCTCGACATTATTATTGAGACACAAGTGATTTTTTTTGGGAGGGAAGATAAAAGGAGGACACAACATAAAAAATTGAGACACTTCGCCTGTAAAAATATGCCACCAGGTTTATTACAGGAGTCCCTTGCTACATTTGACAGGTGTTCACTTTCATGTGTTACCAAGCAGATGTAGACATTCAGCTGGCTGGGACTCTGCCAACAAGAAATTATTTAAAAAAAAAAATATTGAGCACAGAAAGAAGCACTGTTGGGCAAATGGAGTTGAATTTTCCTTCAAGTTTATGGTTCATTTGTTTCAAGTAAATGTTGCATTAAAAACACATGCGACTCCATGAGCCATATGAAATGTTTAGTATCATCAAACTTTATGTTTTTGTACAAATTCAGACTAATCCAAAAGTTCCAAGTTAAAATACTGTGTTTCGTGTTTAATTTATAAAAAATGTAAATACAGCAAATTAAACATCCTGAAGAAAAATATAATGCACAATGAGCTGATGGAGGCTCCAGAGGATGAGACACGAGTAACTAAACAGTCCAATAAAAGTAAAACTCACATGGACTCACAATTTGTGTGCATATCTTTGACATTTTTGACAACCTGCAGATCTGTCTTTGCAGTGACATTTGATGATGTCAGCTTTAGGGCACTGATGCTGCAGTCCGACAGAGAGATGAACTGCAGCCCCAACACTCACCCGTAGTGTTTAAAGAGAACAGACATGCAGAACGGACTCCATAACCCCCTGAGCAATCCTGAATGTCTCACCTGCGCCAGCCTCTGCTGACTCTCGGTGTCTCCAGGGGAGATCAGTGCTTGCTTGGCCTCATGAATGAGGAGCGCTGAGCCCTCCATGACGTCACGAGCTGAGTCCAGCATGGCAGCGGCAGCTTTGGGGTCCGTGGTGGAGGCAGCGACGCCACGGGCCGCCTGGGCCAGTGTTTTCAGGGCCTGAGCCGTCTCCCTGGCTGCTATTCCTACACACACAATCAGAGGTATGACAACGGTTACATTCAAGAATGTATCTCAGACATCATACTTCCATTTATGACACTTTATCATGCAAGATTCCTCATGCATAGAAAAGTATTTTCTCTGTCCTGACAAATGTGTTTCATTTGATTTGAGAATCTCCCCTCAGTTCTGAGGAGCAAGGACTCTATCAAAGTATTGAAAAGTCTATGGAAAATATGTTTTAATCTGAGGAGATCAGAAAATAGGCAAGGTTAGAAATCTGTTTAGTATCTTTATTCGCCTACTGCGTCACACAAAGGAGCCTATTCAGAGGACTATGTCAGATCGGGGCAAGCCATTAACTGACTTTTGATGCTGTATATTGTGTAATTTGGTTATTCAATCACATCTTGAGTAGTTCAAATACTTTAAAGTCATGTGGAAAAGAGAAAGAAGACTTGACTTTTGTGCACAGTGTGTCCTGCAAGGCAAAAGAAACTCATAACTGCAAGACGAACTCGCAGTCAAAAGAGGATTTCTACCAACCTGTGTAGTGTTCATTTCCTTGTGCAGCACATGTTAGCAGCTGAGCCATCGAGGATCCCACTGACTTGGACGTGCTGCCCAGATCCTGCGCGCACTTCTCCAACTAAAGCAGAGAGAAAGTGGGAAGAGAACAGCAGCTTCACATGCAAGTAACAAACCCAATATATCTGCTTCAGGCGTGAGAAGCTGGTAGTCGATATTGCTTACATAGCTTGAGTGAACTTCATGAAACTGGCATTTTTCAAGTTGGGTTTTGAAAGAATGAATCCCGAGTCAATCTCATAGATCAAAAGCGCCTCTTACTGATTCTCCTGGTAGGGGCTTCAGTTGGGTGTTAACGGCAGCCAGCTTGGCATCTTGCAGCTCACTTCTCAGAGTCTGGATGGCAGTGAGAGCAGAGTCGATTTCCATGGGGCCGCAGGCTTCATGAGCCTAGAAAATAGAGAACGTCTGCCGTCTTTCACAGTTCACAGGGGTTACTGCTTATGTTTTGCACTTGTAAGTAGACAGAAATATATCTTATTGTCAGTTCCTGCTGATATAAACTCAATACCTGTAATCAATGCCTGTAATTTGCATATAAAAACACAGTGACTTCCTGCGCACACTGCCACATACGTGGCCACCTGTCTTGTGTCTGTGTTTTACCTTCTGTGCAGACGTCCTCAGCTCAGCCAGGCAGGTGGCCAGGTTCTTGGCACACTGACCCAGTTGCATAGCTGCAGCCTGATCCGTCACCGTGGGAACAGATGACTTGGCCGAGGTCACCATCTTACTACCAGGCTGCAGAGTGGGAAAAGAAAAGGGGAAAAAAAGTCTAAATGTGTGCTCTTAAAGTGCCACTGAGGCATTAAACACATAATCCCACCACAACACTGCTTCTTTAACTGCCTGCTTACACCAGAAAGAGGTTACAGACCTACTTTTAAGGGATCCCCACATGGCAGAAAGACTATTTATACTTTGCTCAGCCTTGTTCCCAATGTAGGATGAAGTAATTCAATTTCAGTATAAGGCCATAAAGTTTTAACAATCCAGCAAAGGTGGGAAACGGCAGGGTGTGTCTGTGTGATTCTGACATCGGCTTCCTTTGGAGACAAATTTCTGGCCAGTTAATTGCGGAAGGCTTGTCCCCAACTGGGACAAAGTTGATTTGTGGGTCAGTAGTTAAAGTTAGGGTTTAGGTTAGATTAAGTCCACGTTATGTTGTGTATGCGTGTGTGTATGTGTGTGTGTGTGTGTGTGTATGTGTGTGCGTGTGAACTCCACCTGTAGGAAGTTCTGGCTGGCGATAATGAGCGCCAGTTGTGCACTGAGGTCCTCTGGTTTGGCCTGACTGCCACGCACGCCCTGGACAAGTTGTGGGATGTGGTCTGCCACTGCCTATATACACACACACACACACACACACACACACACACACACACACGCACATACACACACACACACACACACATATCAGGTTTAAGAGGTATAAATACAGCCTCAGTGTAAAATCCTTCTATTATGCTATTCGATAAGTCTTCAAACAAGCAATTTGGAAGCTCACGACATAATAACATTAAACAGCTGATAAAATAAATCCTCAATAAGTTTATGTAAGAAAAATGGAAAGTAAATTGTTTATGAATTTATCAAAATAATGAAAAAATTAAATCAAATAGTGGACTGACAGCAACTCACCTTACAGCTCTGCACCAGCTGCTGGTGAGCAGCCGTGTTCTTGTTGGAGGCGGCAGCATTTTGAGCAGCAGCGATGGTCTGCGTGGCTGCAGCCGCGGCCTGCTTGGCAGCATTCTGAAGAATATGAAAATTAAAAAATTAAAACATTAAAATGAACACGTAAAATATGGTTAAAGCCAAGAAACACTTCTCAGGGTTGCATCTCCGCTTTTGAGTCTGGATGTTCACAGGTTCTACTGTTGAGTTTGCGTACTGAGGGACTTAAAGCTGCGGTAAGTGTTGTTGGTGTTTAAGCTAACTTCCTGTCCATTTCACATTAAGCAACCGCCTCCCTCCTCGCTACAAAGCTACATGAACCAGTCATATGTTGCAGCAGTTCCCTGTCCTGGTTGTGTAAAGTGAGCAGGGATATCAGAAAAACGTGTTTCTCTTTAACTGCATGAGCACGGGGAGGAGAGACATGGGTTACTGACCAAACACTCTATAACAGTGACTACTGGTGGAACGTAGAACTATTTAACACTTACTGTTATATAAATAAATCACTTACAGCAGCTTTAAAACTGCAGCTCTGATGATTAGTCACCTTGTTTATACACACCTTATAAATTATTGTTGATAATGAAAATAATCATAAAAAATCATGAAAAAGCAAATTATGCACACAACTGTCTATCATAACTATAAAAGCAAAAGGGAATACTTTATTACCTTGTAATATCTTGACATGCGTGTAACACATTCATAAATGAGAAAGTTCATGAGTTGAATATTTTATCTTGAAGAAGCAATTTGATGCGAGAGAGATAACCCTGAGGCAAAGGAGCCCCTTTCAATCCATTTTGCAGATAGATAACTACTTTTTCGATTTCAGGAAAATTAAAAAGAGTAATAACATTCTGAATCCATTCAAAGAGAAAGGCTACTGAAAATAAACATCGAGTACTCAGATCTTTGATGCCTCAACTCGTGCTTTACAATATCCTTATATTTGGTACTTTAGAGATGCTAACATTTAGATTGGTCTTGGTATTCATGTCATGCATCACTGTTAATATTTTCAGATGCCGGAAGAAATAACCTCGTCACTGACCTCCAGTCTGTTAATCAGTTTCTTCTTAATGGCGTTCTGGGCGGCAGCGTTGGTGGCCACGCGCAACCCCTCCGCAGCCTCCCTCAGCCTTTGCTGCTGGTCCTCATTCTCTGGGTACGCTGCTGCACCCTGAGAACACAAACACACACACACACACACACATAGATCAGCAAATACAGCACAGAGCAGGTGAGCAAACAGCTGGTATGAGTGTGGAAAGGAGTACAGACTGAAAGGTCTGTACAGTTTTAAAAAAGACGATTTTTCGGCGCTGTTTTGCTTTCTACGTGACATGTCGGCACTCACGACATCACACACCTACTGAGATGAGCTGTAGACACGCTCCACAGCTGCCATCAGAGCATATAAATAATCTTTGAACACCCAATCAGAGCACACAAGCCTTTGGAAATGACGCATACTTAATCAGCGCACTCAATCTCAGCTGCAGCACCTCTTCACTCCAATAATCAGTTGTTTTGTTGTTGGCTAAACGTCGATGGGAGACGTCGTTTGTTTACATTATCGTGCAGCTCTTTTTTTATCCTGCCTGTTTATGAACTCATCCGTACCAGTAAACTGTGGAGACCAATATCACTTAGCACCTCCGCGTCTCCTGCTGTTGGGGCGAAAGCTAAGCCGCCATTAGATTAATTAACTGGGAACTCGGTAGCATCACCTGCAGCAGCACAGATATGGAGGTGCGCGTGCTGCTGGAAACCTGTGTCGTTAAGGTCACCTCACACACAGACGTGACTGTAAACAAGACACACAATGTATTACTTTATTTAGTTTATTTTCCCGATTTGTGAATTTGTGTTTATACTAGATTTTGCAGCTTCATTTTTTCTTTACTTTTCAGCATAGAGTGATTTGTTTTTTCTTTCATTTAGACAGTGTTTCACCTGATATGGTCCTTTGATTTATTTTGGTTACGCACTTCTTTACTTGTATTGTTTTTAATTAGGGACACTGTGTTATGTACGATTTGTCCTTCCTGCACTTGCTTTAGTATTTATATTCAAATAGTGTGAATAATAACAGCAACAGGAAGACACAGGCACTTCATTGTCACCGTGTGGACATAATAAAAGGATGGATCATAAAAGATAAGAAAACATTTTTTTTTTATTTTGTCTTCAAGTAATTTCACAAGTTGAAATTGTTCATTTCCCTTCGACACTGCGTTAGACATCTGACTTCCCATTGATCACAGTGAAGTCATTTTAGTGACCGGCTTTGAATAAGTGGAATTTGCAGCCTGCTGGCAACTGCTGACACCGTTTGAATCTAACAGCCAATTTGCATAATTATTAAAAAGTGTTGAGTGTTCATACAATACACGTGTAATGAGAGTCCTGCAAAAGCGAATCGTTTCTTGACACACACAGAAACACAGTCAGCTGTAGAACACACAGTCCAAAAACTAAACTGCACTCCCAAATCAATCAGTTGCCAAGGCAACTGAGGTCTAAGCTTCCATTGATGCAGATAAATATACAGCTGCGATCGCAGCGATAGGTCTGGCGTCAAACCCGACCATCACACCAGCTGGGGGGCATCATTTAATCCTCATGGTGGAAGTGGAGGGTTATTAATATCAGTGTGTGATTCTGTGGACAGATAATGAGACTGATGCAGAGGGATCGCAGACATACAGTTTGGATGGAGGAACACGGGATGAGTGGCGAAGCTAAGCCAGCCCGTCAGCAGTCTGATGTCCTCTTTATCACGTCGAGCTGGAAACTTGAGGTTTAACAAAAACTGGATGGTGAATTTTAAGACTGTATAGATTATAAAATGTCAACTTTCAACCCCTATAATTTTGCATTTCGTGCTCATTCATTCTGTACTCGTACAGCTTCATCTAACTCCTGGCCGTTGCTGTTTACAAGGGGAAATGCACTAATATTAAAACAAAGACTTAGACCCCACTGTGTATGGATAAATACACTAAACAGCGCTGTGGGTTCCAATTAATTAAAACTGTCCCCTACCATGTTTACACAGGCTATTCAACATGGTGCAGCATTTCTTTTAATTATTCATCTTATAAAAAATGCAGCACAACAACTTCGAAATTACAACTATGCGCGTGTCTATTTGAGATTAAAGAGAGAAGAAAGTGTCCTTCAGTATCTAGTCAAGGATTCAGTGTGACAGCGTGTCAGAGCTACATTTAAGCTACACTGGGAGCAGGCTTGCATTCCCATATATGTGTTGACCCATTTACAACAGCGAGCGCAGTTTACATGAAAGTGGCATCAGAGACACGTCCTGCAGCTTCTACCATGAGAGCAAATATCTCAATAATTCCCAATACGCAATTAAAGAACACAAGTTGTTTAAAATCCACTTAGAAGGGAATAATTCAAACAGAAAAAAATTCTGGGCAGACTCCAGCAATTATTCAGTGATTCAAGTGTTGGTGCTCTGATTTTATAAAGCTTAGCGAGAAATCTGAACATGTTTTCAGATGCTGGAAATGAAACCCAGAATAACCACTTTCAGAAAAACACACCTTGGGAACTGAGCGTTTTCAAATTAAATCACCGTCCATGCCCCGAGTGTTTATTGAATAAAGTTTTAAAGGCCATGTTTTATGAATAAAATAACAGTTTACAAACAAGCCCGAGCAGGATCACTTCACAACCTGTCATCCTTGCTCTTCTCTTTTTGTGCACACACACACCACCTCTGGGGTGTCTGGCTCAGCTACTTTCGGCTCTGCTGTCATTCAAAAGGTCACTCGGGGCACAAGAAAATAAGCTGAATAAATATTGCTTCATGGCTCACCTTTGCTGCCTCCACCATCCTAGCGGTGGCATCAGCCAGTAATTTAGCGGCCGCCAGCAGCTTCTTCGAATTGTCCACGTCCACCTCGGCCTCTGCATCCGACCTCATGGCATTCACCAGGTCTGAGGTGGCCTGAGCCAACACCCGGGCCTGACGGACCATCTCTCCTGAAAGGACACACAGTCGATTAGAGCGTGATTAGAGGGGACACAGGTGGCGTAGAGGTGAGGGGGGGAAGAAGAGAGAGATTAGAAAAATTGAAGTGAGAAGTGGATTAATGGATGAGTCAAGTAGTTAATTCAGCTGCATAACTCAGTGTTTGTGTTGTGGGTTTGCAGTCACGAACAATCCATCCTCATTGCTTCAAACTATTCTTGATGTCTGCTTTCTTCTGTACAACTTAGAAATAATGATGCAATTCTGGCAAAGCTGAGTGGAGCAGATACACATTTCAATAAATTGCATTGATGTTTAAACTGATACCATTTAATTTTAAAGTTTAGTTGTTAAAATGACTGATAGTGAGTCGGCTCATGCTGGGACTGTTTGATGTTCAGCGTTGGTGTCCTAGACAAAAAAAGCAGCTGGTGAGAGAAAATAAGAAAGATACGTCTTTCCCTCAGCTCAGTGTTGTTGTATTAATCTCCCTGATCAGATGTGCATGATGTTATAAACACCCGTAGGTGACTTGTAAAGAAACAACTGGATTCGACCATTCCACCAGCTCTGTTGTTTTTAAATATTCCCTGTTTATGAGCGCTAATTAGGTAAGACAAAAGGGATTTTTGTCTGTCAAAGCAGACCTGGCACGACACAAAAGCTATTTGGCTGTAAGCCTTTATAATTCATCTGAATGCATCAACTGATGTGCCAACACTGCACCACGCAAGGATTCACTGTTTTTTTCCCTCTTCACATTTTATATTTGTTTCTGAACACCGGGTTTGGCAGAACCTGACACATTCGACACCAGCTCAAAAGCAGAACTCTCCCACCTAGCTTCATGTATTCAGGCCCTCTGCGGAGGAAACTGTAGTTCTACACGTCTATCAAGCCAATCAACCCGCAAAGCTGACCGCTGGGCCGCGGCATCCTCCGTGCTTCTCTCTCTTATCTGTCTGTCTTCCTCTGCTGTCAGGCCTGTTAACATCACTGTCAGCCTTTTCTCTGCGGCTTCACCAGAGCTGACAGCGGTCCATTCAAACCCGCCATCGTGACTGTCTCTCTCTGAGGGGAGCCCGGGAAGAAGCACAGCACATAGTAAGAGATCCACTCGGAAACTTAAGAGCTGCGCGAAGCGAGTTTTGAATCGCAGATATAGTTCATGTGCTTTTTCATCACTTTTTGTAAAAGAAGATATTTGGCAGATCAAGACACATTTATAAATGTGCGGTATTCATGAAGAACTCCTTGAAGGACCTTTTTCAGGTCTGATTGGAATCAAATCTAATCTAATTCAGAATAGGACAGCTTGCATGATATTTAACCACACAAAGATCAAATCACTGACTTACAATCACCTACCTTGCACTTATGTTCTTACTTGATTGGCTCGAAAGCCAATACAAATAATTTGCCAATACAAATAATTTGTATTCTTTATTCGGATTTATATCATCAAGAAGACTCAGGGAATAAAGTCATGCTAGTGGTTCTATGAGGATGTGCTAAAGCAAAGTGGTGCTTTGAGCTAGAAGCCAACAGCAGTATGCCAACATGATAAAAACAACAACAGTAAAATGCAGATTTTATACGTTCTGGCACTTGCTAATTAGCACTAAATATTGAGCTGAGGTTGATGGAATGAGGTTAAAGAAACTGGCAATAAACCAAATTCCTGGAAAAGCTGCTGCTATCTCACTCAGGTGATTAATCATGCCTAGGTAGACGTGAACGTCTGCACCAAATTCCACAGCAATCCTTCCAAGAACTGTCCATTAATTAAATGTTGAGATATTGTAGTATCAAAGTGAACAAAGATGGATATATCCTTCCTGAGAGCCGTGCAGCTAGCATGGTGAATAAAAACTTAAACCTCACTGAAAGTGGCTGCTGGCTGTGCCTTCCTGCCAATGGCTGCCTGAACCGCGACTGCTTTTCAAATTAAAAATACATTTTCACCCAAAAGGGCAATTAATTAACCTATTCCTCAGCCTTAATCACAAACAGAAGTCCATTCATTTCAACATATTTCAGCCTTCTTCTTATATTTCAGGTCTTGTTTCTTCAGTACTTCACAACTCAAATTCTCAACAATGACGGAAATTTGATGCATAACCTCATTTTCTCACCTGCGTCTCCCATCGAGCTGAAGATGCTCTCGGTGACTGTCATGATGGTGTCAGTGGCCTGGTCGTAGCGCCCGATAGGCTCTCCTCTTGAGGTGTACTGACGGACGTGTTGCAGGAGATCTCCCAGTGCCTGACCTACCACACTGGCGGCTGCGCTCACCTTCAAATACAAGAGATGCGCATCATCGATGTCAGTGCCACGTCACTTAAGCTGCGTTAATTCCTGCTTCTTATTCCATCAGGCCGGGGAAGAAGCGCACTGGACTCATTACCCTCATTGCCTCTCAAGCCGTGTGTGAACTGAACATATTAAAAAAGTCGTGTCCTTCTAATGAGTGTTTTCTGGGTCAAACTCGTGATAGAACGTCTTATCTTCTGAAACACAACAACAAATGATACGCGGAACAATTGGGTTGCGTCTGTACATTAATCAGGCTGACCTGTTTTAGGAGCTCGCCATCTTCTGTGGCTGAAAGGCAGGCCTGGACGCAGCTTTCCACCGAGCGATCCACCAGCTTTCCAGCTTCTATTAACTGCTCCTGGCAAACCGGTGAGCTGATGGTGGGGCTCACAACCTAAAGGAAACAAAAAATTGTGAAAGAGAAGACAAAAATCAATTCCTTCTTCAATGTGAAGAAGAGACATGCTATCCTATGGTGCAAAAGTTATCAATATGCAAGAAATAAAACATTTTTCTCCAGTTTTTAAATCTTAATGGTTCAAAAAAAGAAACATGAAAAGATTTGGGATGGGTGGTGTATCACAAAACACCAGGCAAAGTTGAAAAAGAAAGCGATCTTAAACGGCAAAAAGCTCCCGTCTGAAGGACAATGCAGCAAATTAGAGTCCTTTGAGAGTTGCAATTCTATGGCGAGTGATTTCCCTTTTAAAAAAATGCAAGACACATACGATGTTTCCTCTAAAGTGTAAATTGGAGGTACTCAATAATGTCCAAAATAATCTCCATCCAATTCCCCTCGAAAAAAAAAGGGGTAAACACGGTTTAAAATTGGGAAAAACACACACAAAACACACTCTGTTCATTATTTAATCCCAAACAACACAACACTACCAGAACCAGGGAAGGGAAGATGAGATTTAAAAGGGATTCGGCAGATGGTTCTCATCACGCTGCCATGCAGAGAGGTGAGGATTTGTTTAGTAAATGCAACTATTCAGATTGGGAGCCAGGAGGGCATTTAAACTAATTAGAGGCATGTGGGTTGTACAATTAAAGATGCACAAATATGATGAGGGCACAGGGTATTTAACACTGCCCTGGTGCGTCCTGTTGTATTCGCAACCCCAGAAATACGGATGTTTTGAGCTTCAGACAAACTGGAGGTGATCCAAACATTTGAGTAAACAAAAAATGCATGAAACGTTCTACTTGTGAGAAAGCAAAAGGGGAATTATTGTCAAGCACTCGACCAAACAGCTTCAACAACAGCTTCCCAAGTGATATCATTACACCGCTGCAAGTGCAATATTCATATTTGAGACAGATGTGACTTAATAAATGGAAAACATTGCACCACCAGTTTATCTTTTCCAAGCATCTACATAATATCCACTGATTTTTTTTCTTTTTTTGGAGGGGTGAAATGAAGGAATTTGACACAAACCCTGACATGATGCGAGTCGTTTAGTACAATGACTCTGTTATTTCGTGCTCGGTAGCGGTCGTGAATGTTTTTTGAATGTCCTACAAACATGTTCTTGTACCTTGGCGCACGCCACCAGCTGGGAGGTGGACAGGGCGCACTGGGTGGCGGCAGCGATGACCCGGTTCTGTAGCACGGTGTCCTCTGCGACCTGGGCCACGTTCTTGGCCTTCAGCACCAACATGGCCGCGGCGTTGGCCACCGCCTTGGCCAGGTTCATCAGGATGTCCTACAACAGCAGCAATCAGGTGGCACGGATGACTCACACAAATCAGGGACAACATACAGCTGGACGGTCTGTCCTGAAACGATCTTATCTCCCACACCAACAGATGAAAAGTGTTGTGGTGTTGACATGTACATAGC
This sequence comes from Sparus aurata, assembly GCF_900880675.1. NCBI lineage: Eukaryota > Metazoa > Chordata > Actinopteri > Spariformes > Sparidae > Sparus > Sparus aurata. Next base: position 31,999,550 of record NC_044190.1, on the reverse strand, counting down.
GCAGATAAAGGTTATGTCTGTTTAATTATATCTGTAGTTGTGTGTTATTGCACTGAAAGGGATGTGATGCAGATTCGACAGAAATTACAGGTCATCAAACTGCTATATTATTTACTTTTTAACAGGAAAAGCAACAGTGTTTACTCATTTCTACATTGCAAACATACAATTAGCCATAGAAATCTCAGTAAAGGGGAGCAGCATCAGCAATCTAATCTAAGAGAAACAATACCCCCTGCACATTAGTTAGGCTCATCATTAGCCAACAGGCGTGTGATCTCGACAAACGCCATCAAAATAACAGCCGTGATTCAGCCAAGTATGAGCTACGAGAAAGGAAAACACGAGCTAGCCAGCTAGAATAGCACTCAAATTAAACAAAAACATCCAGCTGAAATAAGGCAGTATCCCCCGGGTCATGGTCACAGTGTGCTTTTGATTAACTGAGTGGCAGTTCCTCAGGAGTGGGTTTTTTTGTGTGCGATTTAAAAAAAATGTTTTTAATGATGATAAATGGATGCCGTGCAGCGTTTACCTGGAACCTTTCGTCGGTCTCGCTCTCTCCAATCTGGCGCAGGAGGTCTCCGCTGGCTTGGCCGATGCTGCCTGCTGCTGTCAGCACGGTCTGTCTGGGCTGCACACACACGCGCACACACACACACACACACACACACACACACACATACAGAAAGAGAGATAATCATCAGGATGTGAAAGTGCATTTAGACGAAACTGCATCATCTTGTATCTCGATGTAGATGTGGTTTCATATGTTATCTGTACAGTGTTTTACTGCGCTGTATAGAGAACAACATCAGTGCTACTTGAGTGAGTTATTTAAAAACACACACAAAAAAAAAAATGATAGAATCTTGCTGCACAAATACCCCAGATCTCTTTGTCTAACTCGCCTACGGGCTTGGAGTGATCTTCCGCGAGTATATAAGGCTCGGGGGTTGTCCCGAGGCGAGGTGGCTCACTGCATTATGCAGATTAGCAGCCAGCAACTGTACAGAACATTAACTTCTGAGTGATACTTCCACAACAGCAGACTCCTAATAGAGCTCAGCAAGACATCACAGTCCTGCAACACAAGCAGACGCATTAGAGCGGAGCGTCACTCGCAGTATCTTCTTAAGGAAGTTCTGTTTACATAAGGCCCCCCCCACCTCCCAATATGTTTGACATTCAGTCCGAGATCTTTATTCAGACCATCCGAGACAATTCAGTTAGCCGAGGCCGGACAGCAGCACATGATGCTGATCTAATTAGGTGCAGTTTAAAGCACCGGGAGAGACGCTGCATTATTGAGCGATGATAGACTCAGAGTAGAGCAGCTCCATGGCAAATTTAATTAACTTTTTAGGCTGTCAATTTGGATTTCAAAAAAAAAAAAAAAAAAACCTGTGGAGACAGAATCTGGCATTTCAAGTAACACAATTGGTGGAAAGTTTGCTTGCTGCATGGGCTCAACTCCAGATGCAGACTTCACTTTCACACATTATTCTCCATTTTCTGTCTCTTTTAACAATCATCCTCTCTGTCCTCGAGCCCTCCTCCACCCTCTGCATTTGGTTTGGGCTCAATTTAGTTTGCAATCTTTTCACATTTCAGTCCAAACACCAATACCTCCCCATTATGTCCTTCGGGCTTTATTTGCTCTATTTCGACTTCAACATGAAGAGACGGGAGTGTATCTGCTTCTTTCAACATGTCAGATATTCAGTAGATAAACAGAGGCAGGGGAGGGGAGAGGAGGGGAGGGTGGTTTCACGGGCAACAGCAAGGAAAACTGCTGATCCAACACTAAAATGTACAGTGAAAAAAAAAATAAAAAATGACAGTGTTTTGACAAGGCCTGGTGTTTTTATCTCAGGGTTCCTCAGCTCACCTCTCCAGAAGCCGGCTCCACAGCCTTCAGCAGGTCAGACACGGCCCCTGCTAGTGTCCTGGCAGCCCTCATTAGATCGTTGCCGCCGCCGACGTCATCCTCCATCAGCGCGGCCAACAGCTTCACACCCTTTGACATTTCCGTCAGGTTGGAGGAGATGGTGGTGATGGCGCAGCCCACTGCGGTGTAGTCTGTGTCGGTCGGATCGCCTGAGCATGAGGGGGAAAAGGACAGAATTGGTACGTGCCATCAGATGGACAGAGTCCTACAGAAGTGAATAGCAATCTACTTCTAATCTAATCCCAAACAGATAATATTTTATTTGAACGCCGTCGAGTGAGTCCTCTGAAGATTCACTGACTCACTGAGAACTTGAGACTGCTTAAAAACACATTGGTCCCTTTTAGCACAGGAAAATGAGAGAAAGTTCTGAAAATTCATCAATCATAACAGCACAGAGCCGGTTTAAAAAAAAAAACCAAGGCAGAATATGAGGAAACTATTCAACTTTTGTCAGGATCGACAATGACTTTAATGAACACCAGACTGATGGAAAGGCTCTGCTTTAAAGTCAACTAATTGGCCGGATAATTTTAACTCCGCAGAAAATAGAACCACTAAAATGTACTTGTAAAACTGTGGGCACATGTCCTCTCGCTCTCACTGAGTTTCATTAAAGGCTTATAACAAATCCTGCAAAGGCTACGCAGCAAAACATAATGTAGTCTTTCTCTGAAATTAATGATTTTGCCGCCAGCGAGCTGCGGTAAATCCGAAGGCTTTATCCAAAGACAAACGGAGCGAAATTCTGCTGAGTCATGCCGGTGCCACTTGCCAGCTGTGAGGTTGACGACGGAGGCCGTTCCAGCAGTGATGGCGTCCACCTGGGAGTGAATCTCGTGCTTTGACTCGTCCATCTTGTTTTGGATCCAAACCTTGGATGCCTGTGTAGAGAGAGGTAGACCACACCAAACAACATTAGTTTGAATATAGACACAATGGCTGTCATTCTTCTGAAAGTGCCTTATTTAACACGGTGTACAGAGAAGGTTTGGATCTTTTGTTTTATGGCTGTTTTCTGAAAGCATGCATTGAAAGTGATATTTTACCATGATATGTATATGGACAATGTGTATGTTGGGGCTGTATATCAACTGTAGACACATGTATGTGCACTGTACAGTACCATGTCCTGTCCCAGTGGTGGCAGGTTGTCGACCTCCCCGAGGTCAATCTGGGCCTTCTGCACAGCTTGCATACTGGTGTTGATGGTTCCCATCAGAGCCTGCTGTGCTGAACTCTGCACAAACAGGAAGATAAACAAGTTCATTTCTCACAGGATGCAGCCTGGAGTGATCCCAAAAGAAACCTACTGAGGGAAGATGGCTGTGAAGCAAACTGTTCGCATGTGTGGAGGGAAAAAAAATAGGTGACTGAGTGGAGAATTAGTATACATCTGCCTACCTACAGTGATTCGCACTCTTGTTTAAGCAGCATTTATATTTATCAGGACCCTCTCAATAAATGAAAAATGCACAAAAATCCTGAGAGCTGATCTCACCAGCGGTGGCATGTGTCCACGGTGCATCTGACCCATTGTGATCTGCTGCTGAGCAGATGGCATGGTGCCCATGCTGAGTGACTCGGTGCCAATGGAGCCCGAGCGGATCACCCCTGGCAGCGCCACTGAGCCGTGCTCCACCCGGCCCACGCGATTAAACTGCTGCTGAAGGATGGTCGACCTGCAGGTGCACAAACAGGCAGTTAATACAGAATCTGTGAATGTTAAAACAACGTGTTTTTCAAATCATCCCCAACAGTTTTAAGTTTTCTTTTTGCAGAGTAAATCTGTCAAGATACATTTATTCACAATGCTTAAGATTCAAGTCAAACCATCACCGAGGTTTGTAACTGAAGCAGAGAAAATCTCATCTTTGTTACGTATTGTTGATTTAGCCTGAGAGTCTTCATTTAAATTATGAAATTGCAGTGATGAGAGCAGAGAATGAGGGTTTTCTACTGCTACTTTTGTTAATGTACGCTACCTGGCCTTTATCTCCAAACCCATAATTATCCTCTCAGCCACTCAAATGACCTGTCTCACTCAGTTTAAAATGTAGAGAAGTAGAGAAATGTAGAGACGAGACCAGAACAAGTTCCCCAAAAAAAGGCTGTCCGGATGCAGAGTGGTTAAATGTAGAAATAAAAAATGCTGCAAATCGGCTGCCAGAGACTGGGAGTGAAGATTTTATAAAGAAATGTACATCTGTGAGGACAATGACACGTCAAATCTTCAGTCCATACGGTTCCCCTGTTTGATTTTGTACAAAAATAACATTCTACATAAAACCTAAAGACTGAGAGAACTGGCAGGAATGAGAACAAGGTGAACATTCATCATCATTCTGTAAAAGTCACACATATATTCCAAGTACTAAGCTACAAAGCTACAATGCAATAAATACACATTATGGTTAAATTTCAGTTGAGACCTAAATGTGCCTCTTAGACAAATGTTTCACATTGAAATTGATCATTTAAAAGTAAGGTTTACGAAACTACAAATACAAAGCTAAAAACCACGGCTAGCTAACGAGCTAGCTAGTGACATGGCTACAGCTCGTCTTAGCTACAGCTACATTTACCTTCTCTCTCTGACCTGTTTCCTGTAACTAAAAAAAAAAGTCATGAACCAACATCTCATCAATTCAGTTGTGTTATACCAAATAAAAAAATAAAATAAAAACAGCTAAATCAAACCATGACATTAATAACAGCCAAACAAAAAATATTAGCCTAGCTTAGCCGAATAGCTGTAACAAGTCAGTCTGTGGACATCCTAAAGTTTTTTTTTGTTTTTTTTTTAAAATTCCGCCAAAGGCAGAGGGCTAAATCAATCTGCTTGACAGGAGATAATTATATTTTGGCTGCAATTGATCAGTTTTAATTCAGCTAACCTGCCTTCAGCTACGGCTCTTTGTCTTTGTAGGGCAGCACCGACAAAATTGTTTGATTTTTAGCTGAGTGACGCTGCACTAAAAACAGAGCTGGTCCTTTTTTTAAATATCTCTTCTCAGCTTAACACCATATTTCCACCAAAACATATCAACAACTCCCTTTGTGCCGACTTATCTAAACGGCCCTCCCACCTGTTGCTGTGCTCTTCCTCTAGTCTTTGCTCTGTCATGTAAATAAAGCCCATACTGTATTTTTTCTTTCTTTAACACTTAGTCAATCTTGAACGTACTGTACGTGCACGAACACGAAGCGCAGAAGCATCCACAAAGTACCCCATCGGCCTAACGTAGTGGCCGAATAACAGGACAAAATGGAGATGAGCTGAAGCAAAAAAACCACGAAGATAAGAGCACAAAGAAGAAGAAGGAGGACACAAAGAGAGCATGTTTCTGTTTCTCGACTGTCTATGGGAGAGATTTAACACAAGGCAGAGTGGTTGTGATCACTTGCAACAATTGGCTACTAACACACAGAGGACTGACACCACAGAGGCTGTGTACTTCTGGAATACAAAACTTTGCTTTGTTTTTCCCTCTGATAAAGCCCTTCCAGAGTTTGGCTTGCTGCGTGTTCGCAGAATTAAAAGACTTTTTGCCTTCAGCCGTGCGTACAAGCGCCCAGATAAAACAAAAAGGGGACACAAAGTAAATTAACAATGTAGCAGAGACTCTCCTCCCCCCCAGTTGAAAGCAAGGGAAGCAACATCAATTGAGACTAGACAGGAAAAAGGGGCTTCAGTTTGACACGATGAGGTAATGCGCATCTCATCAGGAAATGTTTGGATGGAGCCTTCGCTTGCTCCAGTGCAGCAAGATTTCTCCACATAATGTTTATCTCTCGAGATAACGTCGAGCCAAGGAGGGTGTTTCGTGAAATGAGGTCCTGGAAAATGGATGTGTGAGCTGCGGACGAGGGCGGCGGTAAGAAGGAAATTGAAAAAAGTACCCAGGGCTGATATTGTGTTTCGCTGGAATATTATGCAATAACTTCAAGCTATCGCCGCGCCACAGTTTATACTGAGCTGTAACACAATAAAGCAGCACAGGGATCAAATGGAAACGAAAGTTCAAAGGATTCATTTGGGCAAGTTCGAGAAACTTTATTTCTCGTTTTCACCGCTTTTGTGTAGTTTTCTCTTTGTGAGTACAAAGGTTTCTACAGCACCTTTTCACTGGCTAATTGAAAAGCGACAAAAAGATCAAGGTTTAACAAGAGTGCACAGCCCGGCTAGCTAGCAGCTCTGTGAGGCTGAGTGCTAACGTTAGCTTGCTAACATGTTTTTACGATAACGCAGCTCAAATGCTATCGCTTTTTTAGCTTTAGGTACAATGTTTACCATCCTTGTTTAGTGTATTAGCCTGCTAACATGAATGTGGTAAGATTGTAGTTTAGCGTCTAAGCATGCAAATGTATTTGCTCATTTTTGTTAAGCGTCAATAAGAATGTGATGAGTTTTCCTTAACTCATCATCTGACTGAACATGTTGTATGGTATTATTGTGTTAGCATGCTAACATGGATGTTTAATTATCTAGTGTAGCGTGTTAGCATGCTTACATTTGCTAATCAGCACTAATCAAAGTTAAGGGTTGGTTTAACTGTCATTAGTTATCCAGGTCATTAACCATTGTTACAATTAATTATGTGCTGAACACAAATGTTTGGACAGCTGTGTCAGTGAATTCAACAGCTCTTGTGTGGATTGCCATGACATTTTGAACACTGTGCTGTGTGCTGCTCGTAAGGATGACGCCACAAGCTACTGATTTACATACTTTTTCGGGGATACGGATTCCTCAAGCATGGTCGACTCCTCATCGCCTTCTAATCCAAAGCGGTCCTTGCTTTGCTTCTGCAGCAGAAAGAAAAACACACCAAATATTAGGTTGAGAAGGAGCCACCAGGGATTTTAGAGAAGCTGCCCTGAGGGGTGTTTTGGGTAAACATCAGATTTAGAGTCACATAAAAAAAAAAATATATATATATATATGACGTTACTGATTGCTTCTTGCAGTGTGCAACATGAGCCCAGCCGTCCTGTAGATGTAGGACACGCAGCCAGATCACATCAAGCATCAACAGATCTGCGACTTTACCTGCCAAAAGCGGGTATCGATCCGTTTGTGATTCATCTGCCTCCCAAGAGATAAACTTCTCACCTTTTTGAGGATGATGTCGATGTAACCAGCAATGAGCTGAGAGATCTGTTCCCCTTCAGTGGTCTGTACCGAGTAGTAGCTCTCCTGGTACTCCCCAAAGTCCTACACAGAGAGAGAGAGAGTCCAATTTTATACATGGATTTTATACTGGCTGTAAAGTAACCACTGCGGTGCTCGTACTGAACGCGAGGCTGAGGATTTAGTGAGAGGATTAATGTGAGTCCACAGGAACCAGCTAGTGTCAGATGAATAAAAACACATTTGTGTTGGGCGACACATCAAACCACTGCAACATACAGACGCTCAGATTAACCCAAGAAGCATCTTGGAGCAGCGTTTTGGAGAAAAAATTAGCTGAAAATAACTAATCAGGCAAATTTTTGTTCCAGCGTGGGGACATACAACAGATGGGAACATGTGACTCCTTCTGCCCGTGAACCACAAATCAAACCGCGAGTGTCACAAAAGCGACACATCCTAAACCACAGAGCACTCTACTGAATTAACAAGAAAGAGAGAGTGTGTTAATTTAATAGAGACAGCCCCTCGACCAGATCGGCAAGATTAAATCCATGTTGCTCACTGACGCCGGGTGCTGACACAAAGCAGGGATATCGACAGGGAAGACAAAAGAGTCTGTTCAATAACTGAAGTGCACGAGGGGAGTGAAAGAACAGGCAGGCCGAGCACTACACCGATTGTTTTATGGCCACTGCAGGAGAAGAGTCGGGTTTACTGCGAGCCCGTTACAGCCTGTGCTATTATCTACAGCGTTATCTACACAGACTGAGTGAAAGGACGAAGCCAGCGATGTCAAAAACGGGGAATTCTTGCCGGCGCTTCTGTGATGAATCCTGGTGTTGCTGTTGTGATGTTTTCCCGTAAACGCGCGTCTTACCAGGGTGAAGCTCTTGGGTGACGCCGCCCACCTCTTCACGGTGGTGAGCGGCCACTCCTGAACCACGTCTTTGGTCCTCTCGTCCACTCTCATCACGGACTCTTTGGTGATGCCCAGGAGCCGCGGCACCAGTTTGTTCTTACTCTTCATCTTTTCCTGCAACAAAACAAAGAAGAAAAAGAACTTTAAAAATCAGACGAGCGCAAGAACATAACTCCAAAAAACAAAAATACATAATCAAACTAGACTTTGACCAAACTTTCGTAGTTAACACGAGCGACTGTTTTGAATTAGTTTTGAACTGTGAAGGTTTTTATCTACACTTTGCAGTCCCTGAAGTTTAACATCACAGCAGTCTCAGATTTGTAACGGATGACTTTGAAAGTTTGAAAACAAAGTGGACTACTACGCCTTTCTCTGTCCGTTGGAAGAGATCTCCACCCTTTAATCTTATGAAGGCCTTTTTAAGAGTTTTATCGCTCTTCATTTTCCAAACTTTTAATTAAACTGCTTCACACAACTAAATACAGGATTTTCTGAATGAAGCTGGCGCTACACAACGTTTTGTTTTTTTTTTGCTCTTACTGAAGTAAATGCTTAATAGCTGCAGAAAAATGACACCATCCGCGTATGGATTGGCTCTCTATCCCCAGGTAATAATTGGATCAACTGTGGAAACTCTTCACGGTAAAAGAAACAGAATCCGCTAATGGAGGAGGGCAAAGGAGGCGAAGAGGGAGAGCGACTGAGACCGAGGTTAAACGAGAGTGAACAGACGGGCGTTCACTCGATGGAGAGCTCCGGTGTTGTGTCAAAGTCTGTTCCCTGGTTAAAGTGCGTCCTGCCACTCATCAATACAGCCAAGTGTTTTCCTCAATGGTTTCACAGTGCTGAGATCGGGGTTTTTTTTGGTCAAATTTGGATTCTTAAGGTTGTCTTTTTGTGTTGCTCTGGACGGTAGCCAAGCCGCCAGCGATAGTAACACCACGGGGAAACGCCGGGAGAGGTGGAAGTTGAACAGTTGTCTATTTCCACTTTAAGAAAAACACTCAACACTCCACGTAGACGAGGTTATACCTTCCCCTGGTCTGCATGAGCAAGATACTGAACCCCAAACTGCTCCAGCTGTGCTGGCCGGCACCTTGCATGGCAGCCACCGCCATCAGTGTACGAATGTATGTATGAATCACTGTAAGTCGCTCTGGACAAAAGCGTCTGCTAAATGTAAATGATAATTTTGGTCGGTGCAGTTAGCACTCATAACACTGTCTGCAGTAGTTTTAGGATTGTATTGTCCACCATAATATTACAAGTACACTCAGTTCGACTGCTGGAGATGTTTTAATGTCAGTTTGGCTCAAATCTTCCGTACTGATAATAGCAACATGTGGTACATCTCTGCTTTCCTCTGTTTTATGTACCGGACACTTTATTCTCATAGGACTACACTGTATAAAAAGGTATAAAATAAAACATATAAAATAGTACTCAAAACAAGTGATAAACAAACAAGACACCAGCTTATGTGATGCAGACAAACAGTTTTAAATGTCAGTTTTGTTCCTCTGAGCAAACAATTCTGCCCACACTCTTCACGTTCTTTCATTTCCGTATCCCGCTGCCTGCTGAGGGTATCACTCGAATTAAAAAGGCATTTGGAAGAAAGGAACAGATTATCAGTTTCAAGCAAACAGAATTTAAGTTCAGAGGCAGGGCTGCCTGGAACTCTAATTTTGCTGTCACGACGACTTGCCAAGATTGGTATTCATCTGTCTAACCAGTGAGAGGGAGAAAAAAAAAACCCAAACTCTTATCAGCTTAGTAATTAAAGCGTTATGTCTTAATCATGTCTTTATCTGCCTGTCAAAAACTCTCAACCTCCTCTTGTATTCATTAAGCCTCTAATGTCATACTTTAAGTCAAAGTCATTTTGCTTCTCCTGGCGTGGAATGAGATAGCGCTACTTTTCTCCAGGAGCTGCAGACGGACACATCGCCATGGGCTGTGACGCGAGGGCAGAGAGGTGAGTTGTGTTAAAACATTTTTTTTTTTTAAAAGTCATGCAGGGCCTGTAAACCTCTCTGGGGGCCTCCAGGAGGGTTATGGGTTAGGCTCTATAGGCTGCGTTTTTTTCCAGGGGTTATTTTTAAGATGTTTCTGCTCCACTGGATTACACTCGAGGGGGTGACAGAAACGACCAAGGTGAGCAGATAAGATGTCAGACTGATCAAGGGGAACACAGATCCAAGGCCGGGAGGCGGGATATAGTTTAAGATTTGTGTGTTTTACCCTGAAAAATGGGAGTAAGAGGAGTAAAAAAAAGGTACAGTGTGGATATGCAGGGCTGTGGAATGTATGAGCTGTTGCTAAATGAAGTTTTAATGGGCTGAGCACCGATCTAATAAGAGTTTTTTTTCTGCTTTCTTTGTTGTACCTCATCTCTGCTCTTATCCTCTGGTGCTGAGAGCAACTGATGAAAAGCCAAGAACTGTCTGGCAGAGTCAGTAAAGAGAAGCGCTGGCGAGGTTTTTTTTTTTCGTTTTTTTTTTCTTCTTTTTCCCGAGCAATTACCAGAAATGATCTCATTTTCTACGAGAGCTCAGCAGTGAAGTCAGAAAAGGTGACAACTGAGAAAGCAATTTACTGATACGGACGGGGAGGTTTCCCCACCCCCATGACTTTATGCAGGTTGTCCTCTCAGCGACAAATGAGAAGGGGAAATAAGAAAAAAAAAGGGTAACTTGTCACTTTTGTCATAGCACTTACACTGGGAATCACTAAATTGCTCCCTCCAGCAGACATCTGCTGGCAGTTGGACTTATTTGGGAGAGTTAAGTGTCCCGTGTTTGCCTCCTAGTCGCCCTCATTCACTCCACTTCCCCCCCCCCACCACCACCACCACCACTGGCTCCAAAATAATCTTTAGTCCCACACTCGGCTGCACAGACACATTTGGTTTCCTTCCAGCAACAAGCTGAACTCCATGCAGAAGAGGTGCTGCTGGTGTGTGCTTGTGTGTGAGTGAAGAAATGGAAACAGAAAAATTCACGAGGGAAAAATAGCTTTGTTACAGGACTGGAGTTGAGTCTTTTGACCCAGTTAATGCAAAAATGTTGTTGTTCTTCATTTGCCAGGAATAAAAATACTTTTAATCAATGTACAAATCATCAAAATGGGGATTGTAAAAGCACGATGTATCTAACAAAAGAAACAACTGAATACTTGCAATGAATAGTAAACATGGAGCTGCTAAAAGTTTCTCATATTTGCAACAAGGACTTATTACAGTATAAATTAGTCTTTAAGAGCAGCTGTGTTTATCTGCAGCAGGTGTAAAAAAAAAAAAAAAAAAATGCACACCTTGGTTTTTCTCAAGTTTTCAGAAATTGCTTTAGAGATCTTGTTTCAAACTTTCAAACTGAACTGAATCCAAAATCACATCAGAAAAGGAATTTTTTATTTTTTTTTTAAATTGCCCCAATCGCGTGTTCGAGGAGCCATTTTCCCCTCTTCGGTTTTGGCCGACATTAGAAGCTTTGAAGGTTTCGAGTGGACACAGACAATTACGCCACCTCCTCGGTTCTGCCTGCAAGTTCTTTATCCAGTTAATTCCGGGCCCAGAGAGCAGATTTCACAGTCCGGAGATAAAAGGCTTCAACTGAGTTTCAGCCAATTCCAAAATCTGCTTCCCCCCCCCCCCCTTATTTAAATAATTTCATTCAAAAAGGACTTCTGGCTAAATTTTTCACTTTTTTCATGGTATATGATCTTTTCATTGAATAACAGGTGCAGTGTTAGTGTGTGTGTGTGTGTGTTACCACGTACTTTGACGAGGAAGAAGGAGACGCCGTATGTCCGCAGAGACCGAGCCAGTTTCACGTATTTCACTTTAGCTTCGATCTCCGTCATTTCCCCACAGTTGTTGTGCTCCTGCGGGTCGGATTAAACGCGTATTCAGCATCTGAACAGTTGGTGCAAAATTGTGAAATGAGCAGAGTGTGAAGCATTTCTTTCAAAAAAAAAAAACAGTGACCACACCTGGAATACTTTCTTCTCAGCTCCTCTTTGTTTTATGTATTCTTTGGGTAGAAACTCCTTCAGGCTGGAAAAGAAATGAACACAAGAAGCTGAAAGTCGTAGAAAAAAATATGACCTCATCGTTTCTGCTACAGCCTGCAAAACAAATCAATCTCACTCACTCCCGATGCCGGATTTATGATACGAAAACAATTGTTTCCATCACTGCTTTCATGACAGGCTGAATTCTTTAACTTACAGCCAGACTACTTCAAGTTAAACAAGTTGGACACCTGATATTTGGCAGACAATCTAGTCAAATGTGCCAGTTCATTCAACATGAAACAACTCTGGAGATCTGGGATGGACCCTTACTCTAAGAATCCAGGTTTGTGTTTGTGCTCTACGTGAGGTCCGAACTGGATCTGGGCCTGGATGCCTCCGAACTCGCCGGCCTTGTCAAAAGACACGGGGTGAGAACCGTTTAGGATGTCATCTCGAGCCTGAAAGACAAAGAGAAAACCTCTCATTCATTTTGAAGTACTGCCGAGTCCAGTCATTGTACTTGGTACGCATCTGATGGACAGACTTCAGGGAAGACGGGTCAGACCTGCACGTAAAGCAGATTGAGCTGGACCGGGTCTCGGGAGTCCACGTTCTGGTCCGAGTAGAAGAACTTGCGTCTGAGCAGGAGGGTCTCGTTCTCGTCCACGCCTTGCTCTCTGAACGTTCTGCTGTGGTCCAGCCAGTTCACTGATGACACGGAGCACAGCCACAGGAGTCGGATTATACAAAACAAGCCAAATCTAGATGTGTGCAGCAGTTACTAGTGGTTTCTTTTAATGAATCCAATCTGTGTCGCACAGAGAAAGTCAAAGATTTAAAGAGATCAAAATAAATCCTCCGGTTTGAGTGTCTTAAAGAACTACTAGGAGCGAGATTACACGACTGTCGTCTCCAAGCTTTTTATACCAGCTCTTCATTCGTTACCTCTCTAATAAGGGACGGTTTCCCTCCCACCAGCCTCACATGAATTCGAGATCGCAAGATTAACGGTGACAATCGTTATATAGAGTGATGATGGCAGAAACGCGAATCTTGCCGGTGGAGTAAATGGAAGCTGTGCCCAGGTACGGGAAACGAAAAACAAACAGATTTTATAATATCTGGAGGCTTGTACTGAATTTCTTCCAGGGTAAGAACTAATGTGTGCATCTTGCTGTGTATATTCTATTTATCCATTTAACATGTGTCAACCGAGTCGCCTGGTTAAAAAGATTAACCGTACCGACATTTCGACAAGAAATGACTTGACTTTCATATTGGGAGGTGGGGGTGGGATGATGGCGGAGTTGTGAGTGGGAAGGCTGCAAAACCTCCGACGCATTTCGAGACTGTGTTCCAACTTTTGTGAAGTGTGAAGCCAACCAGGAAGTGTTTAACGACGGGCCACAACAATTCAACGGTTGTCGGTGCGACACCACTGGGTAAAAGACCCTGAAGAAGCTTTTGTGCCTAAACCTCACCAGCACAATGTGTCACAAGATAAAAAAAAATTTAAACTGAACCTAAAGAAACTCAAAGTTGTAACATTAAGAAATGTAAAGCTTCAAGATATCCAAAGTTTGCAGGATCAGACATTTCCGACATGTATTCCAGCAACTCACAGTCGTCGTCTGTGTGTAATTTGGCTTTCAGCTTCTCCATTTTTCTCTCGTCCCGCAGCAGCGTCCTGTCTTTTTTCAGCGTACCCATCCCGTCCTCCTTCTTCTCCTCCACTGTGTCCTGGATTAGAGAGTATTCCTCATAGTTTGTGATGCCTGGAATTCAAAAGAGACCAAAAAAAGATTTCAAGTTTCCCCACCAGAGTCAAGTTGGACACATGTTTGATTTAGGACAAATCAGTTTAAAAGGATTTTCTTCTTAATGCTTTGTGAGTCAATCTGTTTTCGCAAAAGATGTTAAAAGTGTTGATTTAATGTAATAACATTCTGTTTCTATTTCTTAATAATAGAGAAAGTTGTTAGAACAATGACGTTTTAACAGTTTGTGACACTGAATTTGAATGCATACGTTTTGTAAATACCTAATAAAGGACTTCTGGCAGTGATGTTAAAACTGGGCAGAAAACTCCATAAAACTACTTCAGCATGAATAGAAAAGGGCTAGTAAACAAAGTTATGTACCTATTCTACTGCATATAGTCACAAGCAGCTCTCCCACTGTTTTGGAGTCGTCCACCATGATGGTCTTAATGGCCCCATCCAGCATTTTGATTTTCTGGGGCCTCTGCTTCTTCTTGTATTCAAGGATATCCTGCACAGAGACAAAAGATGGAGATTGAAGAACAAAGAAACAAAAGAGAGGGGAATTCAGGAATTAAAAAGGTAAGAGAGAAAGAGGCTGAGGAAGAGAGAGAGAGAGAGAGAGAGAGAGAGAGAGAGAGAGAGAGAGGCTGAATGTACCCGCTGGGAAAATGATCAAATGCATCCAGGTTGCATGGAGAGAGAGAGAGAGAGAGGGGAGAATATGGGCCAGAAAACCTTATTTAACGGCTGCCTATCACAGCCCGCTGCTCCCCTCCAATCACAACAATGAGGAGAGATTTGGTTCAGAATAATTGGTCACAGTCATGCCTTCTACCTGGGTTGCCTTTGGTGGATTTGAAGAGGACAAACCATTCAGAGCTGCGAAACCAAACCCACAGATGTACTGAGCTGGAGCGCTACACGACAAACCAGAATCGGGCCCGAGCCTTTGGCAGGGCGGATCAGAGCCGGGCTGGGGTTCTGCAGCTGGCGTCTTTAAATTCACTTTTTTTTTTCTTTTTTTTTTTTAAAGCTTCCTTTGATGTTCCTTGATATCCAATTTTATCCCGCGCTTTCTCTCATTCTGCTTCACTGCTTTTGTTCCCCCTTGTGTGATTTAACCGTAAATTCTATCGTACACGTCTTTATTCTCAGTCGGTTATAAAAACTGCTCACCTTTCATTTTTTTTTTTTTTTTTTTTTTTTACACAAACCTCTCGACGGATGAAATTGTTTAGATTTTCTCCATCATAAAGCACTCTGTCAGCGAGCTATTTAGATAAAGACCATTATATTGCAAATTTAAAGCCATTTCTTTAATTGACAGTCAGCTGTCTCAACAATCAATTATCAGTTAATCCTTCATAATATACTGTGTGAAACACCTTGGTTGTTCTATTAGAAATGATCTTTGATGCAAAATCAGTAGTCGGGTTCATTAGGAGTTAAAAATCAGATAAAGGAAAGATCAAGTTACTCGATCGATAAAGGAACTAACAAAAAATAATGACTTAATTTTAATTGCAGAATGAAATCCAACCATATTGTTACCAAAACGTATAATATCAATTTGTATAGAATGTCTTTTTATATATTTCTTTAATTACAAATACATTTTATTTTACTTAAATACCTGTCGTTCTCATAGTAGTATTTTACTTTGATATGTTGGATAAGCAGGTCATTGTTCATTCGTAAAAAAACACTTGATTGTCAGTTAATACATTTTAATCTGCTAAATTCGGCTATAAATTGACTTATTATTCATCGTTAACATCTCAACATCTCGGTCAGTAGTCGGCCATTAGAACTGCTTAGAAGCATTAAGAGCAATGAGTCTGCAGGTCACTGACACAACACTGGGTGTATCGGGGTCGAACTGGTTGTAATTATTTACCCCATTGCGGAGCATGTAGTAGTCCAACGTCCTTCCTGACTCCAGCCAGATGCCTTTCCGGGGGTCTTCATCAGACAGGAACAGACCGTAGTCTGAAGCTGGAGCGGTGAGGAGAAACATCAGCACTTTAGAAACTGACCTGATGGAGGTTATTTCTCATGCTGGGATCAAATTTCAATCCCAACTTCAGCTAGTTACTCCTTACAGCACGCCTTATGAACATCTTTAAACATTGTGACAGGAATTTAAACAATGATGTTGATGATGACGGGTGGAAACAGTAAAGTCGGACCCTGCCACTTCCTTTTGATCACCTGTATTAGTAATGCAAGTCATGAAAAAAAGGCTCTAAGGTCTTCTACAGGCAGAGGAAAACAAAATCAGTAGTCTGATCACAGCATTCGCTGATAAAACAATATTTCATAATACACAAGACAGAAAATGAAATAAGGGAATCTAAGGGTCATGATAGGCCCGAGAAAGATGCTTTTCTGAATCATAAATATTACAATGTTTTTGCTGTTTGTGCTTATTGAATGATGATGTTAAGAATATTAATACCAGGGACACACATCCAACCAACAGCCTGACCCGTCGCTGGCTGTCATTCTGCATGCTGTACTGATCTGCATCCCCGTTTCTTTAACACTTTACATCCCCATCCAGAGTTCTTCCTGTGAAGAGTCTGTTTAATCGTTCTCACCCTGTCCGGTCTGAGCCTCGGGGACCCTCTCTCTGATTATCCTGCAGGCGTCGTAGATGGCTGTGGACGGCTCGAACTGCATCGTCTTCACGACGTTGCACTGGCGGACGCAGATCTTCAGCGACAACACCACCATCTTGGCGGGCAGTGTGGGCGGGGGGGGGCCGCAGCTACACCTGCAGGAAAACACAGACAGAGCGAGAGAAGGTGAGTTTATTGCACGGCACGAGTCCAGGAGGCCCTAAAAAAAACACGAAACTCGTTGATTGTGATGAACGAGAAGGAGGGCTTTGTTATTCTTAAAGAGAGGGAGAGCACACTTTACACACAGGCTGACTCAGATTTCTCTCGCTAATGGGGTAATTGCAATTTTTTACAAATTTGAATATACTGTTCTATTAATCCTCTGTGGCATCACTGCTCTGGTTGATAAAACAGGTAACATCTTTTTTCATTTTTCCTGTCTAGAGCTATTTATCACTTCACGCTACTGTGCTTTCTTGTAGTTAGGCACGCTGTTATGACACACACAAGCACACACGCACAAACTTGAGAGAAAGTGTATTTCCCTCGCACTGTCACAAACAATGAAATCGTATGAATGTGAAGAAAGTGCTAATTTGTGCACAGCAAAGCCATTGTTATGCTTCATAAAACAAAAGAGCCGACAACAAATGTATCACTTTTTGAAAACGGCCCATCTGGTCCCTGCGAGGGACGAAGACGAGACGGAACTAATCTGGTGAAAGAGACTACAAAGGTAAAAAAAATACAGCACCCAGTGTTATCCACGACAGCTGGAACTGCAGAGACAACACGTACGCAAATCGCTTTCCATACTGCATGTGCAAAATAAACCGCTTCTCAGACATTGCAATTCTAAAAAAAAAAAAAAAAAAAAAAACAGTGACACATCAAGAGCAGCCTGAACACACATTGTCATCTTCGCACGTACAGTCGCAGAAGAGCAATTTCCAGCCTGTTGTCCTCTCAAGAAATTGTCTACAAACAGCATGCTTCCATTTCTTACCACTTATAAAGTTAACTGCAAAAACATCCTGAACAACACACTGTGGGAAAACAACACATAATATTGAGCTGTAAATCCTGCTGCCTCGTCTGTTCTTGGTTAAGAAATGTCTGTGTCTCACTGCTTACAATCTAAAATTCCATTCAATTGTGTATCGTTAATCAAAAACTATAATTAAGAAGAAATTCAGTTTAGTTCAGTTATTTGTCATTCAACTAGTTAAAAGCATGAAGGGACGAAATTCGTTACCCAGGTTTAGCAGTGTACAAATAAGTATCTGAGAAGCTGCTTGCACTGCGAGACAGAAAGTAGATGGATGCAGTTAGCGATGACAACGATGTCCGGCGCTCCCAGCACACAACGCCAGTGAGCCTGCTCTTCGGCGGCTAGCTAACACAGTAGCAAAAAGCACACAGTCTCGGAGCTAAAGAACAAGCGAGAGGCAGCGGCAGAGACAAGCTGTCGTTCAGCTGCTAACCGAGGAGCACAAAGCAAACACCCCGTGAGTAGAAGAACGGAGCCAGTGGCAGCAACAGACTGATTCAGTGGCTAACGTTAGCACAAAGCACACAGCCCCAGAGCTTAAGAACAAGCGAGAGGCAGCGGCAGAGACAGGCTGTCGTTCAGCCGCTAACCGAGGAGCACAAAGCAAACAGCCCGTAATAGAAGACAGAGCCAGTGGCAGCAACAGACTGATTCAGTGGCTAATGTTAGCACAAAGCACACAGCCCCAGAGCCAAAGAACAGAGACACGGTCGCATCAACAGACAGCAGCCCTTTATGATGACAGGTGAAACATCTTGAAGAAACTCAAACAAGTCCATTTGCCTACAATATAGCGCTTATCGTTACCATGACCTGGATGACTGCTAACCTTCATCAACACATCTCATTGTTGTGTTCACAAATTGAAAAAAAAGAAAAGTAAAATAAATAATGTATTGCAGTTGACAAATATATGCATGAATCAACACTGCTGTGGTTCACAGAGATTTACTGCAGGACGAAGAAGAAGGAGGAGGAGAGGTGCTGTGACCTCCCATACAGAGCCCCTCCTGTCTGGGACCAATGGAAACACAGGGCTCCTCTGTGCCTGGGAGGTCAAAGGTGAGAAGTCAGTCTGGGCCGCGGCTGGAGTGCGCGGGTGGGCCCTCCTCTGCTCAGCCGGCCTCTGACCCCGGCTCAGAGGCTCAGAATCTGGGTCCTACGTGAGATGTGTTCACATGTAAGAGTGAAGGCGTTTGTCCAGCCCTCGATGTCAATCTGGATCCGCAGCAGCCAGAACGTAGCTGCGGCGCAACATTAGCATGTTAAAGAGGCACCAAAAAAAAAAGATTGGCATTGATCCCTACTATTAAACACGATCACTGCAGTTAGACATAATATCAGAGACAGCCTTTTTTAGACAGAGTTTCAAAGAAGCCTCTGAAGCACATCATTAAAAAAAAAAATACTCTCAGAATAATAATATCCTTTTTTATTTTTTGGTTTTATTAACCGCATTCATTGGTGCATGACTTTTTTTAATACGGCCTGTAAATTTGTCTGGGTTATTGCTTTGGGCTCCGTCTTAATCAGTCGAGCACTTCCACAAACCTCCTGTTGATAGCGGCTGGACCAAAGCCAGACATTTTCTCACACTTTAGAGTCTGACTAAGCTTTAAGGTCAAACGCCATCCCGAAACGGATATCAAACACGAGTCTAGTGATCCCACTTTGGTCAACCTGACCTGACACTCGAAGCAAAAAGTTCTCTCGGTGTAGCGAAGGAAGCTCCCGGAGATTCCCTTAAAGGAGATAATTCGCTAGATGAGAGCAACAAAAGCGGCGTTTGTGGAAAGGCAGAAGTATATGAAAGCATTTTCAAAATAGTTCAAATCCTGTATCGTACATTTGAATCAACAAAGAACCGCCATCTGTTTCAGAGTCCGTCAAAAAATGTTCCCTCTCTTTTTCCTGTTCTGATTAAATCACACACCAGAGCCTCGGTGGTCTGTTTTTTGTTTTTTTTTTCTTTACCTTTTTTTTTTACCTTTTGGTGGTATTTGTTCGCCTCAACAAGCAAACCACATAAATAATGTGATATTCCTCTTTTAGACTGCAATCTCTGCCGCATCAGCCTCTCACAGGCCTTGAAGAATGGTTGGACAAACCGCAGGAAGAAGTAAAGAGATAAGAAGGAAGCGATGAGGAAGGAGCACGATAAACTAATAATACGATGAAATGTTATCAGTGGAAGTGCCGGCGAGGCCTGACGGGACCACAGAACGGGACTAGAGGAAGCTATTCATGGCTGTGTTAACTACACACGCAGAAAATCACTTTGGGATCGGAACATAATGCCGCATCATGGTTCAACATCTTTAACGTGACCAAAACTTCCTGCAATCAGACGCACCCCCGAGGCGCCTTTTCATTCTACTCTAATTGTATTTGTAATGTGAAACCAGCAGGTCCTCAGCGCTAGAGTTTAATGAAAATCTGACTTGTTTCTTTTTTTTTCTTTTATTCTCCTTCAATTATATCAATTACTAACATCAAGAGATTTGTATAACACTAAAAGTACAATCGTCCGGTGGAAACAGCTGCAATCCAGCTCTAATGTCTGTGTGGATACAAGCGTGCACAGGGCAAATACGCACGATCACAGTCACATCTTTGTTACCAGGTCAGAATGTTCTGAAAGATTATAAACTATAAAATGCATAAGAATGAAAAGAAACTCACAAATGTTCTGCACCTATATTGAAACGTAACCAGATAACTGTTTGGCCACGGGCCTCACCTAAAGGTCCGACAGGCTGCTCTGCTCCTTTAAACCAACCAGACCAAATGATTTTCAACCGTGCAGGTAAATAAAAGATTCCACCTGTGATGCTGTAACCAGTCCACAAACTCTCTGCAGTCAGGCTAAAAGCTGCTGCTACCTTGACCAGCTAACAAAAAATCAATTTCAGTCCGAGCAGTAGCAGAAAAAAAAAAAAAAAAAAAAATAGATTATATCACACAGCATGTTTCTTGTTATCCCTCCTGGAACCATGTTGAGCCCTGATGTGAATCATCTGCGATTTATAAAATGTATTTTGCTGCGCACAAAACACGCTACAGATAAGAAATGATTTGTTTCATAAACACTCTTGTATCTTCAGCTTGTTTAACATCAAACCTTTCATCGAATTCAATACATATATTGCGAAACAAAACAAATTATGAGCTCGATTGTGAGCACGGAGCTCCAATGAAGAGCCAAGTTGGGAAAAAAATAAGTATTAAAGGTAAATCTTTCCTTCAGCCTGAATCAAGACATGGCAGAGCCTCCATCAGAGATGGATTACCGCCAAAGCATCCTATTATACATTTTCCCTTCCCCGCGATGAGAAAGGATTTGCTGAGATCAAATGTGATTGTAAAACCTCTACAACACTTGAGTTCAACCAATTCACTGGGCTGCTAACAAATCCAGGGTGGGAATAAGGCTCCAGTGTGCATACAGCAGCAACAAAACCCACTTCAGTAGTCGTGTGTGGACCGAAACCAATTGAACCGGCTGCTCTCACCATTTAGAAGAAAAACTAAATATCGATATAAACTATTTTTGAAGGGTATGACAGGCTTCAAAAGCAACAATATCAGTATCAATAAGGATACTGTTAACAGAGGTGTATTAATACCATCTCTACCATCAGAATCAGCACAATAAACACAATGAATAAAAACATGCATGCAGAATTCTTCATACTCATTGAAGAAAATAATGAAGAATGCAATAAGAAACGTCTTGATTTTTGCGCCATGTGGTTTGTAAGTAATGCTAACAGGTCTGCAGGGCTGTACATAAACACAATGTTGCTTCAAGCTAAATGCTAACATGGTCACAATGAAATTATTGGTATTAGCAGGTATGCCACGAATTCCCTCTTAGCTTCGCTTATTAACACTGGAACGTCAGTAGGTCTTTGCGTGTGTTTAAATCATATACCAAAGCCAATGCCACTAGAAGAAAAGTTAAGGTTAATGACCAAAGTTAGTCATTAAAAATCACCCAGGAGGGGGAACATGACTGTCTGTACAAAATTTTTAAATTGCAATCCATTGAATAATTGTTGAAAAACTCCCACAGAGAGGCGGTTTTGAACCGTGCCACTAGCAATTACCCTGATGGGCTTTATTGTCGGTCTGGTCCGACTCAAACCTTAATCATGGGGAACTGTTGAATGGAAAAAAAAAATGATGATTTAATATAGAAAAATGGTTTTGATTATCCAATCCCTGACTTGGCATTCAGAAAGGACTAAACAGCCTGTTCAGGTCATGTATGACTAATGAGTTGATAGAATTACTGCGAAAAACTTCCTGTTGCTTCTGTAAAAGAAATGACCAAGTAAAAAAAAAAAAAAAAAAAGGAGCAGAGATACTACACGGAGAGGCTGATGAACACACCACTGTGCACAATTGAGATGAAGAACTGCAGTCTCATCTTCAGCGGCCCTCCGCACGCCGCTCCTATCTTCATCACCATGCTGGTAAATCCGCCTGGATGAGGGCCAATCTGCCCGCCTGCTCGCTTTATTTACCTGCCTGCCTGCTGCATCTGACTGTTCGACTCATCCGCCCGCAGCAGCGGCGCTCTGTATCTGTCTCCTTCCCCTTTCAGCTTTGCTCCTCACTATCAACGCCGACTCCTGCCGAACAAGAGAGCAGCAGCGAAACCCTTTTTCACGGCGTCATGAACCCTTTTCGCAATCATGAGAAATGAATGCGAGTTTTACATCCAAAAGTAAGAGCTCTTTTTGAGCAGAGATAACAGTGGCGCGCCGGCTTCACGCACTCAACCGCCGATTGCAAAGGGGAAAAAAAACCAAAAAAAAAAACCAAACAACACACAGACGGAGAGCACTCAAATCCATAATCATTAATACGCTGTACCCTCCCACACTGTAATACATAAGCACAAAGCATCCCTCCTCCTCCTGACTTTAAACCCAACTGCACCGGTTACACCTACGCCTCCTTTGATCTGCTGCTGGCTCACATAACAAAGAATATTCAACAGCAACAGTAGCACTCTGCTGTGAGCAACATTTTTCATGTGGTTCACACTGACGAAGCAGAGGCTCGGTCAATTAAATCAGAGCTGGACTCCTGCTAAATAATTAAAAAGGAGATGCCGGGAATATGGTGACTACCCCTCGTACAATGAGCGCGCTGTGCATGTTCATTCGCGTTTCATACTGAGGTCACACTACGACAGGCGGATGAGGTGCGGCTGAAAAATGTCAGCAGCAGTTGAAGGGGCGGCACTGATTGGTCCGCTCATTAGTTTGGACAAGAGTGAAATGACTGAGATTACCATTAAAGCTACTGTTTGTACGAAAGTTGATTTTTTGAGTCTCATTGCCAACTTCGGGTTGCATTTCAAGCAAAAAAACACTATCCAACGGTCACCGGGAGCTATTGGATGATTATGCAATGATCTGCTGTTCGTACGCACTGTAGCGTATAGCAACGCAGGCTTATACTGACCACGTGTGTGGGAAAACACCAGGTGGTAACGAGTCACTTCCTCACTGAAGTCCCTGAAGAGCGGCTGAGACAGAGACGCCTTTCACCCCCTATTACAACAAATGATTCTGAAGCTGGTATTTTAAGGGGGAAAAGTTACATAATGCTGCTTTAAAATTTGGTACAGAAATTCAGGGTCCCAAGAAAATAACGCCGGCCCCTTCACGTTACATCTAGCGCCTTTGGTTTATGACCAAATACTTAAAAAACACAGAGCCGCTACCAACTACTTTTATGTCAAGGTTTACTCTAATGTGCTTCTGGAAAGATAAAAATAAACAACCTGCCTCTCTTCGGTTCTGCACATGTAAGGCCAACACCGAGTTCCACTTCAGTAAAGAGAAAGCATCGCGGAAAGAATCTACTGCTTTTACGCAGCTGAGCCCTGGAGGTGCTTTTTAGCCGTGTATCATATTAACCCTGCACAAAAGGCACACAAAGAAGATGTACATCTCCCTGCTGCTCAAGACATTGTGGCGGTGAGGCCACTCGGAAAGTTGATACTGTAACTCCTGCTATTCCTCTGTGGCCCGGAGTCGAAGTAGAGGCGCCCTGGATGTCTTTTTTTTTTTTTTTGAGGAGGTCAGACAAAAAGAAGACAAATCCATCAAAGATACATTTTTTTTCCCCGTTTCCAAGTGATGGCTTGATCGTGTGCCTGGGCTTTAACCAATCAGGTTATCTGAACTCTCTGAAAGCAGAGCGTGTCAAGAGTCTGATGACCTGCCAACACTGTTCCCTTGTCTCGGGATGAGGCTGAGGCGGAGCCGGTAAAACGCACATCCAAGAGAACAAATATAAGCACATGTCAAACGATTCAAGCTGCAGCGGTCTAGTTTGTGTTGCAATGTTGAAGTCGGCAGCTCGGAGACATCGGCTCTGACGTTGATACAGTGAATACAGACATCATCAGAGGAGGGCAGAAGCAGCGCACACAGAACACAGCAGAGGAGGAAAGCAGGTTAAACTTTAGACTGTTTTCGATTTCATTTGGAGAAAACGGCCGGCCGAGCGAGTCAGACAAAAGGCCCGTGAGATAAAAAGGAAAATGAGACAGAGCACTAGGACATGTAGCTATTGTTCAATAGATCAATGAGGCAGAGCAGTGCCTGCTGGGAATGCCCAGGCCCTATTACAGTAACATGGCCTCTAATCCAATAATAGCGCAGCCCGCAAGTGAAACAGGCCAACCCGAGAGGAGTCCTGGACCAGGGAACATATTAAATATTTGGCCAGAGCATGTCGGCAGCCTAGTTTCAACACCGGGGCCAAACTGGGTTAACACAGGCGCGGTGATTAGTCCATCTGTTGTCTCTGGTTAACCCCAGAGTAGCATTCCTGTGTTCAAAGTCCAACTGGAACCAAAATGCGTTCTCCTTTGAGAAAAGCAATCAGAAACCAAAAAAGGATCAATTTATATTTTAGACTTTTTTGATTTTGGTTTCCGGATGATGCCTCCAAGTTTTGCGACAATTCCAGGACTACCGTTGACTCTCCTTTTTTCGTGGATGGTGACCTTAATTCGATGAAGCCAGTCAAATCTTGTGCCAAGCAGCTGTCAATCAGACAGACGCCAGCCTGCCCTTTCTAGGCAGGTGAGAAGAAAAGAAGCGTTTCCAGCCAAGTTTCAGATAAACAAACTCGAAACAAACTCTTAACTCTCGCAGTCAAGAAGCGCACAGCTCCTGACCTCAAGCAACGCCACAACGGAAAACAGCACGTCGCACAGCACCAATACAACCTCATCACACGGCAGCGGCTCTCGCTCTCGACACCGCACACGGCCTCAGGAGACGCAGCGAGGGTTGAGGGCTGCTGGAAACGCATTCACGTCGTTTTTTTGTTTTTTTTTCCCCCTACAAATGAATCTGACAGCTGAGGAGCCACATTTCAAGTGCCACGACGCGTGTTCACACGTGGTGAATGAAAGAAAATGAGTGAAAGGATTAAATCAGACGTGTCGGCTCTCCAAAGAATGAGGGGGAAAATGAATGCGGAAAAAAACAAGATCGCTTTCGCTCCGGAGCCCGCCGTGGCACAAGCTTTATTGCGTCTAACTAACAAGTACATGGCTGGGGACTAATCTGCTCTGGAGCATGTTGCATATTATGATCCATCTATTTTGTATGCGCTGCTGCTGAATAATAATTAGGCCGTGTAATGCACCACTTTGTCAGGCTTCATTGTTAGCCTCTCAAGGGGGTCTGCTCGAGTTATTATGTGGGGAAAATCTGCGTGATAGGACCAGGCTGCACCGAATTCTATTCATTTACACTGAATCATCACAGTCGCTGGATTTTCTCACATGAGCCGAAACCTGATCATTTTGAGACTTGAATCTACACTTTCCGTTCTGACCGGTTTTCGTACAAACCAGTGTAGTTTATCTTTAGCGTGCATCCGTTTTATACTTTGTCTATGCTGCTGTGGCGTTCTTAATGTCCTTAAGTGGGAGTTCCAGCTTGTTTTCCAGATGAGAACCGTGTGAAATGGTCACGAGTGTGATATATATCCGCATGCACGACATAGTGGTAAAAAGACTGAGGTTAAAATCTGCAGATCCCGGGCAAAGATCACACCGCCTAGCAAGATCGGATCCATGTCGACAAACACGGACATAAAGAATCAACATTGCGTTGCAGGGCAGAGATAGTAAGACCTTTTATGGACATGTCCGACTGACAGCGACGTAAAGAGCTGAAATCACCTAAATAATATTACATTTTTTTAAGTTGGCCTTTGTTCGAGGTGGCCATCCCTTTAACGTGAACTCCTGGTTAGAGTTGCCTGAAGACAAACCACACAACGAGCAGGAAGGAGCCACCGTCATTAATCTACAGTATAGTACATCTGTCTTTAAAGGGTAACTCCACCACACTGAAGTGTGTTTACAGGTTTTTGGGGGAGTACTGCTGCACATGTGAAAAAAAGTAGTAAAGAGCAGTGTTAAGTCTTTTGTGGCTCCAAAAGGAAGCTGCGTGTAATCTGATAAATTGCAGTGGCTTAGTTGCATTGTGGGTAATGTGGGCACCTGGCTTTAAAAAGCACTCCCCCGGTCTAGCATGGCGCACGTAACGCTGCAGGAGTCATTATGGAGAGTTTGAAAGCAAATGATCAAGACTGATAGCAGACGGAGGTACTAGCTTTTTTATTCTGCACATTCTTCCTCTTTTAAACCTGCCACCCACATTACCAACAATGCAACTGGGCCACTGAGTGACATCACTGCAGGCAATTTGTCAGATTGTGCAGGCGTTGTACAACTTTGTTTCTCGTGAGCAGTAGCACTCCGAGAGCTGTTGACACACTTTAATGTGAAAAATGATTGGAGTTCGTCGTTATCAGGGCTTTTCACCTTGTAAATACAGTTGTTTGCTTACGACTGGCTCCACGGCTTCAGAAGCAAAGGTAGGTTTACTGTAGGTATGGTAGTAAACTGAGCACGCTTTAACGTGTGAGAAGCACCTCTTGTTCTTGTGCTGATGTTTTTGTAAACGCTTTAAAAAAATTGAAAAAAAAGACGCCACCCCTCTAATTACAGTCCTGTACACAGCCAACAGCTTGCTGACCACATTTATTGCTACTCATCTCTGCCGGCCTTTTAAGTGTTTCGGTATATTAATCTGAGTCTTCTCAGCTGCACAGACACGCTCCCGTGTATACAGAGTTATTCAAGGATGAATCAGTTTCCAGCAAAGCCGACCTTTCCTTTGAATAAACTCAGCTGCAAACACTTTTTTTCTTTTTCTTTTTTATCAGCGCTGTCGTCATCATTTCCATGATAACGCAGTGTAAACACCACACGGGAGACGCTCTCTCTGCCTACTCATCGGGCAGAAATGGAAGTGATCTAAAGCACACAGTCTTAGTCACACACGAGCGAGCCGACTCGGTTCACAGTGAGGTCATCGTCATGCAGCAGGTTGAGCGGAGCCGCGGTGGCCCGGGAGGTTAAAACAGTCCACATGTGACTCCGGAGCTGCTGGGAAATGAAGGGTGAGGAACTGAGGGGACGTCGCACGGCCTTTTTTTTTTTTCCTTGAGTGCTTCAGCTGCGACCTGCTCCCTCTCAGCACTCACAGTTCACACAGGCGGCAGCAGAGTTCAATCTGTCTTTTTAAAAAGGAAAAGTTCACCTAAGAATAAAATCTCAGGCATTATCTACTCACCACCCCGCAGATGGGGAGTCAAGTGAAGGTTTTTCCCAGCCAACAAACCATTTCTGGAGCGTCGCAGCGTTCTACTGAACAACTAAAGTAGCCGGGGACTTAAAAAAAAAAAAAAAAACAACCCCAGGATTAAATGGCTCCATACAGCTTCACCCAGCGTAATCCAAGTCTCCGGGAAGCCCTGAGATGTCAAATTAGTTTGAAACCACGTTGTTTAAACCATTTTTTAAGCTGAAATCTTAACAAGCTCTCAAGTTGCAAGTGTTAGCGGGCACCCAGTCCGACGTGGGAGCACAAGCTTGGCCCCACGTTGAAGCTGTAAGTTACATCTTTTGAATTCATTCTGGGATCTTCTGGGATTCCGGAGATTTGGGTTACACTGGATGAGCTGTCCGGAGCCAATATAAGTAACTTTTCAGTCGCTTCAACATTAATGAAGCCAGGCTGACTGAATGATTTTTAAAGAAAACATCTTAATCACTGAAGAGTAATTTTCACTATTTCAGCCGGCGAGGAAATGTTGATGAATACTTGTCGGTTGCCATTGTGACCGAGGCCCGGCCCCGTGAGGCAGAGACGTATCCACCAATCACATCTCTTATCATTTTTCCTTTACTTCTACTCCTTCTGACGTGTTGAGAAAAACATAACAGGTTTCAGCGATATATGCCTGAAAGAATAAAAATATTTACACCTTAGAATATACAAATGTTTTTAATTGGCTTTCACTGTCACACGAGTCAACTGTGACACACGTGCGGACGAAAATGGGAAGGTGCGTACTCGGTCGTGCTGCGACTTGAAAAGGAAAGCTACGTGTGAGAAATAAAGCCTGTAAGCATAATTATCCACCTGGTTGGTGGCGGGGTCAGGTGACAGACTGCATACCTCCTGAGTGACGGTAGCTACGCGGCTGTTGTCTGCCTGCGTGTCTTCGCCTGTGCACGTTCGTGTGCATGTGTATGAGTTGAAGGGGGGGGGAGAAGGAGAAAGAGGGAGCGAGCTTGGCAAATGGTTCAGGCAGGCAGGTGATGCATCTCTGTCGGCAACGGCGCCGACGCAGGTGTCGAGTTTCACGCAGAGAGAGAGAGAGAGAAGGAGGCAAACAGTCGACCAGCACTGCCACAAATCCAACGCCAAGCTCGCCGCTGATGCCTCGTTCCGCGTCGAGTCACAGGAAAGGTTGCTGTTTTTTTATTTTGGTGTTAAAAAGGGGGAGCAAAAGTTATTTGTTTTTAGCCGATCGTATCCTCCCCTCCTGCCCCCGAAAAGATTTTTCCTCCAAGGTTGAAAGTATGGGGTCAGTTCAGATCAGTAAGTGGGATCAGTTCAGCCCCTCAACCCGAGAAGTGAATCAAATTTGACGTCTGAAACCGAACCACAATCGCTCCCGTCCATCCTTTGGCACAAGCCAAATATCAACTGTGAAGGGTGCTTGAAAACGAGCGGATTCAGCCTTTAACGTTACTCAGACTGCCGTATCGCCAATCGCGGATGTGTTGGAAATGCGGATACAGGTTGCCATGGAGACGGAGGTTGGTTGAGGCCTGACTAATATCTGATCTGTTTTCCAAGGCGAGGAAATGAGAAAACACCACAGTTCCACTGATATTTGCTGTCTCGATACGAGTGTGGATTGAAGCCACTGCTGGTCGGTGTGTTGTGTTTAGATGCGTTAGTCCTTGCAAGAACACAAAAAGGAGTTGCAGCTATATTCAGACTATAATGGGACTCTTAGACATTAAATTGTAGACTGAAAAAAGTGTTTGTTTATATTTGAAAGCGGAGAGAAGCAGCTTCGATGGCCCGCGGAGCACAAGCAAGTTAGGAAAACTGAAACCCTTGAGGGTGATAACACTCTCGCTAATTTTCATACAGGGATTTTCCCTAATAACTGTTATTAACAACATCGCCCAAATCCATTTTCCTTCGTGCAAACTGGCTGCCACCATGACGAAGGAACAAACCCCCCCCCCCCCCCCACTATGCAAATACGTCGCAATCGCATTACAATACGAGGAGCTCTGTGAGTTGAACTAAAAATACACACAGGTCTCACCGTCTACTTATTGACACATACTTTCCAAGCGCAAACCTGCAATCAGCCCCGCGAGGTTAATCATCCGCACACAATCCTCTCCCGTCCCAACAGCACGCCTACATCAAAAACACACAAGCCATGAGGAAAGAGACCACCGACACAAAATGACAATCAAAAGAGCCAAGTTGTGCCAACCTGCGGAAAGGATTCGCAACAAACTACCCTCGCTTTCCGCCCGAGGCCAATGTGACTCTTACTGCGTTCAAAGCTCTGCTCTCTGACCTTTGTCTTTTTCTTTCTCCCAAACACAAGAAACACACGGCGCTGAAACCAACAGCGTCCCGCGTCGAGTCAGCTTCACCTCGAAGCTCCTGGAGCTGCAAGATGCTGACATGCAGTGTTTCTACAAAAGCATCTAGAAGTCGCATTTGAGCAAAAGTAAAGAAACAGTGCTTAAATAACACTTACGATAAATAATAAGTGTACATATTTTTTGGGAGCAGAATATGGAAATCTAGTTCCATGATGCCACATTTGTGAGCTGAGGCAGTCGTGGCCGCAGCTCAACAATCTGCTCCCACGACATCTGCACCTCTGTTTAAGCAACATATGAATGCAGGACTTTGTTTCTGTTTGTCTACAGTGTGGTTCTGGCACTTTAACTCAAGATACTTCCTCTGACGCTGCTTCGGTTCATGCGCCTATCAAAGAGCCGACAGTCCTCCGACATGACAGGCATGTACTTTAGTTTTTTTAGATCTTTTGTGACGGATCAGAAAAGGCAGAGCAAGAAATGTAATGGTAATGTATGGTAAGGTCGTCTCTGGTCATCTGCACCCATGTCACATAGGCACCCCTAAGCCCGGAGATTGCCTCATAAAGAGATGGGGAAATCAAAAAACACTGGACTGCACCGGACACCCACATAATCTCTGTGCTTTGGTGTGCTTTAAGCAAGTTATTGAGGGGGTTGTGTTTCTTATGGGTCTTTGTCTGACAGCTAGAATTATCCCTGGCCTTTAACTACGGCACAAAGACTTAGTCTGATCCGTTTCCTCTATAATAACTCCACTGCCTTCTGCAGCATGAAGAGATTGAAGTCATTTGCATACTGTGTGATTCATATTTGCTATAAAATCTATTTTAGCTGAGTATCAGATGGAGGGGATCATTTTAGTGCAATTTTAGGCATGAGACAAATGCCATTTGTGAGTCAGTGCTGCTATATTTAAGTTTTCACACTGCTGCAGTTGTGATGACCGTGAAATATGACAACGTGACTGAAAGGAAAAGATTGTGGTTTGATTGATATTGTGACGATGTTGGTCATCACTAAGACACACATACAGGATGGCCCAAATCTGATCCGACCTTTCATTTCACCTGCTGCACTGCAAAGAACAAAAAAGGGAATCGGGGCCAGAATTCACCCTCTTTCAATCAATCTGAAAAAAAAAATTTCCAACTGGTCCCATGATGGCCACCTGGATCTGAATGTCAAGGAGGCCAGTAGGGTTCTGGACACTGTGGCCAGTTCTATTTGGCGACGCAGTCGTCTGGCACCGGCCTCCCAATGGGCGCGACCACTGCCTGGAAAAACAGGTCATTCACTGCGACCCGTGCCAGCCAGCTGCCGTGGCAATGTGCTCGGCAGGCACGATCCCCGACTACCAGTCAAATGTGTGTCAGTGGGAGGAATGCGGTGATAGCATGGAGGAGACGCTGTAAGATGTGGTCGGTAGCCAGCCATGAGCAGAGTTCTCGTAAAGATTAACAGACAGCAAGTCGGCAAATGAATGATTTTTCACATTGCAGCCACGAGGCTCATTTCTCCTGGCAGATCCAGCAGGACCGAGAGTAAATCATTGGTTTGCCAGATGAAACATTATTAAATAAGTTTCCTTGTGTGAGTGTTTTTTATAATTAAATGACATAAGGCCTGCAAATTTAAACTGACACCTCACCCAAAATCTGTCTGGTTGAACAGTACCTGCATATACAGTGGACATTAACATTTCACTAATAATGAGAACAGTCCAATCAGAATTTAAAAAAAGCCGCGTGTAGCAGCCTTAATTGGGAGAGACTGATCCGATCCAGTTCAGTCTGAATTAATATTCAAACAGAGCAAGATGGATTATTTAAACCTTTGATAATCTATATTTAAATTAAAAAAAACTTTTGTGTTCCCACAAAAGGTCCATCGTGAACACTGTTTTAACAGCAAGCTAAATAATAAATAAAATAATTCAATTTTCGCACAAAAGTTTGAAAAATGACTTTAATCTTCCACCTCTGTCACATTTCCAGCAGGTTAGACATTTTACAGCAATCAGAAAGACTTCACACATGTCAAATAAAACAACATATATCCTGATCAAATGTTATGGAGCACGTTAACATACACGCGTTTTAGTATCCATGGAACATTTGGAGCGTCCAATCAGAATGATTTCAATTGGATTAAAGAAATAATGTTCATATGACCGCTGCCAACTTCCTGTAAGCTTGAAAGGCAGCTGTACAAGATAGTTCCTCTCATAACCGAGGCTGGAGTCATCTTGGATTCAGGCCACAACTGATGAAACATGGGTTCTCCTCCATCATTCCACCTCTGAAACAGCTGTTTAACACCATCGTGTGCCGACAACAGTGCCAATTAGCACCATCAAACCCAGGAATCGTGAGTCGACCCCTCAAGCTCTTTAGGGATATCCGTCGAAAAAATACATTCATTAGGAAATGTAAAAAAAGTGTCCAGCACAGGTCCATCTGCTCCTCTGAGAGTGACATCACCTCCTTGTTTACCAAATAGAGCAAAGCTGCAACACTTGACGACCAAACCACATCCTCTAAAAGTCCATAAACAGTCAGCGGGGACAGCTGAGTAACAGACCCAGCCGTCGTCGGTTCTGATAAATGGACCTTGCGCTGACTGCAGGTGACCGCGCTGCTAAATGATGGCGCTGCGTTGACTCAACAGTTCCACAGCATCTGGACACGATCAGCCGCAACCGCCGCCTTTACAGTCACCGCGGTGAATCAGGTCTGTGTCAGCCATGACTGTAGGATACATGATACGTATCTATGTGTTGGGATGTTTGGTGCTTGGAAAATGTACATATCTAGGATTAGATGGTCCAGGCCACAGCTCAACACACCACAGACATAGGTATCTACAGTCTGGTTTGTATGCGGGCTAGACGTTTTAGTTTAGATAACACAAAATATTCATGAATGTGCAATGATGCGTCACACGGATCGCTATCGTCTTACGGCCTCTGAGAATTTCTGCAGTCGATCCCAAGTGGAGTCCGCTGGCCGAGGGCCAGGAGAATGCACACTCTCGACGTTTAGCCATCTTCAGCGCAGACATTTCTCTCTTTGGAACAAACATGGCCAAGCTGTTTAGCTGCACTTAAAAAAAAGGTCTATACAATAATTGATTGAATGAGTTGGCAAGAAAGTGCCTGACGGTACACAACCGCCCGGAGGAGAACATCTGATCAGAGCATCCGCTCATGGCCATGTGGAAAAAAGCTGGGATGTTTTTAAATGTAATAAAAACCTACATATATAGTAATTAAGCTCGGTAATTAAAATTAATTGGGGAAACAAAAACGCGCCAGTTCCAATTAAATGTTTTATTCCTCCAGGCTGAGGGGAATTCATCTAAACTTGTGCCTGCAACAGTGCGAAAAAGAAGAAATATGACTGTCGATAAATAACAGAAAGAGGTTTGCTGCTGCCCGCTTAACAGCACAGCTCTCAGCCATTTATAGATATCAGACAACGCAAAATGAGGTGCGACAGCATGTGCGACTGTGATTAAATTCCGCTCGGTCAGACAGCTTTCTTTTCCGTCTACTGACTCTAAAATCTAAACTAAAGCAGAGAGTTAAATAATGAGCCCTGATAGTAGACTATGGATCATCCACTGACGAGCAAAAGCAATAGGAGACAGTAAAAGGTGGCAGACAACTTTAGAGGATTTTCAAATGACCTAGGGTGACTGACAGTATCAAATATGGAAAAAGCGCCAAGAATGCTTTGAAAGCGAAGTATGATGGTTATGTAGCAGATCTAGACACCAGAAACTGTCCTGTGCTGTAAATATTGTAGCCAACATTAGTTCCAGTGTTCAGTTCCACAACTGTTTGATAAGCTCAGTCGTGACAGATCACAGAGAGAGCAGGCAGCTTATGTTGGCCGAGGCTTGGAGGACAATCGCTGGGGAAAGTCACAACAGATACAGGAGGCAGAGCCACGTATGTACACGAATGGCATCCTTTTTAAAACGTACTGACAAAAAGTCTAGATTTCACTGGTCTGGTTGGGGAAGGTTTCATGCAAGTGCTGCCAGAATTACACGCTCGTCCTTACTCTTAAAAGTTCTGTAAAACCACAGTTCGTTTGGTTTCCAACACTCTGCGGGACGCCGATTTGTTTTCTGCCTTTCGCCTGGCGGACCACCTGCAGCGGCCCTTAAGGCTGACGAAGTCAAAGGGAGAGCGAGCCCATCAGGGGCCAGAAACACGATTAGACCTGTGGTTCTTACCGTGCTGTAGCTCTGAACTCGCTCGCACATGCGATTAAAGTCGAGATCTGGCTGCTTATTGGAGCATGGCAGGAGACAAATCAACATTAGGAGCTCATTAATCTTTGGAAAACTCAAATGCACAGCAACCGTAACCTCATTTGCGGAGTGCAGCCTGGTTACAGCGAGAGGCTGGGCACCAGATGCTGTCAGTTACTGTAATTGCCCTCCGAAAGACGCTCATTGAGTCAGCTCGGAGATGTGCATTATTGTATGCTGTCATGGAGAGCTGCAGATGTGCCGGCACACACACACACACGTTTAGTATATTAAAAATTCTATCGACTTTCATTAATTATATAGGAGCAATCAGCTGCTTCAATCGATGCAGAGCACCTGGTGGGCGGCTTTAAAGCAGGTATGTGTGTCTTACGCACACACACTCGACCTCGCTGGGTAAACGCAAACCGAGAGGAAACGGACGATTTAGTTTCAACAGCCCCCAGAACCGATAAGATGAGTTATTGTTCAAAATTAATTATACAGGGGAAGTGCGCATGAGGTAGGTCCAACACCTTGCTGTCAGTGTTTTGTGCGATTGTGTAAGTGAGGAGAGTGAATCATAGAGATAAAAAAAGGAAACAGGCAGATTCGTCAAGCTGCAAGTGCGAGAAAAATACAGAGAAACTGCGGCGGCTGCTGCAATTAAGGGCGGCAGAGGAAAAAGTAAAGACCCCGCAGGACAAAAACGATTATAAAAAGAAAGCTTCTGGGCTTTATCTCTCACACAGTCTGCTTCCATATGGTGACCTGGAAGCTGGAAACTGCTCCTTATCCTGACACGTCTTAGCAAAACAAACATTTAGTGCGCCACGGAGCGGTCGCATGTAATTGTACACCATCGCTGACATTGATGCAAGGTAGCACGCCTCCAGTACACTATTACAGTTTGTTACCAGCCATGCTGAAAGCTACCATTACAACTTCCTGGATTATGAAGCAGATCTAGATGCTAAATAAATACGGTGACAGTATCAAACCCTCCAGGGCTGAAGTATACACAGACTGTATTCAAAAATGTCAGGTCAATGTCAGGACTTCTGTAAGGTTGTGATGTCACAACTATACAGCCACGCCCCCAGCTGGCTCATAGTTTCAATCACACTGGCACATCTGCTGCTAAAACATGGTAGTTGTTGCCTGCTCAGTCCTGTGAAAGCTGACCAATCAGAGCAGACTGGGCTTTTTGTGAGGCCTTAAAGAGACAGGGGCTAAAACTGAGCGTTCAGACAGAGGGGTGAATTGAGGCACCGCAGTACGAGAAACATGGGAACCTTAATGCAACCCAGAGTAGGTGATGCAACGTCACCATGAGAACAGGCGCTGGCAAATGAGACAATTTCATTGGCTCCAAGTCTGCGTCAACACAACGCTTTTACCTCCACATCATAACATTCAGAGTGCAACGTCTTTGTAATTATTCAAATGTGTGATTTCACATTTTTAATCCCATTTAATGAAAAGCCAGATCACACATTTACGGTTGCCTCTCTCTCGCGTAGTGTAAGCCATCTGTATAAATGCATACAGTACATGTGGCAGCATCCAAACTGCCTGACGTTGTTTTCCAGTCTGTCTAACTTCAGTCCAGACTGATTATTAAACAGCCCTTCTCTCACTATGCCTCCATTATTAGTTCCTTACCTTATTGCTGAGGGGAAACGCAGCCTTGAACGTCCGCTGATCTTCACAGCTGAAAAGACAAATTTTGAACACGTATGAGACAAACGAACAAATTATGTAGAGGATTGCACATAAAGACAGCCACAGTCTCGCCTCGAAATTCAAACGGATCCCACAGAGGAGCGATCCAGAGACAGCTGCAGGCACAAAAACGCTCAGCAATATATCCTTAGATATTTTGTAATTGGCTAACGCCATTTGAGGCAGCCCATGAGGACGAGATACAATCAAAGCAACACAAAAATGAAAATATGCTTAATTAAAAAAAAAGATAACAACCATGCTGTCAACAATAAGGAGACAATTACAGCTGGTTAAATGGATGAATGCACCGACGCAAATAGGGTTATAAATATCATAAAACGAATGCATTGTTAGATGAATAATTCAACGAATAAAATGTGCATGTACACTAAAAATGGAGCTCGTTACAGGTGGTTGAATTCAAATCAGGTGACCTGCTCAGTGGTGGCCAAAACAAATTAGTAGTAATCACTAACGCTCAGGGCAGTTTTTGGTTGTTGTTTTTTTTGTGCCGGCTACATTTAGCTCGATCAATCTCACAACCTTTTGCTCATTGCGACCCATCACACTCCAGGTATGGCAGCATTCAAAAAAGAAAAAACAACACCCCGCTGTGCTTCAACACACTGACATCTGCCCTCAACCACACAGTGTTGTATCAGCCACAGAACAAACAAACAGCCGTCAGCACTTTTGTTCACGGATATCTAACAGACAGTGTTAATCGGGGAGTGGTAAGCGGAAGACGGGTCACTTCATGTCAGTCCTGGATGTTTTGTGTCACACCTTCAAAGTGCCTCTATTGCTGGTTGACTGAGAGCATGACAAATGGAAAACAACTTGTTGTTCTTCGGGTCCCTCCGCAACACCAGCCCTCCTCGGCCATGACGTTGGGGAACAAAGCGCTTGCAAACCCGGAACAAAACTTTTCCAGACGCGTCGGGTGCGTGGTAGCAGCTGCAGCAAGATCGCTGCTCCGCTTTTAGACGTCCCTATTTGGACCTTACAGCTGAATCGGTTCAGCGCTGTGGGTCCTGAAAAAGTAAATATCTCAAGGGGAAGTCCTGGAAACTGTCAAGCGAAAATACATCACACCGGCAGAGATGGGTTGAAATCTTGTAATCATCACCCTCGGCATGTTATCGTTACGGAGAATAGTTTAAAACGGCTTTCTGTTGGATTCCGACCAGTGCCCCGTCTCCGTCAGCTGTGGCTCGTTTTACTAACAAGCAGTTAGCAGGTTGTCAAGGTGTCAGCTACATGTTTATGTAGAGGGGGACCCACCACTCTGTTGGCCCTTTTTTAAGAGTACTAAGACACCACTACTTTTTTTGAACACCCAAGCAGTAGAGCGGTGTCCCTTTCTCGCTAAAACCCTCCGTGGCCGACTGTAAAGAGAACATGGACCTCTGTCGTCATGCTCAGGGTTGGGAGCTCTTACGGTTGTGCTCCAGGTTGAACGTCGAATCAACGTAGAGAATCTGACCAACGTATCATTTAACTGCTTCCTGACTGATTAGCAATAACGTATTAGCTCCCGTTAAACGGCTAAGGTTCGCATCCAACCACTTCCTAGCCAACGTTACCATTTAACGGTGTTATGTGATTCTATCGAAAAGGCGCAAATTGATTCTAAAATACGAGTGCTCATCATGGACACATCTATTTAGCCCTACAAGTGAATGGACCTGGGTTTAATGAAACAGAAATGTTAGCTAGGAAGTGGGTCAATGCTAATGTCAGCTAATGTCACTCTGTCATGTTTACAGTCGCATTTCAGATACTTGTTGTATATTTGCCCTGAATGTGCGGGCGGCGGGGTGGTCATTACAGCCAACAATCCGTGGTCACCACATCATCTTTTCACCTCTTCTTCCAGCTTGTTAAGACGTTGTCAATGTGTGGTAAGGCTTTTTTCATAACGGCCTCTTGCTCTCTTTTCAAATGATGATTTTAATCGCCCAGCCGGTAGCAGGATCATAAAAAGGCCGTCTTCTAAATCTCATTCTAGCGCCCCATCTTCTGCAGAACGTCCGCTCCCGTCTAGTGTGCGGTCAAAAATGGCAGATATAACACAACAGTGACGACTTGTTGGGCACATGTGCTGTTTTACTGCAGTTTCGAAAGTTTTCCAAATGTTCCGGACTGGCAGCACAACTAGAATGTGTCACAATAGGCAGTGCGGGTTATTGCACCTGTCCAGGCTGCACAGTAGAATGCCCACAGCTAGAGTTAATGACACGGGCTGCAGCCGCTCCACTGACAGGCTGGAGACTGATGGGGGACAAGCGAGAGACACTCAAGGTGGATCATTGGAGGGAGAAGCGACACACTGCAGGATCTCACCGTCGCACAGGTCCTCTCTCCCCTCGGGGGGTTTTAGCGCACGCACACACACACACACACACACACACACACACACACACACACACACACACACACACACACACACACTGCAGTCACACCAGCTCTCACAAAAGCACACTCAACAGGACTGTGCTAGAGGCAGGAATGCATCAGCCATGCATACCTATACACAGGTGAAGTGATTTGTTTTTCCCCACACAGCACAGGTGTTATAGGATTACGTTTGTTTTCAGAGGAAAACAGGACTGCAGCATCTTAATCCATTATTTAATCCATCCAAGGGTAAAGAATTTCAAACAATGTAATGCTAGACGGTCAAATTCAAACAGCTGCATTCTGACGAATGCAAACATTGGCCGGAGCCGCTAACCGTCTGTCCGGCTTCCGATTACCTGCTTACTCATCAGACCCCCCCCTCCTCCTCCTCCTCCTCCTCCTCAGAGCTCGTCAGCTAGCAGCAACAACCTGTCCCTTGAGCGTCATTGACCTGCTGACATTGGCAGGGAGCAGGACGAGGGTTTTGGGTTTCTCACTGGGAGGTAACTGATTCACACAGTGACTCGCTTTACAGATTCCACTGAGGAGGTCAAAAACAAAAGTAATGGGTTCCATTAGTGTGTGTGTGTGTATATACGGTGAGGTACAACAAGAGAAGGTAAAAGGGTTGAGAGGAGGGACACTCATCGCAGTCATGCAGGATTTCGGACACGGGTCCCAAAAAACACAACCTGCTTGGAGGCAAAACAGATATCGTCTCTTTGATTCCATGCATTCTTCTTCCTTGTCAAAAGCGGACGCCTACATTACCCACAATGCAACTCTGTTTGTTATGCTAGCGGTGGCACCTGTAACCCCAAACTGCTAGCGAGAGATGCGTGCCGTTTTTCCGTTACGTAAGCCGGCCCGGTTCTACTCAGCTTGACTCGGCGCGGCTGGGAATTTGCATTTCCACCGCAACCCCGGCTACCCGCTTGGCTACAGTACCATCAAGGATTCACTGCTGACAAAGAGGCTCCGCTAATTATTTTAGCGAAATTCGGGCAGCATTACAGGAAACGTTGTGCTTTCACCAGCAGCCACCAAGCACGACTCCTGAACCGGCTGAAAGTGAACACGACGAAATGGTAAAACACAGCAGATGTTTGAAAGGACAAACGGGACGAGAAAAACTGCAGAGATTTAGTTAGAAGCTCAGAAGTACTGAGCGCTGAACACATACACTTTTAAAGAAAGTCTTTCTCTCGGGTTTCCTGCACGTACACGAGTTCAGTATCGATTTGAGGGGGGGAACGGGTGCTTGTGTCAGGGGCCACCGCGGCCCACTTGAGGCGGGGCGGCTGGACTCGGTGCAGTATAACTGATGATTGAAAAGCAAATCAGTTTGACCAAGTGCGGCCAAAAGTGCAAGTGGAACCCTGTCACAGATTTTTTTTTCTTCCTCCATTTTCAGACTTGTAGTCACTGGAGAAACTTATCAACTCCCTGTCAACAGACTTTGATGTGTAAAATCGTCGCGGTTCCCCTTTAAGGGCGACACGAGATGACATTTCATGGAATCATTTTGCTCAAACTGGCGCCGTAGCAAAATGTATGACCCAGCGTCGCATTGAAATTTAAATGATACCGTTACGCATCAACCGTCACTTAAACTCTTTTCTACAGTGTTTATGCTCTCCGGTAATAAGTGGTTGAGGTGCCACGCAACGGGGCCTCATCACATTGAGCCCGCATCAAAACATCAGAGGGGGGAACTTTCTCGCAGATCAAACGGCGTCGACTGCGGCGAGGAGTCTGTGGAAAGAGGAGCCGAGAATAATGTGACAATGGAGATATGCAAAGCCTTCTGCCTCCAGGAAAAATAAAAACGTAAGCACCAGAATTAAACAAAACATCCTTGAGGAGAGAGAAACCTTATCTCACACAACATTAGAGGCATTTGCATTCCTCGTATTCTCTTCGCCGAGCCCTGGGGTGGGGGGGGGATCGCTCGGAGCAAAAACTCAACATGCTGAGTTTTTAAAGGAAACACCATCAAGGGGGGTTTCACATTTTACACATCAGTTTTTACTTTGCGCTTGGACATCCAAGTGAGCTCTGAGTGTTATTTTGTAAGATTAATTCCCATCCGCTCTCATGACAAGGCAAAAAAAAAAAAAAAAAAAAAAATGACAGGAAATAATGCTCGGTGTAGAATTGAATGAGTGGAGGAAAACTTTCCGGGGTTTCCAGAGGTGGAGCGCGGGGGCAATCTTAGAAAGCACAATGTGCCACTGGAGACTTCATTGTTCCGTCCGTCCTGCGGTTTCATTAATCACGCGCTGCAGAGGAGGACCACAGCGGGCGACAGGTCAGACAATACGGTGCCTGGGAAACACCTCGCTCCAGCCCCGAAAAATGCTTTAATAAAGCCGCCCGCTACGACTTCTCAACATCTCGCACCGTCCGCACAGCTGGAGGACACGCAGGTCAAGGTAGCAACTGGTGTTATTTACCAAAGGTGTGTGTGTGTGTGTGTGTGTTTGGATTTGTGCGTGCAGGATTAAAATAAAAGCATCCTAGCGCATTAAATAGCCACCAATCTAAAACAAATCTGACTTGACTTTGAAAAGCTCTTTAGCACCTAAACCTGCCTTATACTAAAAGGGAAAAAAAAAAAAGACAAACTAATCCTTTAACTGATTCCCTATGTTTCTATGACTTGCGCCCTGGAACACGGCAGCACATCATCGAGCTTCCCGCCCTGAATCTGGTCTATTGCAACAGAGGAGGAAATCCCGTATCTTATAAACCTTGCACCAAGATCTTTGAATACATTCCCTTCTCAAGTGCAGTGAAAGCTTATTATACATGTAGTCGAACATTCCTTCACTGAGTACACATTAGTCAGACGTTCTACTGGGAGATAACCGCGCCTGTAGCTACATCCTTGCAGCATTAAACCTAAGCATCATAGACAGTCTGTGAAAAAAGAAGCCCTAAAAAAAGTGGACTTTTCTGCTCCGTGGACAGAAACCGCAGCAAAGATCAGAGAAACGGGGTGAAATTTGAGGACTAAAAAGAGGAAATCTAGGATGAAGATGATGATGAGGCTTTCTGTAGCGAAGGGATTAAAAGTCCTGAATCACTGCAAACATCCCAGGCTGACTTGCAGCCCACTAGCTAATTGTCTGGGGGTCTTCTGCCAGTCTCATGGATAAGTAGCAGAACCCGCCATGCAATTAGCTAAATGGGTCCATGGGATCTGGGCTTAATAAATGCAGGTGGGAGAGGGTGGGGGAGTAATGAGTCCCCCATTTCTCTCCCACCCTCTCATTGGGAGCCACCCGTCCAGAACTGCATTCATCATATAGAAGCGTATTAGCCTGTAGAAAAATTCAAGTTACAGAAAAGAAGAGACAGAAATAGACAGAACAATGCTAATTAATGTGCATAATACTTGGTAATAATTCAAAATATACAGAGTTTTAATATCGGCAAGCAAACCCTCGGACCTGAAGCAGCTAATGTAACGTCTGAGTGCAAATATCAGCTAGAATTAAACGTTCTAGACGTTAATGACATTCGTTTTCAGCAGAACCCAGCAGCGCGCCGCCTCCTAATAACAATAATGTTTCCATCTTTATAAACTCAAACCATCTGCTCTCGCTGTGTCTGTTTGTGTGTGTATGAGTTAGCAACATACTCTCGGCAGCGATACCGACTGTGGGGAACTGAGTTCTGCAGCGATGAGCTCACCCCGAATGCCGAACCAGGAGGTTCTACCCCGAAAGTCTTTAACATGCCGGTCATGCGCTGACCTGGAAGCGGGATATCGATGACGTTTTTTTCTGTTATGAGCGTAGATCAATACCTAATGGCTGCAATGGAAAAAGAAATGGGATGATGTTTTTTTCATCTACCCATGCGGATATTTTAGACTTTTTTTTTTTTATATATATATATTTTGTTTTGAGCTCAAACTGTCAGATCTCTCCAACTCACACACATACAATAGAGAACAATTAAATTAAGTTTGAGCTGCTCAAAACACTGAAGATCGACATTTGTGATGCTCAATAAAGAGCTCCGGGGAGGACATATCTTTGTAGGCCAACACAGAGGTCAGCATCGCCCTGGTTCCCCCCCCACCAACAAAAGTTTATTGGATTTTTCCCAATTGAATTTCAGAAAACAAGCTCGGTGGCGAACACAAGTTTATGGCCCCTAACACATTTTGTCAGCGAGGAGGTTTCTGTGTTGGGCATGGCGACAACCTCTGTAGTCTCAAGAAGCCACTTGTTAGCACACAACTTTTTTAGGACACTCAAAAGGCTTGAAATTCAGGGTGGGGTGCTGTACTGTTGGGTTCCTGACAAGTTATATGCCGTAGAAGAAAACGTGACATTCTCCTAAACGAACCTCACGTCAGGCATCTGACAAAAACCCAACTGGATTCTTCACAGATCTCCCCATATACATTTTTATTTTGGAACCATTTTCTCCAAGTGAAATAGTTCCAATGTCTGTGGATATTAAACAGCTACAATCTGGCTACACTTCAAGTTCCCAGTAGACTATCTCAAATTAATTTTCCATATAACCTAGAACGAAACAGTGTCACGCAGAGAATTTTAATTTGAAGGGGAGCAGGAGCCGCTGTGCAAAGTGATTAAAAAAAAAATTGTGTTCATTCTAGACGGCGTAATTGAAAAATGAAATAATGTGTGGAAAAGGAAACTTAAAAAAAAAAGGGGCTGGTGGCTCAGCTGGCAGAAGGCTGGGGTCTCACCACACAGGCCCAGGGTTCAAGTCCGACCTGTGGCCCCTCATTCCTCTCTCTAAGCTGTCCTGTGTAATAAAGCCATAAATGGGAACGAAAACATCTAAATAAATAAATAAATCTAAAGACAACTGAGGGATGTGTGCAAAAATCCCACCTAAACAAACAACTGCATTAGGGCTGCAACTTTTCATTACTTTTGGTAATTTTCTTAAATCAACTTATCATCTGATTATTTACATAATCAAATAAATAACTTCCCAAAGTTAAGCTGATGTCATCAAACAGCTTGTTTTGTCTGACCAACGGTCCGCAGCAAATCATTAATGAGGTTATTTAGACATAAAACAAAGGAAAATCCTCACATCTGAGGAGCTGGAAATGGGGTTGTTTGGCATTTCTGCCTGAGAAAAAAAATAAAAATGAATCAAGAAGCTTTGTGGTGCTCATTATTTTTCTGTTGAATAACTAATCAATTAACTCCTATCACTCAATGTCCCCTTT
Organism: Sparus aurata; assembly: GCF_900880675.1. Taxonomy (NCBI): domain Eukaryota; kingdom Metazoa; phylum Chordata; class Actinopteri; order Spariformes; family Sparidae; genus Sparus; species Sparus aurata. Next base: position 31,956,424 of record NC_044190.1, on the reverse strand, counting down.
ATGCCTGCAGAAGCCGAACACATCAGTTAAAACTCACACAGAGCAACAACAGTTCAACTGACTAACTACAGTAAATACTCCCTGAGCCTCATGTATACTTCTTTGGAGTCTGGATTCTCTTTCATTAGTCCTTTTTCCCCTATTTGGGGGGTAGCTGGGGACATCTGGAGAACAGCTGTTGCTTTGCATCACATGTGAGCACACACACACACACACACACACACACACACACTGACACACACACACACACAGTTGTTACATAGCCTCCCCATCAGAGGTTAAGGGGTCAGGAGACCCACCATTTAATCTGGTAGGGGAACAGACAATCTCTGGAAATGAAACACCACACAGCCACATTTACACACAAAAATAGGCAAGGATGCACACACACACACACACACACACACACACACACACACGCACTCAGAGAGACAGACATTCACAGACACACAGAACCCCTCTCGTCTCTCTTCTATACAAGGCAACTATTCCACCCTCTCAGGGGAGGGAACAGATTCTCAATGATTAGTCCTGCCCTACCAGAGAAGAAGATGGGGGGGGGGGGGGGGGGGACGAAGCTCCTAATTCAATTACACAGACCCTTGTCCCTTCTCGGGCCGACTCCCAGTCCCATGAATGGAATTAGACCCCTCCAGCCAAGTTGGAGGTGGGAGTGGAGAGGCAACAATGTGTTTACATTTGTGGTTTACACTTGGTCTCGTTTTTTTTTAGCCTGTGCAAGCGGGCCCCTGTGTGTGTGTGTGTGTGTGTGTGTGCGTGCGTGCGTGCGCGCATGCCAATGCTCCTTGGCTGAGCACTGTAAACTAATGTGAGACAAGACGAAGTGAGAGTTTCGCTGGCTCTCCGACAGGCACATAAAAGGTGAAAGCCGCCATTTTTCAAGGTTTGCTGGAAGAGCTTGCAGTCAAGTGCCATTAGAGCAGAACATCAGTGCTGGGTATAAGTGTGAAAGATATTTTTCAGGGCGACCGTTTTTTCATACCAAGACCAGGAGCAGGCATAAACCCTGAGCTCCAAAATTCAGAAGTATATGAGGAAACAGGGGCTGGGGCTGCAGGATTCAGTGCAGAAAAAGGCAACACAAAACTGGAAATAAAGAGGATTATCCGAGCTGTTCCCTTTAGCCTTAAAACAAATTCCCATACCATTTCAAGGGATTGCTTTATGAAGTCTACATTCTGTACTAATAGTCCTAAAAAATTTGCATTCACACTGTTGCTCTCCTCTGCAGCAGTAAACAAAATGACGGCAGACTAACACCCGAGAACAGCAAAAAGCACATCCCTGGCTGACAGCTGACAAAGACCCTACAAGAAGTGTCACAGTCGCGGAGGAAGATGAGATCTGCTCATCATGAAACAATCCATTAAGCGTCGAAGGAGTTTATAATGTTCGCGCGCACGCCTTTTTTCATGAAGCATTAGCCAGATTTTGAGGCGGCCGACTATTTTAGTCGTCATTATGGCCATTATTACCCCGAAACCAGATGATTTTCATGTTCTGCATTATCACCCATTTCCATCTCGTTACTCATTCACCAGCACTCATCCTTGAGAGGAAGCGCATCCCTGGAGAGTTCCCCTTAAAATGTTCGAGCCTGAAAGGCAGGTCACGTCAGGAGCGTCCTTTGTCTTCCGGCGTCGCAAGAGCCCGAACGAGGCAGACTTCACAGGAGAGCTGTCGAGGTAAAAGGGATTAATCTGTAACTGTCAGAGACGATAGCCACCGCTATGTAGCCCCCCGAGCGAAAAAAAGAAAATACACCGGCTGTCTCGTAAAAGAATCAAATATCAGGGAGATCCTGGTTCAAGGTTTCCAGGAAAAGCCTATGCAAGGTTCCTACACCTCTTCTGCGGTCAAATTCAAACACCTCAAATTGCAGTTTTCAAGCATTTCCTGACAGAGTTCGCCATACATTTCAAGCAGTTTCGAGAGCGTTATCCAAAATCCGAGCACTTTTCAAAACTTGGAAGACGCCGAGACATTTGCATTAAATTCCAAATGCGCTTCCAAGAATCTCCAGCACCCTTTGCGAACGAATGCCGAAATTTGGGACCCCGTCCAGCGAGGGGCTCGCGCCAATCGTGGAGATACCGACAGGCATGGCAAGAGCAGCTTGACCCAAATCTTGCGTGCACGGTCCACAGTATGCATGTATGACAGATACACCGCTCAAATTACACCGCCTGGTCACTTTTGGATGAACCCCGGCACCACCTGGAGCTGAGACCATAACAAGGATATGTAATCAAACCACATTGTAACTAGGAGCCGGCCTCAACGATCCAATCAGGACCGTATTAATGTGCATAGCTGAAAGGGTGCAATGGAGCCAACCATTGTTGGCTGAGTTTAAAGCCACTGTATACTGTGGTCCATACGTGGCAATAACGTTCACAGTGGAGCACAACAGAGCCACTAATCTCTGGATATACCTCATTACTGCTGATGAAATGGCACCCCAGCGAATGAGAATGCTGCAGGAGTCACTTCACAGTAAGACAATCAGTAACCGACTCTACTATTCTGTTCCATGATGCGTTGCCTCTCGCGCTGGCCGCTCCACATATGGGCCCACTGACGTCCTCCCTCTTAAAATTCATCCTCACAAAAACGACGCGCAGGCAGCCACAGAAGTGGGTACATCATTTACAAGTTACCATAAATCATCAAAGCCCGGTTTAAAAAAAAAAAAACTCACTCTGGCAGCCCCGCAGATTAGGACGGGCCGGCCCCTCTTCATGAGCTGCCGGCCCTAATCTTCTTCTGCATCTCAGCCGTAAAGATACGGGAGCCCTCTAATCCGCTCATTGGCTGGACAGCTGCCTGCAGACGTTTTGACTGTCTGCTACTGTGGCTTCGGCCGCTTTTAGACTCCTCCAAAAAAAACAAAAAAAACAAATTCAAGTCAATAACTATATGGATTGACATGCATTTTAATTAGGATAAGCACCTCTCTACTGCTCCTTAACTTTCCCATTAGCAGCTCCCGCGGTTAAGGTTTTGTTTTTTTTCTGAACGGACGAGCGGCGTTTCGAGGTGCGACACTCCCACGAGGCGCCTTCTGGAAAGTCCACTGTAATTCCGGGGGCAAGTTGACGCGATAACAATTCCAGACAGGTGAGCCGATCGGGAAAGGCGAGAAGAACCAATTAAAAAAAAAGCAGGCTGGTGGCTGGGACAGAGGCTCGGGGACACTAAAGAAGAAGAAACACATGACACAGGGAGGTAAACAGGGGCCGCGGCTGCCTATCGAGGGCGAACAATCCAGCTAGCCCAAGACCGTTTTTTTTTTTTCGCCACTGTCTGCAAAGTGAAAGCCTGGACCCCCCCCCAACCCTTGCTTGTCAGTTCTATTGTTAGCTGCAGGCAGGAGCCGCTCCCAATTCACCTCATAGGCATTAAATACTCTGCATTGTTTGGGGAGTCAGATGGCGATGGCAGACACGTACACACACACACACACACACACACACGTTGCTTTTAAAATGATCCCAGCCTGAGGAGTGGCTGGAGATAAGTTGAAATGTGCCACGGTTGCAGCTAATTTAAATGGTAAATGACTCGACTTTGCATCTAAAGAAACAATCTGAGGGGAGCTGCAGGAGCACGCTGTGGAGGCAGCATCTGTTCAAGACATCCTGCATGTCAAAAATGTGAAGCGGTAACACATTTTAACATTAATCCTCGACAGGCTCTTCAATATTTACCCGTCAAACTATTATTTTTCTGCAGAAGAATACGTATATTCCCCACCTTGCTCCTGCCTGACCCCCTGCTTCTCAGCTTATAGCCTCGAACATGGACGCAATCATTCTGGTATCAAATCCTCAAGCAAATGTTGTCTTCGTATCGTGCATCCAAAACGTGCTTTCTATTTGTGGAAAATCCCTCCTGAAACCAGGTCTTGGTCGGACAGTTTAATCGCTCATGGGCTGAACTCCGTGTCAGAACTACTTTATCTGATTAGTCTAATAATCTAATGCACCGACGTGCAAGTGAGATAAACAGATGGCACAAAATGTAGGTTACAGGACTCACAGACTTTACAGTGTGACCGGAAGTAGAACATGTATTAAAATCCTCTGAGGCTTGATTGTCATCTTATTGCAGGCAACGCAGCACATAAAAACTATCTCAGGGCCTCATTATTTCTCATGTTTCCATGCAGCCGAGTGAGAGTGAGGCTAAGCGCCAGCTAAATGAAGGTCAGGAGAGCCATTTCCAGTCGTCACAAATCACGCCTGAGGATTTTTCAGATACCCAGACAAACGCATTGAAAAAATGTCAAAATGTCACACCGCCAGCGCGAATACTCTGTCCATCAATACACCGCCCCGCATCCATCCACCAGATGTGCGCGGCCGCTGATTTACAGCCCGTGTCATTTCATCCCTGCGACTGGGTTGCAGCCGAGGTGTTGACATGCTCGCTGCCCGCGGGGGCCCGGAGGGGGGGAAACTGGCGGGGTGGTGAAACAGAGATAGGGGGTTGAGAGAAACTAAGAGAGGGATAGATTTGCGTGGCAGAAGGAGGGAGAAAAAAAAAAGCGAGTGAGATAAAGAGGGAGAGCGCGATGATGGACTGAGCTGAGTTTTGTGGTGGTGGTGGTGGTGGCTGCTACCATTTCCTGCTCGGTCAGCAGACTGTGGCTGATTCCAGGATGGCTTATCTTTCAGCAGGAATACCACGACCGCACCAAAGGCAGCGACAGGAGGGAGGAAGGAGGAGGCCGGCACTGTGGATTCAATGCGTGCTGCAGAATGCTGGGATTGCTACAGTGAAGACGGCAGCCCCTTTACTTCACTCGTACAGGGAGATGCAGCCTGAAAAATGACATCAGAGATTATTCTCAGAGCTATGTATACACTTTCCCATCATGATGCTTTTAAAAGGAGTACACGATTATATGATTTCTTTTTGAGACCTTGATTAGACTAGGCAACATACGTGCTCGCTGAATATAATGATAAAGTCGGCAAGAAACGAGCCCAATTTATACTGCACCCACCAAAACAATGAGCTGAAAGACCCTATAAAGACCCGTAGACATATAGGGAACTTCAACTGATGTTCGATTTTCACACTGAAGCTGTGAAGTTATTTGTCATGGATACAGAAATATTGATTATAGTTAAGCTTTAAAAAGGACAGAGGGTACCAATCTTTTCATTTAACTAAGACGGCGAGTGTTTTTAAAATGTTGTCCGTTTCCTTTAAAATCTCCATGTGCAGCTCTTTCATCAACACCTTCAAATAAAGACAGCATGCCAAGTGCCACCTCAGCATTCACTCCAATAAAAGAAAAAAAAAAAAAACAGAAAAAAATGTTTGTGTCTGCTTCTCGAAAGCAAAGCCTGCTGTGAAACGGGCCCGTAGGGTCCAAGAAACGTTGCGGAATGCGTGGCCGCCCGGAGTGCCCGGGGATGCCAGGCTGCTCAGGAGCGTTCACCTGCTCCCACAGCTGCGGAAAGTAACAGTCTTGGCAGCACCGTTAACAAAACTCCTGTCAGGCAACAAGCTGCACTTGACATCAGGGGAAAAACAGATCAAAAACAAAAAAAAATCTCATTTCCCATCTGCCACTTGTAACTGGCATTCGAATCCACCATCCTAGCAACGCGTGCTGCCAATTCAAAATCAGCACCGAGTCTCTGCGTGAACGTTCCCTTAAGAGCAGCCAGCAATAAATTTCCCACCTGGTGTTTGCCAACCAGCCTTGCAAACACGGATAATCTTGTAGCTCATTGAGAGGATGCTTGACTTTAACAGTGTAAGTAACAAACGAGGTACTCACTCCTCAAAAGGGAGAGACGTCATTCAATCATGTTGTCGAAGGGGGTAAACGGGTGGGTGGGGATGCCCCCCCCCCCCCCAAGTAATTTCCCCCGAGGGTGTGCTCTGCACCGGGGAGATAAGTAACCCGACTGAGGACAAGGCTGGCATTCTACCCCGAGTCCAAAAGACAAAACGCCCGAGTCCATTTAAAGAGAGGAATCTGACAATGCAGCATTTGTCTCGTTGCCAGCTGGAGAACAAGCTCCCCATAGACGAGCTGACATGAAACACTGCGCACCAACTTTAAGCCGAGAAGATTACTACAAACAATCTTATTTTAAATTGACAAAGCAGAAAATGGTGATATTGGATTATCTCAATTAAATTCAAACTGGGAACAGAAGTGATTGCGCAACCGTCTCCAGACAGCGGCCTCTGAAAAGAGAAGCATATAGTACTCATGAGGCAGCAAATCCCATGCTTTTCATTAATCCCGCACAAAGAAAAAACACCAACCAGTTGAAAGTACGGCCTCGTTCAACGGCACGCGGTTCGCGTAGAGTGCATTTTAATGAACGGCCTGATTCGGTAGCAAACTGTGCAGCCGTGCCGATTATACAAAGCTGACAAGCGAGTCGGAGCCGCGCAGCTGATGACTTAGCGCCGCCTCCACACCACCGGCTTTCCACACCCCAAACAACAACCGGGCACCCTATAAACTTAAGCCTTTTTAATGAGCTAATACAGTAATAATAATGTGTTTTCCCACAGACAGCTGGTCTCACTTCAGCTTTTAAAAAAAAAGTGGAGACCTCAGACACATTTAGCCCCGGAGTAGAAGAAGCCATTTGAATTCTAAAAACGGTCTCCTCACCAGTCGCCGCCGGACGCGTTTCAGCAAACTGTCTCCGTAGACGGCACTTCACATTTAATAAGGGGTTTGCAAATGCAGGCTGTAAAAACCCAACACGCGCAGGTAGCCCCCTCGAACAACTTAACAGCCATTTGACAGATGGCAGTCGGCAGTACACTCGAGCGACCATCTTAGCTGAGCCGAGTGGCTGCATCATCCCCATCAGCTCTAGTTCTTAAAAGGGGGCAATATGAAAGAATTCAAGTTGAAAACATTCAAATAATGAATGGAAAAAAATCAACAGAATGTGAATAAATAAGACTTTTGACATGCATACTGCATATTTCTGGAACTTTGACTGGGAGCAGCTGTAACGCATGCAATTTCCCCTCAGGGATCAATTAAGTATTTCTGATTCTGATTCCGATGTCTGTGTATTGTGTTGCAGAGATATCTAACAGAGTTATGATGCTAACCAGCTAGCCCGGGGGCCCATCCCGATCCAAAGCTCATGTGCTGGCGGTGTAAACCACAAGCACTCCCCTGATCCGAGAGCTTTATTGCACATTTAAAATCTAATTCATAAAGTGTCTTTTCCCCTCGTTTCTTTTATTAGTAAAATGATCTGCGGCTACAACCGAGACACACCTTCTACCACGCTGCTGTCCTGCTAGCGGAGGACCTGCAGCCTGCGGCAGGTGGGCGGCCTCTCTCCAATAACCTCCGCTGCTCATAACTCAGATGAAGTCACTGGGAGGCAGCTAATGTAACCACTGTATTCCTGGCTGCAATATCACACACGGCCCCCATAGCATGCCGCACAAATAAAAGTCTATTTTCAGCCACTTGATTACCGCCGAGCTTTCCACATGTAACATAAGCCAGCTGCCGCCCTCATAACGCCGCCTTCGAAAGAAAACAAAAAACAAAAGGAGCAATGTTTACAGCTCCGCATAGCAAGAGTACACTCTGTTTGAGTGGTGTTTCGTCTTCTTCTCGCTGTCCCCGTTTTTTCTAGTCGGAGAGAGGCCTGGCAGCGCTCCCATGCACTCTCCCTTAACTAATAAACAAAGAATGGTTTCCCTTATATAGCTCTATTCAAACACCACGAACCTCTACGAGCAGCATCGGAGGCTCGCAGGGGAGGTGGGAGGGCGCGAGCGAGTCTACTCCAGACGGAAAGGTTTTTTTTCGGCCAAGGGCGAGGAGCACTGGCAGTGAAATGATGTAACGGTCATACATTAACGGCCACTTAAAGGGGCTATTTCTGGTGCGGTCCGTCGGCAGAATTTTGCAATGTCATGTTGGATGTGTTGTAGGAGGGCCGCAGACATGTCCAGCACAAAATGCGTCGAGGAAAGGAACTAAAACCATCAGTTCATGGATGATAATTTTTAAATAATCTCAGAGGAGGGATGAGAGAAGAGGCCCGTCCTGCCGCTTTGAACATTTTCACGTGCTCGTGGGCGGACGTCACTATGACTGATCATGTCAACATGCACTTTGCACCCTGATTCACTGTACGCCAACAGAGAGGACTCGGTGTTAATCACTGGGGAAAATAAAACAAGAGAAACGTGAAGCATGAGAAAAGCTAAATAAATAAATCAATGATAAGAAACAAGCCGGCATTTGTCACACCTGTCGCTTCAGATGTGTCGAGCAAACACCGACACCCAGCTGAAGTCGTCTTATCAGAGAATAACATACTAAATACACTTGAATTTTTTTTTAAGGCGAACCATTTCCAAATATCGGGAAAAATAACGACCTGTCAAAAAGATGTTTTCGATCTCTGCAGCTAAAATCTGTTGAAGAGTGAGGGACGGCTGACCGGCAGCGCTTAGAAACTCGACTGGATAAACCTGTGTGCGTGCACTATGTGAAGCTGTGGCATAAGAATTTATACAGTTGTGCAGATGAAGATCAGTTGGGAGTGCTGAACAGCCTGTGAAAACAGTAAGCATAGCAATATCTCTTACTAAATAGCAAACTAGCAGGCCTGGCTAGCGCTGGGCAGCCATAATCGCTCCCGGAGCTTCTCTCCATTTTCTCTACAGTCCTGTTTAGATAAAGTTTTGTTTATCGCACGCCAACATTTTTAAGCAATTAAAAGTTGTTGCAGAGAGAAAACGAAGCTCATGGGACGTCACGTTAAGCTCAAACAGGTTATTCAAATGATGTATTTGTAACACCAACTCCTGTCCGATACCTGTCCGTAAACCACTGTTAGGTAATGGAGCCGTTTTCCCGCCAACACAGGGAGTTGTACTAAAATGAATGGTGCAATACAGATAATAGGCCACGACAACTTCCTCCGACATTTCATGCTGTAGATGCTCGGCCAAAAAAAAAAAAAAAAAACACACACACAAACTGGTTGGTGATTGACTGAAGGCTGAACTCATTCAGGATACATTGTGCCAAATGCCGAGCCCGCAGAAACAATGGGAGCCGCGGCCAAATCTGACTGCAAATGACATAAGTGCTCCCCTGGATTTCAACAATCTATTCATCGCGCTCGCATATCCACAACGTTTTTAGTCCATTCAGCAACACTGGGATCACTTCAGCCCTTCTGCCGGCAGGATGGCCCTTTTTTTACAGAGAGGGTGACTCCCTACCCAACATTTGTAGCAAAGAATTTATCCCCATGCGAAAAACCAAGAATAGATGCCCCGGGCTGCAGGAGGGCCGTGGAGGAGCAGAGGGGTGGGGGATACATTTCCAGAGCTCCCAGAATGTTCACTCACCCCGCCGCTCGACAAAAGCTTCGCTCCCGAGCCGCTTCCCTCTCACTTCCTGGGGAATTCCAACGCAGGGTTTGGCTTTCACCAACCACGACATCACAGGGACCAAAATAAATTGATGAGTGATACAAATGTTGAAATTTGTCAACAAAAAGCAAACAGGTTGAGCAATGGGGGCGCCATTTGGTCATGACTTTAGGAATAGATACGGTTACGGTCAACTGCTGAGGGATCACTGAGGCAACAGAGGAAACGTAGACGCAGTCATGCTTGGTTTAACCTTTAAAAAAAACGCGAGGAGCTAATGTTTTCATCGGCAGGACCATCAAAGCTGTATGCGCTCACCCCCCTACGTGGCACAGATTCAATTGGTATCCTGTCCTGTTCAAATGCCAAGCCTGATTTCTACCCTCTCACCGTCGTGATCAATTTCTCCTGCAGAGACAAAAAGTCACCTTGAAGTTGTCTCCGCTGCTCGTTCACCGCTCATGTGCAAAAGTCGGAGTGACGCATGTAAACAGACTTTTGATTATCAACCCAAAATAACCACCGCAAGTGGCACTGGCATCGAGTGGTCCGCTGAGAGCATCCAAAATAAAACACTTTGCTGAGGAGCACTTGTTGTGCTGGAAGAGGGTGTTACATGGTTCACTTCCCAGCAAGCAAACCAATAATCTCTATGCAACATGCATGGTTCCGTAACCTTTAGGCAACTACTGCATTTCCATGTCGCTTTGGTAGGATCAAACAGCCCCCCCGAGCAGAAGGACGACGAGCGGAGATGGAAAGAAGAAGTTAACCACACGAAGCAACGCAAGCAGTATTATGGAATCCAAGTGAAATGGGAAAATTACAGGGTCTCGTAGAGTAACATGCTTCACAACGGTGTTTGGCAACACGTGGTCACGTACAACACAGCCAATCTGCACTCTGTTCGCCGAGTGGCGTGCTTGTGTACTGGGAGCAGCAGACACCTGATTAGGTTACATTTCTGCCCTGGTGACTAAGAGGCATGAGCCTCGAGGTGGCAACCATGGCAGCAGGGATTTCTGCCAGAGACGCACTCCAGTAATAGCTGAGGAGCTCATCTGCAACCTGAAACCCATTTCAGAGCAGATCCTCTTTCAGCCGGGAGGGTGGGGGGTTCCGAGATGACTGCTCGCCTCGGCCAGAACGCCTGAAATTACAAGCTGGGGTTTCGAAAGTCAGCCTGGACGTTTGTGCAACTGGAAAGAGAGTTCAAGATGATTTCTCTATTCAATCATTTACGGATCTAGCATTTATCAATGAAAAAGAGAGCATTTTAGTGAAATATAAAAAACAGACCAATTTGTTGCAATTTGCATGTTTTGATCACTTTTTATTGACCATTATGTGAGCGGATTGTAACATTATGTGACAAATGAGACCTTTGACGTCTCTCTCAGTTGCTTATACAGCCTGTGGACGACTTGTTCAAGTCATTTAATGGTGCTGCTAACAGAGAGCAACAGTCGCCAACGCCAGTTTGAGTCCTGCTGACATAAAACTAAGAGACTCCACAGAGCCCCTTTAAGTTTGGCGGCAACTGCAGACAATTAGACAATTTTTATCTTGTGTTTATTTACTATTAACAGATCCCTTGACATGGAGTTCTGGGAAGCGAGTGAAGAAGACACTCAAATTCAGAAATAGCTGGTATTCATTTCAGAAAGTCTAAACTTAAACAGGGGGACTTCACCTCATTTCACCACAGGGATCGTTCATGTTTCAGGTCGTATTTAACCTGGCGTCATATTCGGGCGCTTGGTGACCTCGCTTACATGCGTGTATATGTTCAACTCGCAGGCTGAGGACAAAGGGTCGACCATTTGTGTCAAGTCCTGTAGATGATGTTGCACAGGGGCATTTCAGCACAGACAGATCATCGCTGCATTGAGAATGGAAGCTTTTGCTCTTTTAAGTCTGGAGCAGTCCATAAGTCAGTGTGACCACGTAGTGAATTCCCGGCTCATAGGTCAGATGACACCAAAAGACGGATGACTTTAATGTCATCGGCAATACAGGCTACATAACACTGTGAAACTCAATCCATTTTGGTATAAACATCTGTGAGCACTGTCGTCAGCGTGCTCCTCTACCGGGGGTAAGCGTGCAAATGATCAACTCCGTTCAACATGCCTACAAGGTAGTAGGCAGCGTGAGTTCTCTTCCCCCGTCACTATGACAACCACTCTGGCGACTGCTGCTCCAGACTGCTCAGCATGACCAAAATTTGGTATTTTTAAACCAGACTAGGGGTCCACGGACTTCCATCACAGCGCACACATGACCACATACAGTATGCAGGCTGCCGCAGGGCACTCCGACAGACTGCTCATCCCGGAACACACTCCATGTTTAATTATCGACTGAAACAAACACTGCAAACATTTCCCGTCCTTGAGTCATACTGAGTATTTAAAACCAATCAATTAGCAAAGGCCACTAGTGCAGAAATAGTTCTTTGTGTTACTGGCAGGCAAACACTGTACTGGCTTGTGTTTGTAATGCAATGCACATTGGATTTTGGACTGAGTGGGAAGCAGGCAAACCAGAACTCAGTGGGAGGTGGGAAAAAAACAGAAAGTAGATGGGATGTGCCAAGAAGGCAGCCTCTGCTGCATCCATCCAATAATGACCAACATTTCCACTTCAGAAAACTTTGGATGAACACTTCACCGCTGACGGGCTGGACGGACAGAGTCTCATCATAAACGGCGACAATCTGTTCAAAAACGTGCGCCCCCTCTTTAAGATAGTCGTTTTATTTTGGTAAATGGAGTTGCATTTCTGTGGCACACACATTCATACACTGATGCCAGAGGCTGCCATGCAAGGTGGCAACCTGCTCATCGGGAACAATTCGGGGTTTGGGGTATCTTGCTCAAGGATGCTTCAGAGTGCAGCCATGGGATTTGACCCAGCAACCTTCTGATTGCTGGACATTAGTTCTACCTGAGCTACATCCACACCTGTTCATTCATATTCAATCTTCTCTCTAAATAAGATTTGGGTCAAGATTGTCACTTCAGTTTTTATCAACCTGGCCTGTTGCACACTATAACCCTTTCTGGGTGACTCGGACAAAAGAGCATGGAAAGTGTTTCAATGAGTTTTCTGCCCAATTCTGTTCCAAACTCAGCCATATTACATTTGGAAGGGCCAGGCTCGGGGGGGGGGGCCTCTTTCTCACAGGAAGCCCAGCTTGGAATCTTGTGATTTTTACTCTTATGTTTAAGGTTACACATGCCTTTGCTTGGTCTCAACGAAGTGTGAAATTCTGTGATAGTTAACTTGAACTAGGCCAGACATTCCTCCTCCTCCTCCTCCTCCGTTCAGACCTTTTTCCACCACTCGCATTGAGCACGTCACCACGCCACAGCGTTCTTACAAGGAGTCTTGCCTGCATGTGTGCATATAGGAGCTGCGGTTAGTCAAAAAAGCTGCCACTCGTGTAATATGAAAGATTATAGCTGACTTGACAGCCAGCGTGGTTACAGTAAAACAGCAAATGCACATGTTGAGCAGCTGCTTTGTCAGAAATTTGATGGAAGAGCAACAGGTTTTTTTAAAGCACAACCAAACTGGCTCACATTGTTGGTGCACATACTGTGGTTAGGCAATTTGGATCCAGGCTGGTCGTGACGGACTCCGCAAATGCATCGACTCTCTATAGCAGAGGAGTGCCAACGCAGATTCAAAAATGGGGTTTGACTTCATTAAATCTTAAATAGGATAACAAAGTGCACGTGTGCATCCAGGGACCCAGCAACAGTTGCCGAAACCAATAATGAAAGTAGTCCTTCTTCATTTCACTTCATCTCTTAGGGTGAAGACAGCGTGGGGCAAAAAGCAAACGATATCCAAGTCCGACAAAACGGGGAGAAATTCCAACGCTTGGGTGGGCCATTTTATCAAATATATGCAAAATGTATGCAAAATGATACTATCAATGCTGCGTGGTTTACAGAATCTATAGAATTGAAAAGGCAGGTTTTGCCCATTCACTACCTAGGTACACAAGGTCTGCAGCCAAAAAAAGAGCCAGGGCTAATAGCCACCATGCTTCTAAATATGAACGCTGGGCTGAGTCCATCCAATCTTCTCTTACAATACAAAACCCCAAAATGCCCAGATAAAGAGGGGCTCCGATCCTGCATCATCATGGTTGTGATCCAGCTTGCGTAAGGTCATCAAATAACGTGCAATGCCTTGCAGACGTGCAGACTAATACATTCCTGTGCCGTTCTTATGTTCTTTAATTGCTTAATTACATATAACCATCATCAGTCAAACAAACAACACAATGGCAACTGAATTTGCCAATCCATACAAAATAAGGAATGAGCTCCAGGTGACTGACTAGGAGCAGCGCTGGAACCATCGATTCTTCACTCGGTTATTGTTGCACTAACAGCAGACGCAGGTGAGTTGCGAATAACTGTGGAACAAGTGTCAAGGGATGCTGCTAGCAATACACTCTCTGAACACTCTTTTTAAAATATTTTGCAAATGGAATTCAAGCAGGCTCTCTCTGTTCAGCTGAAATTCTTACACTTGCATGATAAAGTCCTCACAGCAGCATTTACACAGAAAAAAGAAACAGATCGCGGGCTCACACCAGCCCGTACAACTCTTGCAGTCACAGCGAGCACTAAAAGGTGAAGTGAAAAACATCTATCCTTGCAATGCAATGTTCTGTTGGAAACCCCTGGTCCGTTTTGCAGACCAAGCACAAGGCAGAGCCCCCCCCCCCCCAGCAGGACAACACACCTGGCCAAACCACAAAAACTGCTCAGGAATGTGTGAGGAACATGACGAAGACCTCAAGGCATTGAACTCGCCCCCGAATTCCCCAGACCCCAATTTGATGGCGCATGTGTGCAGGAACGAGTTCGATTCATGGAGGCCCCCACCTCACAGCCCACAGGACCCCGAGTCGATGTCCTGGTTCTACACGCCGAAGAACATCCCAAGAGGTCCTGTGTCTGTGCCTCGAAAGGTTGGAGCCAGTTTGGTCACACAACACGAGCCATGTGGTTTTACCATCCTGTACTGCTGTAATGGATTTCACTAAACCCGACAACTCTGATTGCCACGACGTTCCCGACACTTCCCGTGAGCTCAGCAGAGCTATCTGGCTGAGCACGAGCAACAAACTGTTGGCTCGTCCCCCGAGGTCCACTGCATTAACATGCTGCCTCTTGTGATTAAAGTGTCATTATGGGGTGCTTATTACTTCCCCTCTGCGGTGGCTGGTGACAGGCCTGCTTCCATGCACAACAAAGGCACGGATCAATAAATTAGCCATGTGCTGCTGATGAGCAAACCCCTTCACTTCCGGACGAAGTTGCCCTTGAAGGTCTTTATAAGCCAGAAGCACATAGCCATTGAGTGTTAGTCACCCAAGGCTACAGCCCAGGCTGAATGACTATGGAATTTACACAGCAAGTGGTTTGCTTTAGTATCTCTATGTTAGATATTTCAAAGGAAACAGGGCCACGGATGACAGGTTATGCTCAAACAGCCATTTAACGATTGATTTTAAGACCTGAGATTAAGGCAAAGCATAATTAATATGCTTGCCGTTCTCATCATGTGCAGACTAAGACATCATTTCCTCAAGATTCACGCCGCTTCTCCTTCCATGCCACCGGTTTCAGCACTAAATAACTGAACAGCTACACAGTAAAGAGGGTATTTGTTGATCACTCGAGCTCTGCTCGGAGCAGATTGGTTTCACACTACTAATAGCATAATGGATGCATAAACACATCCTCCAAAAAGGTCAGTGCAGCCGCTAATATAATGAAAAAGCTTTTGATTGCTGCCTTTATGTGAGGGAAGCCAGATAGAGTTTGGTCAGTTTAATAAATGATCGGTGCCACGGCCGGTGGCACAGCTGCATACTAAACAGCAGCAGCGGCGGCGGCAGCGGCAGCTGATAGTAACAGTGAACAGTGAGGTTTGAGAAATGACATTTTCACAGAGATGAAACAGAAGCATAACTGATCAGAGCAGAAGAAACGGAAGGCCTGGCTCATTATGGGAGAGCTGCCATTTTGAAAGGACACGTTTTAACACGGGGCAACTCGGGCAGACAGGATGACATTCTCGGGGGGCCGTCGCCGCCGCAAAAAAAAAGTCTTCACACCTTTATTAAGTATGGATTTTTTTGGGGAGGGAGAGAAAATTGTATTTAATAAGCGCCAGCCGTTCCCACAAGAAGCGCTTGTCCTGAATGCCAAAATGGATCTGGATGCACAGACCGGTGTCAGACATACCTCGAGGATGTGTAACAAACCAGTCAGAGGGAGAGAGCATTCGTTCCTGAGGGATTACACACACACACACACACACACACACACACACACACACACACACACACACACACACACACACACACACCGGAGCCTGCAGCCTGTAAGGTCATGTGTCTTTTCCTGACGAGCCAGGGTCTAGGCAGCCAGGAGGGGAGTGGGGAGAAGAGTGTGTGTGTGCGTGTGTGTGTGAGTGAGAGAGAGAGAGTGAGATAGGGGACGGCTTCAGGGGGACAATTTACTTTTGCCTATTAAACTCCCTAGACAAACCCCCCCAATCCCCTCCCCTCTCATCTCTTATGACCCCCCTGTCACGTCTGGCACCTAACCGGGCTCACCAGTCACACGGTAGCCAACACACACACACACACACACACACACACACACACACACACACACACACACACACACACACACACACACACACCGCCTCATTGACATGCACTGATCCACTCTCGCATTGGTAAGTGCATTGTAATCCTTTCGGCCACCAAACTTGGCGCACAACAACAAGGCATCATTCAGCCTCATCATACCTCGCTGCCAAACAGGAGAAGCACATCCTTGAGATCTCCCTTGCGGCAACGAACACCAGATATATAGCATGTGATTGGTATTACTGGCACTGCCTTGCCTTTCTAAGAAGGGGTGTGGCGGCAGAGAATGGATCCAGGCAGCCATCCTCCACAGTATATATATTAATATATATTTGAAAAAAAAAACCTGGGAGGATGGCTGCTGCAGAGGAGCCATGCATTATTCTATATGTCACTTCTTTTTTTCCTCTCCACAGGGCCGCTCTCTTGATCACCTTGCCCGTGACTGCACATGCACCAAACAGGCTGGATGGAGCTGGAAATGACGGTCCCCCTACCCACCCACCCACCCACCCAAGCCCCTGCAAGCTATATGATGAAGCTGGATTTTCCCTACACGACCAGGTGCTTGTAAACGCAGCAGCATGCACAGGTGGCCGCCCTTTAATATGTTTAGTCCCCCCCCCCCCCCCCCCACCACATGCATTATTAAAAAGGGAAAAGTTGGAAACAATCGCTCGAAGGCATTTTGCTGGCACGGGCAGTGACTTGAGGTGGTTTGACTGAACATGGCGGAGACCCCCGCTGGTCCCGGCGCAGCGTAATCTCCGTGAACTCTTGCATGCCTCTTTTGACTCTGCGCACCCAAAACCCCTCCGTTTATCGTCCGCACGCAGAGTCCTCCTTACAAACAGCCGAGGAAAATAAATAAAGCTCACCCCTCCTGCAGCACCAGCAGCAGCAGGTTCAGCCTCAGCAGCCCTGTCGGTCTGTAAAGTCGCCCAGACACCGAGCCGATGCCAGCGGAGGAGCGGCGGATCATTAAATGCTCCACAAGTTTCGCGGATTCAAACGAGCGTCGCGGCCGCAGAACACGCAACTCACACAAGCAGCGATCCATTCAAAAAGGCAACGCGAGGCGAGATCCCCATCCACGCACACTCACACGCTGAGCTCACACACTCACAGAGGGAGAGAGAGAGAGGCGGCGTGCGGTTTCTTTGGTCGGGAGAAGGTCAGACGGATCGCTGCGTGTGCTGCGGGGGGGGGGGGGAGATGGGCAGCGGAATAAAGCCGATTACGGGCTCGCAGACGTACCTTCGGGTCCTCTACTGGGGCATTTCAAGCGAGTCAGCCCCCGAGAAGATGCACGTTCGCCGACCAGTCCCGCTCCTCAGCTGTACAAATATCCTCCGCGTTGAGGGGAAATTTCCAAGTGGCCGGACAGTGTGCGAGCAGCGGGCTCGGCGTGTGTGTGTGTGTGTGTGTGTGTGCGTAAATGGGGAGGGGGGAGATAATCCCACGGTGGGGCAGAGCGGAAATGCGTCATTATTAATGGACCGAGCGCTTTGTAGTCCGTCCACGTACCTCTGTAGTCCGCAGGGAATACACTTACAAGTTATATTTGCGATCATATTCATTGTGATGTGGGATAATCTCAGAAGGAACAACCTCTCTTGGTCCTGTTTTTTTTTTTGTTTCCACCTGTAGCCTAATGAGGCTTTTAAAGGTACAATATGCAAATTTTTTTTTACACAAATACACAAAAAAAGAGCGACAGGGCTCTCGATATGTCGAATAGTGTTTTTTTTTCGAGCGCTGACACGAGCTTTTGACGTGCTCCAAAGACAAATGTGACGTGTCTGACAAAATGGGCTAGAATTTTTGACTTCTGGCGGGGTGAGAATAAAAACAGCACTGCCCATCTAGAAGTCCCACAGCGTGAGAATGCAGCAATACATACCAATGTTGTGGTTAAAAAAAGGTCCAAAAGACGCAAGAAGACGTCAATATGAGTCGCGATGAGATGCGACCTCCATGCTCGTATTTTCCTGATGAGGACGGGCTGAAAAGTTACATAGTGCACCTTTAAGTCTGGTTCACAAGGCCCTTTAAAGGACGAGTTCAACCAGAGGTGATAATTCAGCCCTTATCTACTCACGCCTCACGCCGCCGGAAAGTCAGGTGATGTTTCGTAGTCCGCAAAACATTTTTTTTGGAGCCTCGCGGCAAAACGGCGCTGCAGCATTCTCCTAAATAAGTGAAGTAGATGGGGACACACACAAAAACATTAAAACAGCTACGTACAGCTCGTCTGGTGTAATTTAAGTCTCTGGAAACCCTGAGATTCCATGTGGATTAGAAATAATAATATTTTCAACGCATCTACAGTGAAGATTTTAGTCTTTTCCAAACCCGAGCACCAGACAAGCTGCTTTGGGTCATTTTTGGGGGGGGGTATTTTCTGTTTTTTCTTTTTTACATTATAGAACAAGTCCTCATCTTCATCAGTTGTTTCGGTGAATGCTGCAACACTAATTCTGCTGTGAAGCTCCAGAAATGTATTGTGGACTTACGAACCATCACCCGACTTCCATACAGCATGGGGCTGAGTAGATGATGACTGACTTTTCATTTTCAAGTCAACTTTTCCTTTAAGATGACCTGAAAATGTTTTTTTTAATGTCTTCCCGCTTGTTTTTAATGTTGTTTATTGTCATTTTTAGGTACTTTGAGTTACATTGTGTCTGAATTGTGTTATAGAAATAAACTCACCTTGCCTTACCGTGCCTTTAAGTATTGGATTCAAGCTAAAAAACAAAAAAAAAAGAACGAAAAGATTGAAATAAATAAAGGAGAGCCCCCTTTAGAGAGCCATCCAAACATCACCACCTGCTCAAATATTTGAGAGGAAGTTCAGCGATGCTCAGTGTTTGTTTTACTGTAGGAGGAGCCAGAGAACCTCAAACCTGCCATCTCTGCTTCTCCATCGCTCTGTCCCACAACACAAGAGCCCAAGGACTACTCCAGTATTATAATGTTGAACTTCAATAATGGTGGGGGACTTGTAAGAGGCAGTTTATAGACCCCATCCTAACTAATTTAAGGGCTTATAGAAATACTCTGCTTTCCAGAAAAGGTCCAAACTCAGACTTGGAAACACCTTTTCTTTCCCCAAAAAACCTTTTATGTATTTAAATTATGTAACATCCAAGGTATACATTTCTAGTAATAGTACAGTTAATTCTAATATTTTATTTTCAGAAAGTGTTTGAATTATTTTCCTCTTCCAATCTGTGTTACTACGGTAACAAAATAATATATAATCGATCAAAAAGTGTCAGAAAACTTGACACAGACAAACTTTTTTCTCTTTCGGAGGTTGAATGTGGACAAAGCTTCCTCGTGTGGAACATCACTCTTCACAGCAAACCCAAACACATCCAAAATGTACTTAAAAAACAAAATCAAAGCAGCCGAGGCCAAGATATCCTAAGTTTTAGTGCCTAGTATAGGACCGAGTTCCAAAAACCCTGGATCCTACATTTCCCATAGTGCAGTTCTCCAACATCTTGGCTCTGTGGCCTGTAAAATACTCACATCTTTCAAACTCCACAACCCCCCGTCCTCCTTGTGTACATCTGTACTTTTCAAGCCCGGGCTCTTTGTTGAGGCACAGTTTGTAATGATTCAACAGACTGTCATGTGTGAAACAGGTGGAGTGGCCCTTTAAAGGCTGAGCTATGTGGTCTAAAATTGTTCGAGCGGTAAAACTCTTAATGCTACCTGGAAGCGGGACATTCGATAGAGTTTATTATTATCGTATTTTTTCGCAGGGGTCAGGTGAGGTGAGGCAAGGCGGGACAGAAATATAAAGTGAGGAATTGGAGGCATTTGCTCCACATGCTATAAGTGGACACTGGCTTCTTGTTGTCAGGGTACAGTTGGGTGAAATGTGAGCCCGCGGGGGGGCCAAAGCTTCAAGATGTTGACCCAGAGGCGCAGCAGGACAATTGCAGCTGGATTCCAGACATTCTCACGGGAGTCCCTTGTTACCGTCAGAGCCGTAAACACGTCTGCCTCTATAATCTCTATACTTCCACAAACACTGCAGCATAAATCACCAGGTGTGTGCCATGACGAAGCAGCCTCTTCAAAATAAGAGCACACACAGTCTCCAGGCAGAAATTGTCTGCTTGGGAAAATGTGTCATAATCTGTCCAGAAATTCATTTGAAAAGTAGTTTAAAACACCCTCTTAAGCAGCTCCCACAACATCAGGGTCACCAGAAAAGTTATTACCTTTGAAATAAGATCCTGAATATTTCTCTTCACTCTGGCAGATTTTCATGTTGATACTTTTGCGGTTTCCTTTCAACAAGCGCCCGCAGGCACGGGAGAGGGGAAGAAAAATCCTTTTAAGTACAGCAGACCCACCACATCAACAGTGGAGATGTCGGCTCTTGGCATGTGTTCAGCTTACTGTACTTTGATGAGGTGTTTCTGCACTGCACGACGTAAGAAGATACTGGAAACCGCAAAAAAAAAACATTTCAGGAAGTGGCAGGTGGGCTCGTGACTGTTTCACCAGTATGTTTGTGTACACTTGTCAAGTTTATTGTCCTGTGTAAGCACAAAAATCTGTGTACATGTTTTGACCAGCCAAGTGTGCAGGTAACTCAGACGAGCTAAAAATCAGATAAATGCCACCACCGTGTGGCTAAACACGTTATGTGCATGTTAGAGAATAAAGCTGAGGATTTGAGGATTTGTCCGCATGATATTGGACAAATTTGATGCAAGACACTCTTCAAAAGGTTTAACATGTTTAAGAGACTGTTCAGTCAAGGATATTAAGAGTGTTTTATAGTATATTCTAGTCTAGTCTATATTGGATGACTGATGCTTTTTTTATATATCCAGGATGGTGTGGTCAAAAAGGCAACAGGTTGTATTTGAACAAGAGTCTACAATAATAACAATTATCCGCAGTCATCACATTACTTTGTTAACTGTTCCACCAAAATGCACTGTGCACTCATGAACCAAGTCACATTCTGTTTCCTGTATTTGGAAGAACAGGCTGATTTTATTACATCTTCTATTCACATTGTTATTTTATTCTTCCAATATCTCTTTATTACTGTCACTATTTTTGAGACTTACTCTTGTGCTACTTATTTCGCTCTGCGCTGCTGTGGTACCTGCAAATTTTTCCCAAGGGGAACAATAAAAGGAACATCTTATTTTATCTGACGTGTTCTTTAGGCTGTCATTTTTAGTATGCAGGAAAAAGATTTTCAAAATCTTTCAGCAAGGGCAATTCATGCAGTTGCCAAAAAAAAAAAAAAAAAAAAAAAAAAGATACTGGCTGTTAGTTCAAATTGCTCAATTAAATACAGTTAAATTAAACGAGACAAGAATATGCAATTAAATTTATTTTGAAGCATTTTCATAAATTACAAAAAACATAAATACTGCATTAAGTCATTGCTAAAGCAGACTTGCATGTAAAAACATTTTTACATGAGGAAATACAGGATATAACAACATTTTAGGAGATCACAGCTACATTTTATCAAAGCACAAACCTTCCCATATTTTTATAAATGGTAAAGGCACAGTCTTCTTCTGTGTGAATATAAGATGATCCCTGTGGATGTTTGAATGACTGTAGGGTCAAAGGGTTGTATCTTCTGCTAGGATTTTCATCCCCAGTTAAATAAACCACAAGTAGGTCATAGCGGACACAAACAAACAGCCTACTGTAATCATTTTGAACCAATCTTTCCACTTTTGTTGACATTTTTCACACTACGGATTCAGCGACAATTCTCACATGCAGCTTTTCGACTTGCAAACATACAAAAAGCCACGTCTACTCCTCTGCCTCTGCTACTTTGGGTTTTGGCTCATGTATTTCAGATTCCATCCCCGGCAGACTCGCTCTCCTGCGTGCAGCAATCTCAATCTTCTGCACCAGCTCCACATCCCATGGATGTGTGACAAAGCTGAGCACCTCCCCATCCTCCATCCCTCCTGCCCTCCCCACTCTCCCGGCTCTGTGGATGTAGTCCGTGTGGGATTCTGGGCAGTCGTAGTTGACAACCAGGCGCACCCGGGATGTGTCGAGGCCACGTGAGGCAATGTCAGTGCACAGCAGCACGTCTACCGTCCCCTTTTGGAAAGAGCGAAAGATTCCTACACGCACGGCAGCAGGCATCTCCCCTTGAAGACGGATGTGCTGCACCCCCATCTCCTCCAGCGCATACCCCAGCCAGTTGACGGTGGCAGACTTGTTGCAGAACACCACAGCAGCCCCCCCTCCTTTCTCCTGTTGGAGCAGCTTCAGGGCTTGGTGGAGCTCCAGGATCTTGTCGGTGCCCTTCACCTTCAGGAACGTCTGCTTGACATGCGGCATGAGGAAGTGCAGCATCTTGCTCTTGATAACCACCATGCTGGTGAGGTCGGTGACCTGGCTGAGCACTTCCCCGACACCGCCGGGGAAGGTGGCCCCCACCACCAGCAGCTGGGCTTTGTGCCCCAGGCATTGCGTTTCCTTGGGATTTCTGGCTATGTTTGTGTTGAGAAGGATTTCCCCCAGCATGTCAGAGAAGCTGGGGTCGAACATGGTGTCGGCCTCGTCTACCACAAAGAATTTCAGCTCACTCAAGTCCAAGCAGCGTCTCCGCAGGGCCTTGACCAGAGCGCCTGGTGTAGCAACCAAAATATCCGGCCGATCCCTCCTGAAGATCAACTTGATGTGTCCCACACCTCGCCCACCACCCACAGTCCTGGTCAGAAAGCCAAACGGCGCACAGAGAGTCCTTGACACAGCTGCCACTTGCTCAGCCAGCTCTCTTGAAGGCACAAGAACCAACGTGCTAATCTTGTGTGCACCCTCGCCGTACATCTCCGAGTCCTTCTCGGCCTGCAGTCTGTGAACTACAGGCAGGAGGTAGCTCAGCGTCTTCCCACTGCCCGTCTCTGCGGCACACAGGATGTTGTGACCCTTCATGACCTTTGGGATGGTCTGCAGCTGGACAGTGGTGGGATGGGTAATGTCGAGATGCTCCAAAGCCTCCACCAGCTTCTGGCAGATGCGGAGATTATCAAACGATGTCTGTTTGACGTCCTCCTTCTGATTATCTGTAACAAAAGGCGCAACCTCCCTGATGTTGTTGATGGTGAAATGGTCACCAAATGATTTGTTGTGTTTCCATCCTTTGGAGCAGAGAACAGGCTGTTCGAACTTCCCAAGTACGTATCCTGCGGACTGGTTCAGACAGGGGTTCTTGCTCTGGATCAGGAGCTTACCAGCTTTGATGGTGTTGATCTGGTTCTTGCCTCGAGTCTGTTTCACGTCGTCGACACGCTTCAGCATGTAGCGAGGGACCCGAATAACGGCGGTGTCTTTCGGCGCGGCAGCAGTTTGACAAAAACGAGTCTGGCTGACAGAAGAGTGAACACGACAGCAGGCAGAGACTTTAACAAACTCCGGACAGAGATACCTGCTTGAGCTGAGAGCTCTGGAGGCAGCCAAACAGCCGACCTTCACAGACTGCATTTTGACGTTTCGCTAGCTTGCGAGTAGCTAACAGTCCGCCGACAAGAATACAAAAAAAAACTGCGAATGAACAATTAAACCATGAAGAAGAAATGAGTTTAGAGCTCAGGGACTCCTTCAAAGTCTCTCTTAATGGTCAAAAAAACACCCTTTATCTATTAGCATCCTGCTTCACCTGACAGCGGCGTCGCCATGCTTTATTGGCGAATGTTGATGATGTCATGTGCGCGGAGTGATGACGTGTACAGAAACTCCGGATTTGGCTTTTTCTTCATTTTAAAATTAATTTAAAGACGAATATAACGATATCGACATTGATATTTAAGATATTCAGAGTTTCTGGCGGTTATATAAACATTGATTTAAAATGTAAAATCTCAGAAGAATTAATGCACAAAAAAATAATAAAATATAAATGCTGCAAACAGATTAAGTTTTGAAAGCCTTTTATTTACTTACGATTCAAAAACGTTTGTGATAAAATTTAACTAAGTACAAAAATATTATTTTGAGGTACCCTTACTTTTCTTCAGTATTTCCATTTTTTTTATTCTGACAATACAGCGTGGCAGGGGTGGAAGTAACCAATTACATCTTCTCTAATATACTGTCATTAAGTCATTTTATGGGGCACATGTACTTTTTAACCAGTAATGTTAATCCTACTCAAATATGAATCACACTATGTAATCTACTTTATTACTTTTAAACTCATAAGTGCTAAGTACAATTTGATCATGTGTATTTTTGGAGACAATAAGCTTATCCCATCACAAAAGGACCAATGAAAACCCTGACATACAGACAAAAAAACAAACAAATGCAGCATATACACAGGTTTAGAGAGGTGACCTTGACCACTGAATAGAATGGAGCAGGTGTTTGGACTGATTTAGACAGGATCTTTGAAGAAACATAAGCCCCTTTGACTGAATGCTTTTTATTTGATATTGGGCAGTATTTGAGAGGAATGTTTTTGTTTATTAGCAATTGGTTAAAAAAAAAAAAAAAAAAAACTGATTCCGAGAATCAGAAAAATGCAGAGTACAAGCATTGATAATCGGTCGACCCATTATTCAGATAGACCAAGAATATAATACTGTTGTTTCCTCAGATCAGTAAGAAGTCCATGCAAAACCCTGGAACCCTGTAAGGGCGCTGTCTAGAAATCCAATACAAATCCAATCTATTATTATTAAAATATCTGCTCTAACTCTGATGTCTACACCTTCCCTGAGTTTGACTGGTACACATACACATAGATGGGACGGCTGATATTGCAACTAAACGATGGCAGCTAATTAAGATCATTACCCAGATTAAAACAGATGACTTCAGTTTCAGACAGAGCTGAAGCTGTAATCAGGTCTTTTTGGGTCAGAAAGGAAACCGGTATAGACTCTGCACACTGTGGCACCTGGTTTTCTAATTTCTGGTCTGATTTTTCCCGAATATGATATCTTTATACAAGGGTCCAAATATGTGACCAGCTTGTTTTTTTTTTCCTTCCTGGCCAAATGTCAGATCAACTGACCATCCCCAGAACAGTGTCCAACCTGATCACTATGTTTCTTTTGAGGTTTTGTACATTGTATTCCTGCTCTAACAGTGGCCTGAATCAATCAGCTGATCACTGCCCCAGTGATTCAGCAATGCCTGCGGTACAGTAATGCCAGGGATTGTAATAGGTTTGAGAAGGGTGAAAAAGAGCACTGTCATTGACACGACAGTGACAGTCGATAACTGTCCACATGACTCTGAGTTCTGGTCAATACTCTTCAGTATAGACCAACCCCACTGAGCTGTAAATACACTAATATGCATCTGGAAATCCACATTTTGTCGGCTTATTCTTATAGGATATGTTCTTCTTTTCAATCATGTCAGCATAGTATGTAGTCTGTCAATGAATGGCTATGTAAAGGTCTTAACATGCATGAGTCTTGCCTGTCGGAGGGTTCTTAGTGGGTTAATCCTGTGTTGCAGTATAAACTAATTAAAAGGAGCCTAATCGAATGAGGCATGCATCCAGAGAGGGTCCAAAGGGGGGCACAGGCTTTCTGCTTTTTGACCCTGGCTCTCTCCAGTTGCCTGCTAGGAATCTTTTAACATCTTACTTTTGGTCTGCACTTCATCATCTCATCATATTTTTCTAAACAAAGGACAATTGCCCTTATACCCATCAGAGGTGTATTAAAAAAAAAAATAAAATCCACTGTCTGCATCAGTGCTGCTGTCACATCTAGCATTGATCTTACATCAGCTACCCTTCCCATGTGCTGAATAAATCGGCTTGCTGATTGATTTACTGTAGCTTCAGAACATCACAAACACTTTCAGTACAGAATCTCTGTCACATGGTGAACAAACCAATGCTGTGGCAGCTGGGCTCCTAACAAAGGAAGAAGTTGACATTAAAAACAAGTTACAATCCCATTGTCCACAGTATTTTATGTCCAAATCCCAGGGTTGTGATTGCCCAACGGGAGGCAATTTTCAGACTCACTAACCAAACTGAGGTACTAAGTCTGAACAAGAGAGGGCAGCATAAATCAACAAGGAAGATTTCAAGTCACCTGAAATCCTACTCGGAGCTGTGACAGCAGGTTTTTTGCATAACTATACTATTGCTTTTGCATGTTTTTCCAAATAAATGCAAAATATTGTTGGTCCAGGATGAATTGTGCTGCAAAGTAAGTTGAACATGCATGAGCTGTTCCTCTCTGTTATATTGATGCAGTCTGTAAGTTAACCACGGATCAATTCAGACACAAAATAACAGATATATGTCATATAGTGCATTTTTTTTTTCTGTTTAAATGTTGGAGAATGTATATAAATAAAATGTGTTTTCTACTGACAGTGTTATCGCTGAAATTAGCCTCTTATTCCTTATCAGCTGACATTTTGTTGCAGGACTGTGCGCAATTTGATATGTGTTGACATTTAGTGAACACTGCATGTGTTGCCAAGGTGCTGTGTTGCATTTCTGCAGTGTGTGCAAACCCCAATCCCTTGAAAGAGTGACACCTCTCAAACAGGACCAGTGTGGGGGCAGATGCTGTTTTTTTTTCCTGCATAAGTTTCTTTACAAGAACATAATATCACAAACCACATCTACAGCCTCCCACACAATTTGTTTTCTTTATCTCCTCCCTTCAAAGGTCATCTGCGAAGATAAGAGACGCAGGTAACCTGAATTAGACTCTGGGTGGGTCTGGAGTCTGCTGCACAGGAGAAAGTTCAGTCAAGTCAGGTGACTGCAACAAAATAATAAGATAATCCCTTTATGATTCAGTTTAGTAATAATATCATTTTTTGGCAAAGACGACATAGAGTCAGAAAATTAAGAAATGTTTTGCATGAATTTCACCGAAAAGATTGTATCTTCTTGTCCTCCTTTCTTTTGTGAGCCCATATGGAATTTTTTTTTTTTAATTATATGGTGCAATACAATAGTTATTCTAATTCAAAAAGCCAGAATTTAAATGTGCTTGTATCATTTTAAAGGGACATTATTTAGCCAGGTATTTAACATTCATTCCCTACTTTTCTGAATGCCTTCACCAAGGCATGAATCACAGCTTTGGAGGACAGATTAATTGAATTTGTTTTGCTTCTCCTTTTCATTAATCTCAGTGACTTGGTTGTAAATATTAATATACTCACTTACTTCCTTTAAGAGGATCATTGAATGCAAACACGTATTAGTTGGACTGTGTAGGTTGGGAATCACTTCACACAATAACCACGTTATGACTAACTGTTAGTTACTGATGCCCGTTGTAGTTCTTAAAATGAGCTACTTTTATCAGTTGTTATTACTTATTTATTTCAAGCAACATTTTTTTTAACGTATTCCACGTGATTGTTTTGACATCCACAGAATCAATATTCTTAATATTTCTCGTTAATCTACATGTCTAGGAGCAGCCTCCAAATGACAGGACACCATCAAATTGTGTTAAGTTTAGAAAGGAAACTGAAAATGTAACAGCTTTGGTGTATATTTGGAACTCTAATCACACCAACCCTCGCAGGACCGAGATGAAGAAACGTCTGTTGGGATTGCATCAGAATATGGTATATAAGTCAAAAAGGGTTAAACCTTGTGCTTTTGCTTGGAAATAAAGACCACAGGAAATGTGATATTGATGCTTTCAGATGCATTTGTGAGCTAGCGGAGCGTCTGTCTGTACGCCCACATACATCTAGCATAGGTATATGTATTGTGGCTGTGACAGAAGACATAGCAGGCTGTCGTCTGCTGCGCATGCAGTTTGCATTGAGGATTGACTGATTTACATCAAAACGTGCTCTTGCAGAAGTTATTCTCTATATTGTAACAAGTGATCTTTGGGTTTCTTGGTTTTTAGCTGGAAAATAGAAAAAAAGATTAAAAGTTTGTTTGATTTCTATACAATCATCATATATATGTGTCTTCCTGTTTGACGAGTTTATTAGAAAAACCCTAAAATATAGTATATATTCTTATTTCATTGATCTTAATTTATGATGATAATGAGTAGAATGAACTGTAGCAGCATGCACATAATAAATTCTTTGGATGTTTTATTACTCCGTTTATCGTGGTTGCAAAAACCCCTGGTGAAACATTAAAAACTTGCTTGATAGGGACAGATATTCTTGATCAGCCGCGAGTGTGTCTGTGTGTGTGAGTGTGTGTGTGCATGTGTGTGTGTGTGAAGAGTACAGTCATGGGTCGTCACAACATGGATTTGAATACCCTATGCATACAGCCAGTGAAGTACATTCACAGAACTATATTAATAGATAAGAAAATAATCAAGCTTTGGAGTGCAAGCAGGAAATAATTGAACGTTAATGCAAATGTTGTCAGGCAAGAAGATCATCAAAGCAGCAACGTAGCTTTCAAGTGCATCAACCTCTTGTGTTGCTTACCCAATAAAGATTAACCCGAGGAGATTGATGGGTTGGATAGAGGTTAAAGGGAGCGGAACAGCCCATGTTCTGAAGGATTTGCTATTGCTTTATTCTCACCGCAGATTGACTCTCACTGCCCTATCCTTACTGAGAACTGCTGTGTGATTTAAATAAACCAATAATAGAAAGGATTCCCCCAGAGCACGGATATACAGTGCAGTGTGTGTACTAAATATGCACAAGGTGGCTGGCTCATTTGCTTGCCATACAGGGTTACAAGTGCCTATTTTGAATGCAGGTGTTAAGAGTACACTGATCTATTTTACTGGCCATGTAGATTTAGGGTAGACATTTATAAGTTGCTGTGTCCCAATGTGTTGATCTTCTCAGCCATAATTGCACCTTTAGCATTTAAGTTGAGAGAGTCCTGTTATTATTACTATCACTATTTGAGCAGGCAATACATGTCAAACTGAAGCCTTTGGAATTAGGGATAAAACTGGAACCGAAACCAATGTGCACAACACAAACAGCTTTTCTTTTTTTTTTTTTTTCCAGAGGCACTTGGCATGAGGTGCTATTTCAAACAGCTGACATGACGTCTATTCTCCCATACCTACATTTTAGCCCCATTCACGAGCACAACTCGGCTGATTGGAAATTAATGGGCCTCCGCGCTGACAGGCTGAACGGATCTAAAGGTAGAAAGTGCAGCATGTCATTAATGTCAGTACACTTGCCAATCCTAGCTTGGATTGGAACCACACAGAGGGCTAAGAGGCGCAATCGGATCTAATCTAATGGTTGGGCTGTTTGGAGAGAATGGAGGGCTAATTAAATAGAGCAAAGTGGCTGTCAGACCCAGTTGCCGGAAGGTCAAAAGGTTAGTCGCGGTGTGTAAAATTTCGCGCAAAAAAAAAAAAAAAAAAAGCTCAACAGCCAATCAATGAGATTTCATCAAATATGTTGAATATATATGAAATTTCAGGGACAGTGTTTCCTGTATGTGTGTGTAACATTTTACTTTCTGGGCACCAAAATGTGATTTTTGGAATCGACAACATAATTACAGCTTTTTAGAACAACAACATACTTTAGGCTCATAACTTTGGTAAGCCTTTAATAAACTGTTTATTAACTCCATGGCTCTGTGTGTGTGTGTGCGTGTGTATGTGTGTGTATGTCTGCGCGCGCCCCGTGTTGTGTTGTGTCTGCTGACGTCACCGCTGGAACTGCCTTGTCACGCGGGGTTAGTAAAAGTTGGGATAGGAGCTCCGGAGAGAGAGAGAGAGAGAGTGAGAGAGAGAGAGATACAGACAGGAGGAGAGAGAGAGAGAGAGAGAGGGAAGAGGGAAATTAAACGGACATTTCATCGGCTTTATAGCGAACATTAAACGCCGGCAAGAGAAACAGTTCTTTTATCATTCACTAGGTTTCGGGTAGACGGAGAGACGTAGTGAGAGCCGGAGCGACAGAGGGGCGACTTTCTCTGAAGTTGAAGCCAGAATTTTCGCACCGTGTAACTGCCGGAGGAAGAAGAGAGAGAGAGGAGAGCCGCCGGCCCGTGTTGTGGATTTGTCAAACTGGGCAGTGGAGGGGGGGGGGAGAGACACACGCGTTATTTATTCTTGAGTTAAATGAACAAAAGTTGAGGTTCGGCGTCGTGGCAGTCGGTAAATGTTGTGACATTTTTTTAAGGAGAGCATAAACTGCTCCAGCGGTCGACGGTCGAGTGGCGGGGGTTAAAAAACCCGAGCTGTCAAACCCGATGACTACTGCAAACTGCCCCGGGAATGAGGAGCTGGACTTCAGGCTGATCTTCGGAGAGGACGGGCAGCAGCAGCCGTTAGGCCCAGGAGGTCAGTGTGTTTCCCCCTCGCTTGGCGGCATGTTTCATACTCTAACTTGTGTTACAGGCTGCCGGTGGTAAACTTAACAGCACAGTACGCTGTAACATTCACATGAGTTACTCTCCTGGCTACTGTTAATGTAGCCGGGTAGACCCCGTTCTCGATACCGTTAGCTCTGTGAAAGAGGAACCGACCCCATTCAGTGTTTTTTTTTTTTTTTTTTTTTGTTCAGACATGGAGTTTTTAAAACATCACGCGTCCTCTCTGGCGTGGTCGTCCGGCTAATGTCCACAAAACGCCAGCTGTCATTAGCTTGACATGCTAGCAGGTTAGCATAAGTGCTGTCATTGCCATATGCTGAGGAAAATAGAGGGGAGAACTTGGAAATGCCTTTTTCGCAACAGATAGCTTGTGAACGTGGACGCCGTGTCACTTTGGCGGGACTGCAGCAGTGTGGTGTAAGTCAAGTATAGCTGAGGGGGAGAGCAGTGTGAATGTCACATCTCTGCACAGTGGCACATGCTAATGTGGTCAAAACCTTTATTTAACTTAACTAATGTTTACAAAAAAGTTAAAATAGGACAGTTGGTGTTGTGATCTGTCACACGTGTTCTGTCACTGTAAACAGAGTATTTGCTATAGTTAGATATTTAACTATTGCCAAACATTCTTAAAGTAAAGACGTGTTTATTTTAATTGAGCAAAAAGTGTGACTTTATAGCAGTTGTTGATTTTCTTAGATGTTGTCACAGAGTTATGCCCATGCTGCAAGGCAAACAAATTGTACTACACTGTGTTTATGCAGGGTTTATTACAGAATTACAGCAAATTCATAAAACAAATTGAATAATTTGTACCAGTAATAAATAAATAAATAAATAAATAAAAAAAATAAAGATTTTTTGATTTTTTTTTTAATTGGTGTCACCATAGTGAATCCAAACACTAACTGAAGACCTTGAAGATATATTTTTAAGTGGAGAGGGAATAAATGGAGGTGAGGTTGCCTTTACTTAAATTACAAATCTTATTCCATATAAGGCCTGATATCTGGGAATAAAAAGTGTGGAAATAAGCCCCATCTACTTTAAGCAAACTCAAGTCTGTTAAAGTTTGTCAACTTAACGGGTAGCAAGACCTGTAAAGTAATTGATCTCTAAAAACTACATTGACTCTTCAAAGTTAGAATTAGTTTGCCTTTCAAATGATGGGTGACGCTGTGGCTGCTTGATGAAACATTTGTTTCATATGCTTGATGTCACAAAGGGATGAAAACAAAATAGGAATACGTATGCGGGGGACATACACCTACATAATCTATAATCATTAGATAATTGTAAAGGTTATTTAACAAATTACTGATATGCTTAACCTGTTCAAACCCATCTTCTCTCAGAAAATGTCTTCAGTGATGTACTTAAAAAAAGCAAAATCAATAGACTTTGTCAATGACACAATCTTAAATGAGATGCCTTGGATTTGAATCAAGTCGAAATCTTTGCTGCATGACACTGCCCATCTCTCCCCAGGCTAAACTATTGTACATAGGTGAGAATACCTAACAAAAAGAGGAAAGTGTTTTCTTTTACAAGGCTATCTTGGAAACTAATGCAACCATAGAGATGAAGAGCATGAAATACATTATGCAATGCTTTGGTTAATTAATTAAGCATTTATTACAGATGTACATTATTATATTAGTATAAGAATATAAACAAAGTTAGCCATCAGCAGACACTTAACTGTGAAGAATTGGTTATGATGTGAATTAATGTCTTTATTAGCTAGGACCAATATTTTGGATGAGGTTTTGGAAAACATTCTAAATGGAAACTTCAGTGTAAAACTTTGTGCACGCAAGCATCACAGACCATGTGGCAGATCTGTCATCACAAACAAATAGTTTGAAATTTTGATAAAGATCCCCAAGGCTTCCAAAGATACTAGTGATTTCACACTGAAATACAAGGAATGTGTCTAAAATGATGCATTTGAAATTGTTCCAATCAGTGTAATGTTGCAGACATAGAAATGGGTTGGAATGGAGTTGAATATTTCACTCCATCTAAGTGAAGGGATGTCATGTTGTCCACCAGTGATCAGAACATTATGGTACCATTTTTTTATTTATTTAATGTCTCAACGAAACATTTCCAGGATATAAATGGAAAATAAACTCATATATTCTCTGTTTGGAGAAAAAAACAAATACCAAGCTGCTTTTAGTGTCCAGCAGTCAAGGACATTACCAGTAATGTTGGGCATACAAGTGGTCGAATCATCCCGCTGAAATAACTTTTAGTTGCCATTTGTAGGGATGGATGTTATATTGGTCAACTACCATACTACCTTGTACCATAATTGATTTTTGGGATAAATTAACTTACTTCCAGGTGCATTAGAGATTTCTTTCATTTGAGCCACACCAGGCAGTTTTTGTAGAAGCATAATTTGGAGCCACATTCAAATGCGTAAAGTTGATATCAATTATGATTGACAGAAGAGATTTCACCCTTTTGCTTGTTGAAACTTGAAGAAGCAGAATGACTATCACTTACATGTTTGTTCATGTTGAGTCAGGATCATTTGTGCTTGTTCCTTTAACAATTGCAGACAGTTGAAAAAGGTGGGATGTTAACTAATTAATGAAGACAGGTTCTCATACTTAAAGGTACCTGCAACTAGACTCAGGTAGGTCTCTAACTAATAATTATTTTCATAGTTGATTGCTTTGCTGATTGGTTGCACAAATGATTAATCATTGATCCTATAATATGTTAAAATCAAAAATTTCCAGGACCAAAGGGGAAAATGCTTCTTTTTTTCCATCAGAACGTTTAAAACCCAAAGACTCTTTAAGAAATGACCAAGAGGAGCAAATGTCACAGAATAAACAATTATCAAATTGTAGTTGATTAATTTTCTCTCGATCAACTAATCAATTAGGAAACTTATTGTTACCGCTCCAGACTCAGGTGGTGTTACAGTGAAATAAAAAAAAAAAAATGGGGTAGGGTTGCAATGGGTCAGTTACCTGATATCATAAGAAAATGCCTATAACATCCTTGGTTACTGCGGGACTCCTGTGGAGCATTCAAGGCTGCTGCGTTATCAGGTCTAAGTTCTTTATGTTAAAAGGGTCTTTTAGGTATTATACAGTTACAGGCTGACTGATTTTAAATACAATAAAGGTCCTCAGCTGGATTTCAACCCTCAAATTTTTTGATTAATGGGGTTTCCGTCCATGCTCGGTTCAGCATTTGTTTCTGTCTTTGGGCTTAAACCATTGGAACTTGTGAATTCACCAGCTGTGTCCTTTTCATGAAACTCTGGCAAAGTAATGACTCCATGAAGGTTTGGCTTGTGCAATCTTAGATCAAGTTTTCCTTCGATTAAAAAAGTTTGATTTGGAGATGGGACGAGGGGAAAAACTGCTGTTGGAATAAGCGTAGGAATAAAAGCACCAGTGTGCAAGTGGTTTTAATCGGTTACGGACTGTATGACTTGGCCCATAAGGGGGGCGCCTGTCCAAATTAATAACTGGAGTGTAATGCGGGATCACACAACCACAGTAACAGGGAGTTGCACTCTCTCCTTTTCTGAATGCAAGGATCAAGTCAGGGCTTGTTTTTGTAACAACCTGGAGAACCTTGACTGCAAATATCTAACAGGTTTCTATCCACTGAGCTTATCGTTGAATGTTGCTTTCACTGGGCTCTCATTGTTATCATGTCAATATCTATAAAGCTGATTCTGCAGAATTTTAGTTGAAGTGCTGTGAGAAGGTGAGGTAACGTCACCAAAAATAAAACAACACCGGCACAACTTCTACGTAGATCTCTCTAGCAGCTAGTGGGATGGGAAAAAAGGCATTGTTAGATTCAGGTCGCGCGATATGTTGTGCTATAAGCTTCTAAAACAAATGCAGAAATAATTTGCTGCGAAATAGTTGAAGACTTTAACCCTAGTCATGAGCTTACTAACCCATGCTAAGCTCTGTTCAGTAACTATGACTCAGTACTAGTGGGGGTTACATAAGCAGCTGCACCAAAAGGCACAAAATGTTACAATAGTACAATATGTAATAATTTCCATAACTTTATCAAAGGTTGCTGTCAGGGGAGCAGTTAGCTCATGTTTATGACAAATCTCCCCTACATCTTTGTTTTAATGGATCTGGCAAGTGAATGTTGGCTTCCTGTACAGGCTGGCTCCTTTGTGCTTGCATATGTGAACGTGATTAAAAATCTTTGTAATGGTGTGGTACAGTAAAAAACGCACTGCACCTCTGTTCGTTTTTTGTTCTGCTCATCTTCATCTGTTTGTTGGGTGTCTATCTATTCATTATTTTGCTTTGTTTTTTTGTGTTGCTCAGGAAACAGTCACCTCTTTGAGGTGAAATATTCCACGGTTGTATTCAAAGGCGACGGGCCCGATTACTGTAAGGGTTTTCCCCGATCATTTACGTTGCCAGCTGAATAGAAGAATAAACCCCTATGTGAATCTCAGATTGAGACTGGATTATTTGAAATTCACTGAA
Organism: Sparus aurata; assembly: GCF_900880675.1. Lineage (NCBI taxonomy): Eukaryota > Metazoa > Chordata > Actinopteri > Spariformes > Sparidae > Sparus > Sparus aurata. The sequence continues at coordinate 31,921,503 of NC_044190.1, read as the reverse complement.
ATAAATCATGGACCATGGACAAAGGAAACTTTAAAGGCATTTTTATTTCTCAAATCCTCTTATAGAAATGTTTTACTTAGTGAGGGATATAACGTATCAAGTATTGTTGAAAAATACTGTTTACATCATTCACCAGACAGTTTTGGGTTTGCAGCAGAGTACATATATTTATGCTACATTCTGATGATATAATGTATATGTTTATTTAAAAAGATATCCAAAATATCACTAATGGATTCCTGGATTCCTAATGAAGTCCTAAACATATATGGGTATGGTATCAAAAATCAGTTCGGCTCTAGTTTTTAAGGTTTTCTACAATGCATGTTACAGTGCATTAGGTCATTATGTGTTGGTGTCAGTGGTGTGTGTTTTGCTGTCTGGCGTGGTCCAGATAAAGGTAGATCAGCTATTTATGGTTTTAAAAAAAGACATGATAACAACTATCCAGTTGTCTGCCTATAAGCTTCTTCTTTTGAGCAGCTTCCCAGTACTTTTGACCCATCTGTTTTCCCTAGTCCTCATAGTGGGATGGGAAAAAAGGCATTGTTAGATTCAGGTCGCGCGATATGTTGTGCTATAAGCTTCTAAAACAAATGCAGAAATAATTTGCTGCGAAATAGTTGAAGACTTTAACCCTAGTCATGAGCTTACTAACCCATGCTAAGCTCTGTTCAGTAACTATGACTCAGTACTAGTGGGGGTTACATAATATCATGGAATAATTTAGTTTTTTATGACACAAGAAAATTATGATAAAAATCAGGGATTGGAAAAGTCGTGTAGATGGCAAGAACAGTCAACTGATTCTCATTAGTTGCTTGCGTGAGCCGTGCCCATCAGAAACTAAATGCCATACAACCTTTGTCTTTTAGCCATTTTAATGTCATTCCAAAGCCACCACCTTATGGAAGTCAGGCATTTTTTGTATTAATCAAAGGGTTAATTTATTTAGTTGCAGGTTCATTTACTCAATTTACAAAAAACATTCTCTAACTGACCTGATCTTTAATCTAATAGGATCTCTGAAACTTTGGTCATCATCTATATAATAGAGATACAGGGAATTTTAATTTGAGCCCCTCAAAGCACTGAAAAAAGTACAACAGAAGATCAGAACAACAACGTGTCTTCTCGGCAATGTCAGAGCAACTCCCACAGACTGGACTATCTAAAGTTTTCATAGTGACTATCCCTTCAGTAAAAAAGAATTTCATTGAAAAGGGTAATGTCATTGTCCAGGGCATTTTCTGTAGTTTATTTTGATTTTAAATGTCATTGTTCATTGCTTTTTGCACCAGAAACAAAACTATAATGACCCATATCCATTGCTGTAATGATTGCAAGATCTTTATACAAAGGATACAAAACATTTGCTGGCTCCAGAGTAAATTTGCAATATCTTCTTTTTGTTTAAGTCTGTGCGAATGATAGAACAAGCAATGTGAAGTTGTCAGTCAGCCCTTTATCATGAAAATAACTTATTCATGAACTGACTATTAGGTTATACCTCTTAGACCTCCTTAGGCTACATCACAATTAAATCGGGACTAAAGTATCTTTGCTGAAAGATTTTCACAATATAAAGAGGCAGCGTATGGTGTTATGTTTTTACTAGTAGCATGTCAACAACAATCTAGTTTCACCTGTTTTTGGTCGCACCTTTTTCCGTGATGGTTGAGTTAATTGTTTTTCCTTAATAAAAAAAAAACCCTTAAAAAACCCTTAGGCAGCTTGTTCCAGTTTTACATAGGCAGAGACAACCATATGTAAAGAGGTGTCGAAGTCATCTTACTTTATGCTTCGTAGCTTACAGCTAACTGTGAAACTGTTTGTGTCACTGTGACACGAACAGCCCTGGAAGTGGCTGAATCAGAGACTTTTGCGTGATGGTTTTCTTTGTTACAGATAGTGGCCTCATACTTGCTTTCATCTATAGTATCACACAGGTTAAGCTTTGGTCGTACATACTAATTATAGAACATATTTCCCTTTCACAGTTTTTGAAACTTCTTTCACATACGAAAATAGCACAATCCATCTTACAGTATTTATGTTATTTATGTGTTCTTTAAAGTACCACTTAGCCCATTTGTGATACAGTGTTTATTGTGAAGTGGCTGTGGCTGAGCGGTAGAAATAGGTATTGGTGAGTTTGGGTTATGCAGGTCGCGAGCAGTGGCCTCATTGGGCGTTAGAGGTGGTATGAGGCATGAGGGCAGAAGTGCCCTTTATGGGTGGGTGGCAGGAGAGTTGTAGATCCATAGCGGAGGTGTCTGGCTCTCTGCCCAGACATGCCATGTGGGGTTCAGATGGCAGGGTGGAATGAAAGGAGAGGGGGGCACACCGCTCTCTAGCTGCTGGTAAGGGGAACATGAAGAGCATTTTTGCTCACCCGCTGTCCTTCTCTAGATCTTTCTATTTTCTTTATTTTTTTTGCTTATTCTATAGTATTTTCTTGCTTTCTTTTCTTATCCTACGGACTGAAAGACGTTTTTTGTGGTTTGTCGGTTGCCACCATACCAGCACAGAGCTTTGTAGACCTGCTACCAGGACAGCTGAGTCTTCTTTCCTTTCTCATTGCTTTCTCAGGATGTGAAAGAGACCACCAGTGACATCAGAGAGCCTGATCTCTGAGCTAATGAAATCTCCAGCTGCCAGCAGTCACCACAACCACTTAGTGGCTAGTCAGGTTTGATTTTGTTCTGTTAATGTGCTGTGACATTTCTTGAACCTTTTGGATTGTCATTGTCATGCTTAGATATGAGGAAATGTCAAGGCATGTTATCATAATGAGATGATCAAACTGAAAGCAGCCAGCAGAGAAAGCAATTTTGCCCTTGTCTGTGTTGTTGTCATTGCTCTGCTTCTGTGAACCAAGAGCACGGTCCTCTCAGTCCTTGTCGTGGGAAAGACTGAAAGACTGAAATTACATCGCTCTCATGGTGGACTATTTTGAGCTCCCAGAGAGAGTGGCAGAGGGCAGGCGGCAGGTTCTAGTGACTCGTTCCTATTCGGTGCAGGAGAACCCCTCTCGTCCCAGCACGTCTGCAGCCTTCAACTTTTTTACTGCTCGAGCACTTTGCGATCTTAACGGGGAGAGGAGTGGAAGAATGTTGTGCACTACATCGCCAGGTGAGTGTGTCGGCACTCCCAACTCTAGCCAGGTGTGTCTTGTGTGTAGTCTAGACATTTATATTGACGAGAGGGAGCTACCACTTATACAAGCAGCTGTCATTAGAGTACAAACTGTCCAGAGGTCTGTGAGAAATCATATTAATCCTTTCCTAAACTGACAAGAGACAAGACAGAAGTGTTTTATTTAAATGCACATATGGCCAATTTAGTCTGAAGTTGAAGTATGTCCAATACTACATTTTTCCTGATATTGTTTCACACCACACTTTGCTAATGTGCAGTTAGCTTGGGTCTTTTTTGTTTGTTTAGATATATTTTTTTTATAATTTTGACTGTAAGGCTTGTTGATAGGTATATCTATTAACATATCCATCTATCTGATATCTGGTTTATATACATATGACAATCATCATATATTGATAACACGTTGACATATTTATACATTTACACTATTGGGACTTGTTGATAAAGGCATGGCCATAGGTGTAATAACAAATATCACCATAAATTATTTATAAAAATAGGGCAAAAAGAAAATAAGAGAAAACAGAACTTTTTAAGGTGGAACAAGGACAATGGAGTCTTTCAGTTTGACAAGCAATCATTTCTAGACTTTGTAAATCTTAATATTTTTCAGAAACAGAGAGCTTTTGGAACTTCAGGTTCCTATATTTCTATGAAAACGTAGAAGACGGAGAGGTCAAAGGTCAGACAGTCATGCATGAGGTCCACATGTGGGGCTAGATCACCATGCGGATGCCCCCTAACCCTGCTAAACCAAAGGGGTCCCAGCACCCAGTGTGATGAATGAGACGTTTGTTTCCCGGGGCGAGGCATGAGTAACTATGTGTGGCATCTGTCTAGTTTAAATTTAGTGTAACTGAAGCTACCGCTGGCTGTGCTGTATCAACATGTCAGAGGCTGCATTACACCGGAGAGAAAGCTGTTGAACTTCTGCATCTGGTTTCATTTTTTTCTTTCTCTCTTTGGTCCCCTTTTACTATGAGGCGCAGTTTGCTCCATAGGGATTATGGTGGTTTGAATCCCATTTTATTTTAGGCTACCCCTCAAAGCTATATTTCAGTCAGGCTAATGCTTGGTATTGGCACCTTTACCCCGTGCAGTTTTTTTCTTGTCCCGCTCCTATTATGTGTCTGATCATGTGCTACATATTCTAAATTGGGTTTTCAAGAAACAGTTGTGCTTGCATTGTCATGTATTGACAATTAACAATGATAAGACATCTTTAATAAATTAGATTTAACATTTTATTTTTAAGGAGTTGATGGTCCACATTCCAATTGGGGCCCATGTGTTTGAGTTGCCCTACATCATGGGTCAAAGATGGAATGTGGAATAGGGTATGAACTAGGGCTGGGCGATATGGCCTCAAATCAATATCACGATATATTGAGCAACTCACCACTATTTTCTTTATCATTATATATTTTTGATAGACACAGAATCTGTTTCAGAAGTCAGAGGGTCACATGACATGGAAGCTATTGAGAAAAAAAATCAAGATTTCTGCATATTAATATTCATATAAAATAGAGGAAGCACTAAAGTACAAGAAACATTGTTCTGGGAGGTGAGCTGACCGTCTTCCTGCTGCTCACACTGGGTGAACCTCAGTAAAGTCGCGGCTGGACCCGAGTAGAGCTTATAATCAAGCCCGACCCGAGCCCGTGCACGTTGTGTCCGAGCCCGGCCCGACACATTGAATGTAATTATGAGCCCGAGACCGATTTAAACCCGACAACTGTTTAATACGTGGGCTGTTATAACTGACGTTCTCGACTACAATTGCGAGTTGTTTTAACTACAGAAATCTTAATGAATAATGCAACAAGTGCCGCACTTAATGCACTCGACAAAGCCGACAAATGTTATTATCACGGCCCACGACTTGTTTAACATGGGTCCACACCTCCGACTTTCCTCCAAATTGCTCAAAGTTAATTCTACTGTTTTTATTTTTTCCTTTACATCTTCATGCTCCATGTTGCACTTAAGCTACACAATCAGTGATGCCGGTAACGCGTTACTAGTTTTGTCATTTTCCTTAGTAAAAAAGATATATTTTTGCTTTCTTCTAGCGTCTCGAGGAGTGACGTCACGTACGCGAGAAGTCACGTTTTCCAGCATGAGGACACTCACGTGTCAGACCACGCAGAGACACAAATGCAAACAACAATGGAGGGAGGAGAGAGATGCGCGTTTTCTAGCTGGAAATACAGTCATTATTTTGGGTTAATAAAAAACAAAACACAAATGTTTGATCAATGGACGGCCCGGCCGAAGACAGTGGCCTGTTGCAGCCTTTGAACGCAGCATCATTACACAAACTGTCCGCGACTCACAGCGAGAGTGGGTTCACTTGATTACTAACCTGGCATAGCTGGTGTCGCATCAGCGGGTGGAGTTTGCCATCAAATTAATGTAAAATAAGCACATTGGTATATGCTGGGGTAGATTAATCAAGTGGACCTAACATGTCCCCTGTCCCTAGTGGATGTTATGCCTATGACACCGAATATACCGACATGGCCAAAATGACGTCGGTTATCGTCGTAAATTTCGGTATAGGTAAATTTTCGGTTTATCGCCCAGGCCTAGTATGAACCACCAATTGTGGATAGAGGTTTTAACAGACTGAGCCACTGATCACTTTATACACATTATGCTCAAAAGAAAAGATTGACCGACTATCAGCCTGGCCAAATATAGGATCTGATATTCAGCATTTTTACAGTTATCAGAATCTGTGTTTTTCCCTCTAATTGCTGACAGCATGAATTAATATGAATCTACAAAGTCACTAGTGACTTAAATGGCCAAATACATTAAGTAGAGTAAAAAAGACAGTATTTGCCTGTAAGGGTCTTGACACACTAGGTCAGTGTAGCAGGCAGTCAGTACATGTCTGTTGCCCCTTATGTTGAGGTATGTCCTGCACAGTTGCCAAGTTCAGTTTGCTTTTTGGACAACTGAACATGTAGAATTAGCGGCGACTGTACAGCTAAGTACATAAGTGCATGTGACGAGAAATGGAAGAGGAAAGGGAAAGCACCTTGAGCCATGGTTTTACCCATCTGGTGTAGTTTCTCCATATTTTTTGGGTCCACTCTTTCACCAGTGCCGTTTGCGCCTTCTTTTCAAACATATTCTTGATCAAAAGTGTCTATATTAGCAACAGTGGTGTTTCATGAAAAGCTGCTTTGTCATAGTAACAGTTTGTATGTCTTCAGTCCAACTTGTGGTATGGAGAGGTATTTCCTGTCACACCATACTGCCAGCATCTTAAATCTTTGCAGTGTCTTCAAGTGCGGCTTTTTGAAAGTTTTTTGAAAGTGTTGTGAAGCGATGGAACAGACAGCCATTGTCTCCACTAGTTCTTGGATGTCATTTTGGTGTGTCTGGGCCCTTAATCGTCGTGTAATAAAGGTTTAACGCAGACGAAAATGGAATTGCTCAAGTCTTTTCTACAGACAACCCATTCTCAACTCAGTGTTTCCAAATGATATTAATGTTAGCACCTGTCCTCAGAGGAGCAGCAACCAAAAACAGAGGACAACATTTGAGTTTATTCAGTCATTTAGTCTGTAATGGAGACATGAAAGCAGAGAAAAATGTTACCATGCTGCCAGTCTGACTGGCACGCATTTATTTTCCCACTTAATTTTGTACTGGTTAAGGTGTCATTCTATAGCCATTACATTGTATCATCACCATCTAATTGATAATGATACTTTATAGCAAATAAACACTGTCTTTTGCCAGCTTACATACAGTGCTTGAGTAAATTGTACCTTCACCTCCATCACTGGTTTCCTGAGTTTGATACTTAGATTTGAATTTTTACTGCAAATGTATATTGGTTCCAATTAGTTGTCGACTTCCTTGATTACTAATAATCGGTATCGATATTGGCTCTGCAAAAACTACTCACTGCCCATAAGAGTAAAACATTACATTGATCTCTGGAGAAAAATTACTCTAGTCATCCTGTTAAACAGGTATGGACTTGCAGAGCTTTTTAAAAAAGTTGTGATGGAAGGGTTTTGGTACTTGAGGCGTCGGTTGTTTTTTTTTCAGGACATTTACCACTTTGATTGATGTGTTTTGAGGGGAAATTGTTGCCTTCCTGTTTTTTCCTTGATTATTTCCTGTTAGTTTTTTTTCGGATGTTCTGTGTTGGCCTGGTTCAAGCATGATAAAAGTAATAGGACTGTTGGGGCTCTTCCCTGAGCAGCGCAGATGGACCCTTTACTTGAGGACGCTGCTTTTCTTTTGCCATCTCACCATAATCTTAGTTTGAGTTCCACTAATGTTCAAGCAACACAACGGATGGGAAAGGGATTTTGCTACTGCAGTTGTTAAACCGAGGTGTGTAAAAATGGGTCAAAGCATGGAGGTTGGGGTGGCAGTTGTTTACATCTGGAGATCTGGCATACATGCGCTTATTTTTACTTCTATTAGCATTACTTTGTTGATGATTGGATATTCTAGGAGTATTCATTTTACAGATTAATGTAAAATGTAAATGTAAAATTAACTTGATATGTTCAAAACTTGGTTGGTAGATAAGGACTGGTTGACACACATACTGCAGCCTTACTCTGCTCGTCAGGACCCATATTGTGTAAATGTCATCTCTTCTCTCTCTCTGTCTCTCGGCCTTCTATTTTTCTCTCACACACTCTGCCTCTATCGCTTTCTCTCACACATAAAGGTGCACAAAGCTCTGTTTCCCTGTCTGTCCCTCTCTTGCTCTCTTGCTCTCGCTCTCTCTCTCTCTCTCTCCGGGTGATTTTTTTCAGGCACATGCACAGTCAGCCCTGACAGATTGTTTAAATGTCACCCCTGCTAGCAGTAGCCTCTGATGTTATCTGCTGTGGGTTATTGCAGGCCATCAGGCGGCTTGTGTTCGCCTTGGAGGCCAATCATCTAATGCACTGTAGCTCTCCTGCTCCACTGAAAACCAATACATGAATCCTCTGACAAGTTTTCTGTTTACATGTACACAAGAAACCAGGTTAGTAGGAGAAGCCAAGTAAAGTGGGGGAAATTGCAACATAAGTACTCAAACTAACATGTAACTGCACTTTCACTTAGGCTGGTATACTTACCATGTAATATAAAACAAAAACAAAACACAGGTGATCTACACAGCAGTCCTGTGCCTGAATGCATCTTGTTTATTGACAGTGAGTGGTGAAGCTGCTGATGCAGTTTTGCTAATATGTTGGTTTCACCGCACAGTCTTTGTCTACAAAGTGTAAGGCTGAGTGTCAATGCTCTGGTGTCAAGACCCCTTTAGGTCTGAGGGCCTCAGGCATTCACAGTCAGGGCCCTCTTTTAAATCTGCACTGTAATGCCAATCCCTTTAACATGCGTTTTTTGACCTGTTGATATGAATTATTTTTCTGTTTAGTTTAAAAACGCCTTTAGAAATGCCATTTGTTTAAAAGCTTATTATTATTATTATTATTATTATTAGAATACAAGTACTAACCTGTCTTGTGTGTTGAATAAATGTACCCTAAAAGCAATTAGTGATGTGTTTGAAAAGGATCTTTGCGCGTTGGTGGGTATTTAGTTCAGGTGGCTCCTTGGCACTCTCTGTTTATCCCATAATGTTATCTCGGCATGAGATTGTTAATTAGGAGCTTAATTTAGCTGCCGGCATATGTTAACATTGGCTTAGGCTGCCATTGTTAAGCCTCTGCTGGCTGGTGAGTCTGCTGTGACGGCAGAGGAGAGTTTTTTGATGTAACCCTAACATAACTTTACAGGAAAGACAATAACAACCCATACTATAACCCATACCTCATGATTTTCCTGTACCTCATGAATCTTGATAGATCCAGCCTGCCTTATTAGCGCCTACATTTGTATTTCTCTCTCACTCACTCTCACTGAGTTTTATATATACACAAACCCAACCACCAACACATATAGGGATCACCAGTAGGCTTGGCAAAAATCCAGTCAGCAAGGTTTAGAGCCACAGGTGTAGTCCAGCCCTTACAATATGTGTGTGCATGTGCGTCACTGGCTCTGTGTTTAGAAATGTAGGCAATCAGCCAGATGCAGTTCTTGGAAAATCCAAGGGGAAGGAATTAAATTGGATTTTGTGAGCTCTGCTCGGAATCTGAACAGATATCTACAGTACATCAAGATGTTAAATATGTTGAATAAAATGTTGAATTCTAAAATGATTTCTAAAAACTCTTTAGAAACCATTTTTTTGTTTGAAAAGAAGAAAGTTTCTGTTTTCCAAATGAAACTATGTTGTTGAATCAATGTAAATTATTGAATGCATTAACTAAGGTCCCAGCAATCCCTGTCTTGTTGTTACCTACATAAAAATGAGCCCTAACGAGTTCACCACAATGAGGTACACAGATTTAAAAATCTGAGCCCAATAGGCTCTTTTTGTATCGGTATCCCTATCTCGGAGCATAATACAGAATGGTTAGAGAGTTAATTTGGACTGACACATTTGAGTACTGGTGAAGGATGTATAAGATGTTAGAAACAAACCTTGCAAAAATATTCTGATTATTTATCTACATGGTATATGCCATTTTTCCCGTGAGTTCCATAGTACATGGTGTGTTGGCACAGTTTTTGGTCTGTTGGTCAGCAGCTCTTGAGGAGAACTGAAAGAGGAGACTGACCTGAACACAAAGCCATCTGTACAGGGGATGTAAGCAGAGCCTGCTCTAATCAATCTGCTTGCCCACCACAAAGGGAACCCTGGCTAAGGTTACCTTCTAGCTCCAGCGCCACATGGTGTTGGGACTAGTGGGTAACTTAAGACAGTAATATTTGTTAGGGTGTGCGTACACACACACACACACACACACACACACACACACACACACACAAAACAATCACACACACTAAGGTACACACACACACACATATATAATCATACCATACAGTATGTGCAGAAACATACAGGAAGGCACAGAGGCACAACCACAGGCACACAGGAACATACACACATTTTTACACCACCCACTCTTTCATACTAGCATACACACACACACACACACACACACACAGAGGTAGACAGAAAGGCCGTGGGCGCGCCGGCAGGAACCTGCCGTAGCAATGAGCTTGTCATCTTCTCTGGGAGAGACAAATCCTTCCCTCCTTCAGTAGTAAACTCAGCTTTCTCAGAATGTGGGCCTGTGTGTCACAGGACTCTGACACACTTTGTGTGCAGTGAGAGTAGGAGGATGGAGAAACAAAGTCCCTACGGATTATCCCCCAAGCGAGAATCCCCAGGCAGTGTGACGGGCAGCCAGAGGCCTGCTGAGCTTTGTGTCAAGGAGCCAGAGTGGATGCCACCATCACCAGTGGGTCAGGTCATTCCCTGTGGTTACCGTGAGAACACTCCACACTTTGTGATGTGTCACAAACATCCAACAATCAGCGCTTCACTGAAACGCCCAGTGAGGTGGAGCTATTATTAGCTTAGGTACAGCAAAGCCTCTTACAGATCTTTATTTAACCGGATTGGCTGTCTGATGTATGGACACTTGAGTAGTGTGTAGCGCACCAGGCTTTCAGGAACAGTGCAGGGACTTTGCTACCAAGGCCATCAATATAAAAACACTACCACTACTGCTCCTCTCCTCTCTTCTTCTCTCCGCTCCTCTCTTGTCCTCTCCTAGGGTGACTGGTGTTTGGCACTGGCTGGGGGGTTTCCCACCACCCACCCCTTTCCTCACACTGGAGGGTTTTAGGTAGCAGTCTAATCTTATCTCAGGGCAAGGAGAGGGCTCTGGGCCAGGTAACATAGTCGTCCCCTGTCTGACCCTCATCTGTGAGACTGGCACCTTCACCATGTATTAAGATGGGTTAATCTATGCCAAAGCAGAAAGGTAGCTGGAGTTTTTGTGGCATCTCACCTTCACCACAGAGAGAGAAAGGATATAAATAACCTGGCAAATTGAAAGTGATTAATTTGAACTCCATATGTCAAATGAATGCTGACTGACACTCAAGGATAACCCAGCAGACGGATTTCTCATCTGTTATCTGAGGAGTCTGAGATAGTGACATTTCTATGAGAGGTCAACATAGAATTGAATACAAAGTCCACGACTCCCACAGCATAATACATTTTTAAGATGTGTATTTTTATGTATCTTAAATTTTAATAATATGCCCTTGGTAGTATACACATTGATTGACACATGGTACCTAGTAGTTAGAGGTTAACCTGCTTACTTTACTTTGTAGCGACTGCTGCTTTTTAAAGACCAGAGGTCTTGTAGGACAGCTTACCTGATCAGCAATTGAGTGTTTCCTGTTTTTTCTTTTTTTCATACATTAAAAAGTTTTAAATAGACTATTGGCTTATTAGTAGCCAGTTGATAAGTGCATCCTTAATGAAGCTTGCGTCAATACATTTAATACTCGTAAGCCTTGGTTGGCATCCGATGCTTGGCTAGACTTGAGACTTTGCATGAAGTAAAGATAAATGCCATTTAATTTGGTATGCCTAATCTGGTATGGAGGAAATTGTACACAGCATAAACTGTGACTTCTGTTTAGTCTTATCTTTTAAAGGCAGTGTTTGTTAAACATCATATACAATTGTAATAGAATTCCTTTCCAAGTAAGTTTCACAGCCAAACCAGGCAATGCACAGATCAAGCCAAAGAAAAATAAAGATAAAAGGTAGGAGCACAGGGCAAATTTCTCTGCAACGTCATTCAATCTGCACTTGCAATTAGCGTGTAATTGGCACTAATTTACTTAGACAGCAGCTCATTACAGAATTAGCACCTGAGATTACCCGGCACTGCCCTGAAGGATCTGGCTATAATACTTTTTGGGTGTGATTCATGAGAGCTAAAATAGATAAATGCATCTTCAGTATATAATCGAAATTTGGGATCGTCATGTATAGTACATTCAGGTCATGTTCACCATGTACATTCAACATCAATAATTTAACGAAAACGAACTACACCAATGTCATCACTGCAATCGTCTCTTCAATATATGTGACAAATATTGTATTGAAATACTGTATAATAATGACAAACTATTTTACTATTAAAGCGAATTTCTGCTGATAGAGTATGTTGTATAAACATAATCACCTGCTTGTGCCTCAGCTCAGTCTTAATATTTTCTCTTAGTATCTGTCCTACCCTGGGTTATGTGGTGTTGCAGCAACAGCTCCTCAGACAAGGGAGGAGACAGGACTGTCTGGACTGTACTCATCTTCTCTATTCTCCCCTTACTGTATTCTCTACATTTCCATCATTTTTTGATTTAGTGGACTGTTATAATCAAGTAAAATCCTGTGGCGAATTGATTGTTCGCCCCTCTCACCCATTTAGAAAAGCATCTCAATGAGGACAACATTAGAGCAATAGGTGCATCGTTTTCAGCCATCTATAGATGCCACCTACTGTCTAGAGAGGGTCTCTATAATGAAAGGATATTTATGGATATGTTCTCATGTTTGTTATTTATGTAAAAATTAGGATGATGGATTTTAGATGGAAGAATACCCCCAGTGTGTATTTGTAAATCACGCTCTTTTGGATTGTTTGGAATGTGGAAGTTGTTTAAAAAATGTTTTTTAACTATATTGAAAATGTTGTTTTTATTATTAGTTTATACATGAAGAGCAAAGGACACCCATGACGTGGATTTGCTCTATCATTATTGCAGGGAAGGGAAAATGTTGCACTCCAGATAAAACCTCAATGCAAGACAAACCTGTAGATTTGTTTTCTGTGGGCATGATGTTGGCATGCCCACAGAATGAAAGGGTAATCCTTTGATATACTCCCCTCACACAAGGTGTGTGTGTCTGTACGGCTTCCTTCTGTTCCCTTCTCTCTTGTTCTTTCCTTTTCTTCTTCCTCTCTTCTCGTCATGCTATTTCCCAATTCAGGCTATCATTAAGTGAGAGGATACAGAGTTTTTTTTTGTTTGTTTTTTTTACTTTTCCTCACAGCTTCTTTCTCTTCCTCTCGACTCTGGTATCCCTCTCTTGCTCCCTGTCAGTCAGACAGATGCTGTCGTCAGAGGATCCACTGCTGGGTCTTGTGACAGGCAGGCAGGGCCAGTGCGAAGCCGAGCAGCTATAAATAAAGAGCTTGCTGCCTGTGCTGTTGCTGTTGGATAGGAGATGGATAGGAGGGCAGAAACCAAACCTTTTTTTTTTTTTTTTTTTTTACAAACTTCTTTGAGACTACCCTTGCTGTCATATTACTGGTCTGTGGTTATCATTTAAAGTCACAGGAAACAGTATGGGCTCTTACATTTACTTATAACCAAGTGATGATCTATTTGTCAGTGTTTGACATAGATTGTAATTTTGGAATAATGAAGTTAGATGTATTCAGTTTTAAAAGTAACAAAATGGTCTCTATTTATAGGCAGGTAGGGACATTTAAGGAACGTGGGGAAGTATTGTGTAATCATTTCACAACCTTGTGCTGTATAGGCTGCACTGTAGTTTAGGCTAAGTTAGAAATTTATATATGCTCATTGGGACTATAGTTTCACCAGGGTCATTTTGCAATTTTTTGAAGGATGTTAATCATTTCATTTTTTGGCCTTTCCTCTTACTGTAAAGCAGAAGTTATATTCATGAGAAAAAACAAAAAACAAAGATAGGAGACAGCAAGAGGACTTGTTGCATGACACTTTGTTAACTTATTGTACTAGTTTCATGCTGCTTTATACAGTGAGTTATCTGGTAGTGTGTGTCTTTTGTTACAGAACTCAGTTTTGGTTAATTTAGTGGTAATGTACAAAAGTAAACATTGATCTTAAAAGTTATGGTCTCTGCCATACCAAATGCACGACACATAAAACTTAACTATTAGAAGAAAATTCATGGTGGAAAAGTCTGTGACATTAACTTTTCTCATGTGAAACATTGGCAAGGGGGTGAATCCCAATGAGAGCAGTAGAGAATATGGACGCTTATCAATAACCTCTAACGAAGTAGTGCCAATGTGGACAGTGGGCTCTTGTCTATTTGTTTGTGTGTGGGTGTGTTGGTGTTTGTGTGTGTACTTACTGCCTGTGCCGGATGACCTTTGGTATAAATAGCCTGCCGGCACTAGCTGCGATGACAGCCGACAGCACGCACCGTTGTGTGAATTTGTTTCCTGAGTAGTGCTGTTCATCGGTTATCCCTCCTGGAACAATGCCTGTATGAGTGCCTGCTACCCAGCAACAGTCCAACCTCTAATTTCCTGAAAGTGGCCTGAATCGCAAGCACAAACTAAGAGCACAACTGCACATGTATATCTGTGATCAAATAATTTTGTGCAGTTTTGGCAGCCAGAGGCTCAAGCCATGTCCTGGTGTAGCACAGTGTGAAAACAAGGCTGCAGAAGATGGAATTGAAGCAATGACCAATTACATCTTCTTTAAAAGCAACAGACAGTGTAATAGGTCAGGAGGAGAGTCCGGACCACTCCTCTGTTCTCTCAAGGCAGAAACATACAGTGACCGACCAACATGTACAACATTTTTCGGAATGCTTTCACTACCTTGGGTGACTTTAGGATGGCAATTTGACCCCAAAATTATAGTATCATTAATGATCTGGTGTGCTGGATTGAAGAGAACACAAATTCCAATCTAAGATGAAAATTGTATCATCATGTTTGATAAAAGGATGGATTAGATGCAAATGTACCTATTAGTGTTTTTATGTGATCTGCATAAGGTATCATGAGTTATCTCAAAAATGTGGCTTGAAGAGCTGTTACACAGCTCAGGTGTAACTCAATAAAGTCACACTAAGAAATATAAGTCTACAGTAATAATTGTTACGATTCTTCAAAATTGCTGCATCTGAATCTTTTTTCCTTTTCCTCTCCTAGATTTGGAGCCTGATGACAACACATCATTCTACATCCTAAATGTGGGCCAGCCCCAGTCTGTGGTCACAAACCACCAGTCTATTGGCCTGCCTCGTCATGGCATGCAGTCCCACTCCCAGGTCATCAGCACTTCCCCACGCTTTCAGTCACACAAACCAGGACCTGAGCATCCGAGCTATGAGGCACAAGACTCAAAGTATGGCACCTCCCCCCTGCTGCCTTCTGCTCCTGTGGAGGCACCAAAGGCTTTTGAGTGCCCAAGTATCCAGATCACCTCCATCTCCCCCAGCTGTCAGCAGGAGATGGATGCCAATGAGGATGATCTCAGGGCAAATGGCCCTGATGGGGACTACCACGGGGATAGGCCCCTGTCCAGAGACCACTTGTATTTGCCCCTGGACCACTCATACCGTGACTCTTCTCTTAGCCCTAGCCCATGCAGCAGCCTCTCCTCTAGGAGCTGGTTCTCTGATGCCTCCTCCTGTGAATCATTCTCACACGTCTATGACGATGTTGACTCAGAGCTAAATGAAGCGGCCGCCCGGTTCACACTGGGCTCCCCGCTTACATCCCCAGGCTGTGCCTCCCCTCAAACCAGTGGTGGAGTTCTGGAGGAGCAGCCCCACTGGCAGCACCACCACCCTGCCTTTGTGCACCACTCCCACTCCATCAGCCTGTCACCCCGACAATCCCCCTGCCACTCGCCACGCACCAGTGTCACTGATGAAAACTGGCTTAGCCCGCGACCACCTTCCAGGCCCTCCTCACGTCCCACTTCACCCTGTGGGAAGAGGCGCCACTCTAGCGCCGACATCTGCTACCCCGGCTCATTGTCTCCTCATCACTCACCCACACCCACGCCAGGACCTTCACCTAGGGGCAGTGTGACGGAGGACACCTGGGTTGGCAGTCCGTCTGTAGGCATGTCACCCTTCCAGTGCTGCCCATCTGAGGCAGACATCCCATCCAAGACAAGGAAGACCTCACAGGACAGAACAGCTATGCAGACTGGGAAAGGGGAGCTTGGGCTAGATGACCAAGGAAATATGTCACCTAATCTAGACTCTCCTTCAGACGAGGCGCTGCACAGCCTGAAGAAAGATGGGCCTGGGGAACAGTTCCTCTCAGTGCCCTCTCACTTCTCATGGAATAAACCCAAGCCCGGGCACACACCGATATTCAGGTAAATCCACTGATTTTGTCAAGAATAAAAAAGAAGTGAATTTTAAAGTAGACATATTATGCTCATTTTCAAGTTCATATTAATTTTTCGGTTACTACTGGAATAGGTTTAGGTACCATAGTGCTCAGCAGCACAGTATTCCTCCTTCTGTTTGAAACACTCCTGTCTAAGGTCCCCCATCCCAATTATCTATTCTCCTCTGACTGGTCAGCTCACACGTGGCTGACAACAACAACAGAGCAGCTTTGCTAAATCAGTTCTTGAATCAAACTAGCTGCCAGGTAGAACTTGTGCAAATAAGTAACTCTGTGATGTAGTGTTATGTCACACAGTCACAGAATTAAAGGCGAGACTGCTGATGAAAGAGAAGAAGTTTTCTGTTTGAGAGAGGATCTTCTGTTAGTGTGGATTTTTACCTTTATATCTTTTATGATCTTTTACTAGCACAAAAAAACGCAAACTAAAAAGCACAATAGGTCTCTTTTAATGACAATAACTTTTCTAAATACAACTCCATCTCGCTGATGTTGTCATCTAATCAAGCTACAGCAAATGATTCATGCA
This sequence comes from Sparus aurata, assembly GCF_900880675.1. Classification (NCBI taxonomy): domain Eukaryota; kingdom Metazoa; phylum Chordata; class Actinopteri; order Spariformes; family Sparidae; genus Sparus; species Sparus aurata. Next base: position 31,904,730 of record NC_044190.1, on the reverse strand, counting down.
AATGTACGAGACCCAGTGGGAGAGGAAGTGTCAGTAAAATTCAAATGTTCTAATCTTTTTAAATGTCAGTGAAGACTTTCTCAACTTGTTGAAAGACCTGTGTGTTGCAATTCATCTGTTCTGTTGTACTTCCTGTTTGCATTTGAGAAACACTTGGTTACCGTCATGATTGCAATATTAGCGTGGCAAATATTCTTTTGCATTATATCCTAAAACTTTTTAAAAATTTATTTTGGATTCAAAAACAGAAGGTGGTTTTGCCTCTTAGTCAGTATTGTTGTGAATTATTAATGCAATCATCACTTGGCAAGACAGCACATGTCATCAATCTTAAAAGCAATTAGTAGGTCAAGCCATAACAATAGACCTAAGTGGTGAATGTTTTTATTGTGAGTGCTGTGTGCTGTCATAAAGATTTAGAAACCGTTTTTGATCTAGTAGGGAAGAGTAGACATTGCAATGCAGTAAATTTCAAATGGCAAGTTAGATAAACGATAGGCCTGTTGATGGACCTCTGCAGATCAATGTTCAGTAACGGGGGAACTTTGAGCTTCATATCAGCAGCATAAATCTGACTTACACCATAGAGTAATACAAGTTAATAACGATATGGAGGGAAACACTGGGACATACACAGCACTAACTCCCCAAGACACACACAAACACACGCACACATACACACACACACACACACACACACATATGCGAACAAAGGCACAATCTCTACATTAAAGGGTGATGGTGCAATCAGAAACTCATAATGGAGTTTTTTTGGGAGAGGAGACTGCTGTCTGTTCTCCAATGTGTGCAGCAGATGAAGACATGGCCTTGTTTGTGTGCACTGGCCCCTAGCACTGTAAATCAGCACAGGGCACATATGGCGAAGGGGCCACCACACACACACACACACACACACACTTCTCAGACATATGCGCAGACATAACACAAGTGCTTGTTCACACAGACCTAACACTCTCCAGACAATAACAGTTGTATACATTGTAAGGTCTATGATGAGTCACCATTTGATCTTTGCATCTTTGCCCTTGTAAGTAAAATTTCCTTAGCTAAGACAATGACAGCATAATATTGCTGTAGTTTGGGATGCTTTATCGTGAAGAATACAGCTACTACTACTTTTTTAAACTATGCTGTTTAATCTACTTTTGAGCTACAGATAGTTCTTTACAATCATTCCTGTGGCACCATTGCACAACCTGCCCGCAGAAGATCTCAAAACTTAGGAAAGAATTAAAAATGTTAAGATGTAGCTTCTGAGAGTCAGGTGGTGTAAGCACACGCCTGCCATGAGATAGAAGGTCGTTGAGTTACTTGTGTGCATGCACATGTGTGTTAGTGGTGTCTCGAACAGATGGCCCAGATGGAAAGGTTAAGATTGGGTTAGAGTGGGTGGGTTTAAAAATTGGATGGGTGTTCAGACATTTGCTTTGACTAAGAGTCTTCTCATGCCCCACTCAGAGAGCTGTCCATCAATGACATATAAACGGTATAGGTGTGGACATTTCTCAGTTATAAGATACATCATGATGCAGACGTGGAAGATTCTGCATGGATGCAGACACGGCGCATAATCAAGTCTGCAGTTTAAACTGATCAATAATAGTCCGGCGTCAGCTGGACAATAAACTTATGTTACAACGCTGCTCCCATGCTTCTAATTGTGGGTGGACATTAGGCCAGTTGAATGTTCTATGTAGGAGGTATGTCCGGGGGAGGCAGAGATCATCTACAAGTGATTATAAAAACTCACTTCATACAAACAAACATGTAAGGCACTGCAGATGGATAAATGTTTTGTTTTTGTAATTTTAATGTGTTTGAAAGATGCAGCTTTTATTTTCTAGGCTTCTGTAGTCTGATTATTGGAAGGATTTTCTGCATAAAAGGGGAATTTAAATGATGAAAAAGTAGCTATATGCAGTAGGATGGAGGATGCCACACATATCAAGAATCGTTTTACATTTGAATCGTTGACAGCTAAATTGTAATCAAATTGAATCGTGAGGTCAGTTAAGATTCACATCTAGTTATGAGTTGTTGAAAAAAAAACCTAGAAAAGGGCAGTATCACTCTGTTGCAAATAGAGCATATAGTCAATGAACAGAGTGAAGGATTAGGGCGGAATTATTAATCAAAATATTATATATTATCGATATCTCAATATAGCGGACGGAAATATCCAAATTCAAGGAGCTTCAACTTCTTGATAAAGGTAAAATGTGTCAAAACATACCATTAGAAAGTTAGTATTGTGGTGCTACAGAGATGCTCTGGTTTACAAATCCCATTCTCCAGACATAAAGGAACATTCTTTTACTGTACAGGCCTCAACAATAATCATATCAGCACCATTTTTATATTTCTTTGAGTGAAAATGAAAACCAAAAGTTGTAATTCCAGCTCATCATAATTGCAATTTCTGTCAAAACAATTGCAATACATTTATCGGTCAGCCCTACCAAGAATAGAATTTACATGCAAAAAACTTGTTGATCATAAAGTTTCCAGTAAGTAATTATAAAGGGCTTTATTATATAAAACTGCAGGAAAACTATAGTGTATATTGTTTAATATATTTCAATTTATGGGCAAGTCTATATTGAACTAAATATTTGCGAAATAGTGTTGTTTCTTTACGACTTACAATGTGTGTGTAAAAATGTGTAGATGTGAGATACCCAATTCATTGTATGGAAAGGATACTAGTGGGAAGATGGAGACTACACTGTAGAGAAGACTACATGGGTTGTGGGATTGTGACTGGATTGGGAGCCCCTACCTACACCATGGCTTAGACATTTGAGAAAGGTAATGCTATGTGAGGACATAGGCCGCCGCTTCTACTCCGTCACAAGGCTCATATTTCCTCTGTCCTCCTCTACTCCTGTTACCGTAGCAGCCATGCAAACCCACACTTCCTGGGTGGTTATGTCATGGTTGCCGCGAGGAAAACATAATGGTTAGGATGCCTCTTTTATACAGTGTTAGATCTCAGATAGAGCTGCAATCAGGTAAAAACCTTGTTTGAAAATCAAGCATAAACGGTCCTATTTGGCTATTCCGACATTACAACAGATTACACATCAATCATCACAGTTAATTAGCGCAGATAACCATAATAAACTTTTTTGTGAAGCAGAATAAGAACATTTGACAGGGTGTGATCATAACAGCTATTTGTGGTATATTTGCTTGTGATCTTGTGTGACTTGCTAAACCTGGCTGGTTAGCGTTGTTGGTTTTTGTAACAAGGTACAACACAAAGTTGTTTTAGGGTTTAGGACATTTCCATCTCACATGTGGTTAGATCTAACCACAAGGCTACATTTAGGGAAAAAAAAATCTACAAAATATTTGACACATGCCGATTCATTTCAAAATGCAGTCTTTCCTTGGACTGGCTGCCAGTCTGTAAGACAGTTTATAAAGGGAAATGGCTCAACTGAATGCCTGACTCACATGTCTTTAATTCATTCTGATCAGGTTGGTCTACATGTAGCCAGCACTTGACAGGCATTTGGAAAGGGAAGATTTAAGAGTCAGCCATGCTGGCTAAAACATTGCAGACTTTCCCTTAAAAATAATTTGTACTGTCAAAGATCTGTCATGCAGTTTAGACAGGGTACATTTGCATGCTAGGAGCCTGTCCCGCCTTGGATAGAGCCAAATGAAAGCTTATGCCACCCTCTGACAGAGGGGACACAAAGAGCCTACAGTGGCCAACTTTGAGGCAGAGATCAGTGTGTAGCATAGGGCGTCTGCCTCTTGGCTCTTCAAACAGCACAGACTCACAGCTGCCCTCAGTTCAGTTCACTGACTCCATACACATGCACGCACACAGTCGGAGTTCAAACTGTACGTAGACACACATGGTAAAATGTATGACTTTGAACACTGCTGTGGTATAAAAACAATGGCACTTGGTAATGACACAAAACACCTGGTGACACACATATAGACTGTGTTGCCCTACAATAGACATCTTGGCTCATGAATAATTACTTGTGTACACTGTCATGATGTGACAGAGGGTTACGTTGTGGCGTTTACTACAATCCAAGTACCTTGTCAAGTTACAGGGTACAGTAAAGAGATAGACCTAAGTTTGCAAAGTAGGCAAAAAAAAAAAGTAAATCAGTGATATAAACTGAGTAAACCACTACTCTCAAGCAAACTTAACAGACATTAACAAAACGTATATGTTTGGAATTTCTTCTTTTGATTACATTTGAGGCTATCAGACACATAATGACTATGGCAATGATAGATATGAAGTATTTATGATAAAAATGACAAAGTTGTTGATATTTTTCACGATGTCAAAATAAGGTAGATTTGTATTGCTCATTTGTCAGTATGTTGGCAATGAAATACATTTCTGTCCAGTTTACCTCCATTTTTACATGCATGTCTCACTATACTCCAAAATAATTATTTTCAGTGGAATGAGGGGTTGTACTTAAATATAATTAAATAAAGTATAATCAACAACAACATTTGGAAAAGGTTATGGCTTGGTCGATGCTAATGGGTGATGCGAGTGTTTACAAAATGTTTTGGGGATAAAGTGAACTAATGCAGTCAGATGGAGAGACCCAGTTTATCTGTGGAGAAGGCCATTGAGTGTTTTATTTTCGAGTGCAGCTGTTCAAATATGATTGTGGCCTACACAGATAAAAAAAAAAAGAGTCAGGGAGGAAAAACACACAATGCCAGCCCCTGTGTTGCTCTACATGTACAATATATGCTTGTAAAGTATGCACACAGACTCACACACACAGTACTTTACTCACTGTCTGACACATGCACACGCACACGCACACACACCCACACACACACACACACACACAAACACAAACACACACACACACATCTTACCAACCATTCACTGACCCACATGGACGACTCATAAAGAAAAGCCCCCCATAGAAAATGATTCACCCTTTAAGTCTGAACATGACCTATTACAAGTGTTTAAGAACAGAATTAATGCATGTGGGCATTCCAGTGATTCACTGTCTACTGGGGCTAAGTACACTGCATGTTGCGCCCCCTTTTTACATCCATTCTGTCTCAGACCATGAAGGGGAATACCACATTTTCAGCTTTTGAATGTTTTCAGACAGCCTTAAGACAAGTTGTTGTCATGAGCCATTCAGTAGAGCAAGAGGTTGTCTTACTTGACCCAACTCTGTGATGTCAAATAGATTAACGTGTCTTTGCAGAATACTTATGAATATGGAAAATGTGAAGGTGTGGGATGGAGATGGATTTTCTGAAGGAAATTCTTACTGTTAAGGCCGTTAAAATGTTCTTTCGTCATCACTGATAAGGCTCTGTGCTCTTTAGGCTTCAGGGTAGTTTGTTCAAATTTATATGCACCAATTACTCCAACCACAGATCTCTCCACTGTATGCTTTGAATTAATCTTTTACATATCTTTAACACTGTGTGTCACAGTGGTTTCAAACCAAAACTCCAACACACTCTTCCTGTTTGTGTAGGTGTGTTCACGCTTGTGGTATTCTCTCCTTAGGACGTCCTCATTGCCCCCACTAGATTGGCCGCTGCCAAGCCAGTTTGGCCAGTATGAACTGAAGATAGAGCTGCAACCCAAAGCCCACCATCGAGCGCACTATGAGACCGAGGGCAGCCGAGGAGCCGTCAAAGCAGCATCTGGTGGCCATCCTATTGTCAAGGTGATATATCTTATTTTTTCACACATGTTCTGAACACTTACTGCTGCTAAGCCAAAAGCAGTATAATAAACCTCCACTGTTTTGTAGCTTAAACCTGAAACTGTTAAAACCATTTCCAAATATTAACAATCTCAGTGGTGAAAAATGCTTACGCATGAAAATGACCCAAATCTATTTTACAGAGCACAAACTTGTTTTTTTTATGCTCCATTAAACGAAATACCAGCACTGATGTCTCTACCATACTGAGGATTCAATTTCCCTTTGAGGTCAGGACTGATTTATTGTCTGTGTTAACATGATGCTGGCCATGCATTAGTCAAGTTAACCGCAGAGCCAAGACATCAGCCTTCGTACCCTACCCAGTGATGAAATAATGTATGAAAGTCAGAGAAATAAGCTGAACTGCACTTACAGTGTGTACTGATAGCTTCCTCAGATATTTTTAATTTGGATAACAGTGTTTGAATGGCAAAATAGACCCACTATTGGTTTCAAATTAAGGATTCAGGATTCATGATTATGCAATCAAATGTAGCTGTAGTCTCTTTATGCATGTATCTTATTTTACATATTTGCATGTATGGATCCTCTCCCTGTCTGTCAACCTGTTGAGGCAGGAAGACAAGCAGGCATGCAGGCAAGAGAGCTGTCACTGTAGCCCAATCAGCTGCTCTGTCATTTGATAGCACCTGCAAGAGACTAGGTGCTATCATAGAAGAGCTATAGCTTCTTTTCTCTCAGAGAGTAGTGTGAGAGAGAAGGATACAGAGAGAGCAAGAGCGGAAGATTTCAGTCCCATTAATATTTCATGAAGGCAGTGACAGGCTTCCTTTGTGTGTATGATTAGGATAGGGCCTTCGAGCTGGACCATGAGCATTGTTGTGGAACCTAACAATAGCCGAGTTCAGACTGCCAGATCGCTGTCCAATCAGCCCAATAGTGCTATGTACGGTCCCCTGTCCTGCCAAATCTTGCACACCTGCATCTACTACTGTGTTAGCATTGCAGTGGTGCGTTTATTGCTTTCTTTATCTCAAAATCAAAAAGTATATAAAGGTGTGTTGTGACACCTCGCTTAAAAAATCTGTAAAAATAGTTTATTGAAAAAGTTTTTAATATTTAAAAGCAGTGTATTCTGTTTGTGGTAAGACATGTAAAAGTGCATTGGAAGCTCAGTCACATTTGTAATTATTAGTTTGGTGAGGGCAACATGTGTTGTCATCCCTCTGTACTATGGTATGTCAGTGCTCAGGCTAAGTCAGGCAACGCTCATTATGCACTACAAAAGATATAACAATAAAACAAATACAACAATCAAACAGATGTGGACACAACATTTCCTGAAACAACAAAGAAGCCCAAATTACTGCCATTTGTTGCTTTAGAAACAGCCCATGTCCTCATACATTCAGTTATGCAGGCTCCCTCCAGGCCAATCATTAACCATTTCAACCTCAGTTAGACCAAGATTCTATCCTGCCATATGTGACGATGCATAATTTAGCTGTCAAATGTTTTCAACCAAGCGTTTGCCACGCTTGCCCTCATTCCTCATCCCCAGGGGGAGTTGTTTGGTAATAGCAGTTCCCTTACAGAAGCTAGTAAAAAGAGAGTTTATATGTTAGGTCAGACAAGGCAATATTCATTCATAGTTTATTCCAATCCCAGCTGGAATCTGGTCTTCAGTGCTTCTTGCTTAGCCCTGACAGTCACTGGAAGACTCTTTTTCACTTGTTTCTTTGCTTCAAACATTTCTTTTTCCCAGTTGTATATTTTTGGATGTAATTTGTTGTATGTTATTTTAGTTTTTTGTTTTTGTTGGGCTAAATACTGACCAACATCTAAAGCAACTCCAGAAGTAGCAGTCTAGATCAAGGAGGCAAAAAAGACAAGAAGCCACAAGAGAAACTAGTTTCACTCCCACTCATGTACTTTTGTAGTTTTTTTTTTGTTTTTAGTAGGCAAGCTCTACAATTCACATTGTTCTGTTCCTGATACATTTCTATGCAATAAATCACCTATGAAATTATTTGGACAGGTGCCTAGACCTGCAAAGATAGTTGTATGATTACAAGAAGTGAAAGAAGTCCGTGTTTCTCCTCTTGACATTCAGTAGCAGAATGCTAACAACAAAAATCAAATGTATTTCTGCTGGAACGCACTTTCATGATCGCATTGACAAACGACAAAGTGCTGTCACGGTCCGAGGGAGCAGACCGAGCGAGACAAGCACACAGAAAACATTTGCTTGTCATGTGCAGCGGTTTGCAGAGGCCTGTGCACAGACAGAAAAATGTGTGGGTGAATGAGCTTTATGAAGGAGGGAGGGAGGGAGAAGGGTGGGGTGAGTGTATGGGTGAAAGTTTTTGCGTTATTAATCTTCATAAATCTTTAGTCTGCTTTGAGCTTTAAAATATACCGCTCCATTTATTTCAATGTAGTGGCACTTTTCATAGTTAATCACTTTAATTTCTCAGCAGTGATATGGTAACTTATAGCTGTAATAGAATATAAGTATAAGAATAGAATAGAATTTAACTGTGTATTGAACCCACAATAACTCACCTCTTTAATCCTTTATAGTAGAAGTTGATGCTGAACAATAATTTTATGGTACACTTACACAACAATTTTTTTAGTATAGACACTAAAAAACACTGACACTCAACATAAAATTGACAGCTGTCTTGTGCTATGTGAAGATAGATATAATCAGCACCTGTCCAGCAGGTCTAACAGTCAGTCTTTGTTTACTAAACATCCAGTCCTCTATTGTTGGTTCTCCTAACCTCTTTTTAATGCACTATGCAAAAAAAAGTACCAATTTTAAAGGTTGTTTCTTCCCCCTGTGATGCCATTATTGTTTTTACAGGAACACACCCACACACACGCACATTGCACTTTGTGTCACTGTTTTAGGTTATCAGTAGAACATGTGTGAGATGAGATGATGGATATAAGGTCAGAGCTATGTCAAAGCACTAAAATTGCTATAACCAGCAAAAACATGAGACATTATTAAAAGGAAACGTATAAAGTCATTCAGCCACTGTCTTGGCTGTGTTAACAAGCATGCACATATCATGTTTCCCAGGTGCACTGTAGGTGTGACCCAAGCTGTTCCCTGGAGGCAGAATGAAACTGGTGCCAACATGTGTGATTGCGGCACCTCTGCCACAGAATTTGAATACATAGATTGGATATTCACTTTAACTCAACAATAAGACAACAATAAGAGGGAGCTTTTCTTTGGTGTGCTGGCAAACACTGTTCGTGAGAGGCCAAGAAAACAGATGTTATTCCTTTAAATATATAATTTAACTGAATAACTTCAAGGCCACTTGAGTGAGCATTCTGATTTTCTTCTGGTCATCTCTATGCCGTTTTCCACTCTACATTCAAAGGAAACTCTCCTTCAGTGTTCCACTTTTTTTTTAATCAGAAAACACTATGCCACTCCAACAGCTGTCCTTTCTACAGATTGTGCTTCTACATAGTCTGCAGCCCTGTGGGATCTCTTATTCTCTTCGGGTCTTGACTCTTGTGGTGTGATGTCACCAGATGACGTTATAGCTGCCATCTGGACATGGTGATGACTTCCTTTTGTGGCCACACTGTTGCCCAGATCAATGCACCGCTGAGATACTGTGTCAACAGAAAGACAAGGGAATGTCTGAGGAGGGAGCTCTGCGGCAACTCTAGTTTACATGTATTAAAGATCTGTATTGTGAGCGTGCATAAGAAGAGGAGAGACTTACGTTGTTGTCTTCTTCTTGGTTTGGTAATCCTAAATCCTTTTGGCCTTATTTTTTCTCTCACGGTTCTGTGATTTCTTGATTTTTAGACATGTATTTAGGGGCTGTACATTGAAAGTTTTGATCAGGTAGAAAAAAAGGGAATGCCCCACGTATTGCCTTGTCTAGTTTGAAAAAGCACATTCATCTGAGTCACGATTACTTTTAAAAAAAACATCAGACTTTGTATCCAGCTGTGACTTCTTGAATAAATAGAAAAAAGAGTGCAAGGCTTCTGACATACTAGCTATTGCTAAAAAAGAGGCAAAATAGAAACATTTTGAAACTAAAGAACAAATCTGGTCTGTGCGTCCTTAATTCACAGGTGATAAAAAAGCATAGCCATGTAGCTTGACGACAGGTTTGTTATGTTTAACCAGGTTTTCTTCTATGCTTAATGCCCTCTCAGAAAGTGCTCTGTTGGCAGTGATGCTCAAATTTGTTTCACTCAGTTTTGAAAAGTTCACTTCATCGACTGCTACAGCTGATTGTAGTTTCAGATCCATCCCTCTTGCTCCTGACTGCGTCGATGTTCATGTCAGGTAACCTTTGGTTGAGATTTTGAGAGGTTTGAATACTCAAACAACTGTCTTTTAGCAGGTGAATTTAAGTCTAACAGTAACATAATCTGCACCCAACCAGGCACTGGCAAACTCTGGTACACGAGCTGGGGCGTGGTTTACAAACTCAGTGATGTCTCTGTATGCCATGTGATCAGCAATGCCTGATTTCTTGTTTTTGAACAACTATTGACTTCTCAATCACCTTTAGATGGAGGTCCCAACAGGTGTTTCACTGATCAGATCACAGATCAGCAAACTATACGGCTACTATTACATTTTGGAATCTGATTTCTGTCATAAAATCGATATAAATTATGGCTTATTGTGGGTTATTGGCCATCTTGCATAAACAGACCTCTCTCCACTGCACACAACTGCGAGGGATTCACCTGAAAACGGCATTACTATGCTACTAATAAATACTATTAAAACTATTAAAAATGTACCTTTTCTGTGAGAAGGATATATTCCAGCTCCTTTTGGTTTCTGTTTGGGCATCTATTAGATTGAGTATTGAGACTTTAAGTGACTCATACCTCTCGCTCAGTGGCTCTCATCCAGATTTCTCAGAGAGTCTGTGTAGAATTTAATGGCTCAGTTGACGAACAGTTTTAGGTCAGTGATTTCTAAGCTGCGGTTTTGGGCCCCAGACACAGGATGTAGGAGCTGTTAAGAAGTGCAGGCTCTGTTGAAAGTAAGAGGCAAACGAAGCACTGAAGAGATCCTGCTGTGCAGCTCAGAAGTCAGAATGTGATGTGAGTGTGCACTTGTTTCATTTATGACTTAGTGTGGGATGCATTATATTAAGCAGTATACATGCCTTTGAATTCTGTGTCACAGTGTAACTTGTACTGGTAACACAAATACATCTCACTCGCTCAAGGAATAAAACTTGAGACTGCAATGTGCAGTGAGTTTGACACCAACTTCTTGGTCTGCTCATACAAATAAGACTGACAAGAAGTGCCATTAGGTTGCTTTTGATCAGCAACCTAATGGCACTGATGTCAAAATCATTTGCTAGCAACAGGCCCCAACAGTCTTTCAATATGTAAGGTGGCCAGACAAACAAAGACCACAAAGCGTAACCGTTTTCACATTGAAATGTTTTGACATTAGAGCAATTACCTAATTTTACATGTTAGTCACAGCAAAACATGATACGTTTTCCCCTTGTAATCTACTTGTTGCCAGAAAAGTACTTCATATTTCTGATGGTTGAAAGAAATTATTTTCAAAATACATACTGTTCATAAATAAGCATTCTGCAAACTTGAAAATAAGCATTGTGACACTGATAATGAGAGTTGTGAATATGATTAAATATTGTTGACCCCCTGACCTTTTAATAACAATTGTACTACTGCATGTTGTGCCTGGCTAACTGTGCCTGGCTGACTGGCTGTTTTAGCCATTCCTCTGGGGCTAGCTGCAGACCATAATCGGTACACCTGTTGCTAGGAGACATATAAGTCCAAAGCCTCTCTGGCTGGCTAAGGTATCCTTGTGCCTATTTATCCAGCTTAATTGAGTGCTGCTGCACCCACACAAATATAAGGAGCCCCTCTGGTATTAAGGTAGAGGCAGGCAGACACAACAGAAAAAGCTGTCAGATACAGTGAGTACAACACTCACAGCACACAGCGGCACACAACCACAGACACACTGCACGAGACAGGGCTGTGCTTTATTACAACTCATGTCTGAAAAAAAAAAACAGACAGTTGGAAAAAATATCATGTCCATCTTTGAACTTGTTTTGACAGTTACTAAATCTAAATGAAGCCGTGGTGTCTGGTAACAAGGATTTGAAATGGAATATGACAGAGTCAGTCCAAGGCAGCGTTATATTTCCACTGGCTTGGACGCAATAAATGATTTTGATCCCGATGTTTGAATACATGGCCGTGACCCCATAGCTGTCTCTCTCTTGCTGTCTCTCTCTGTCTCTCTCTCATTCTCTCCTACATTATTAGTGTCTTTGAGCCCTCCTCTTCTGCTATCCCTCTTTGTCTTACTTGCTTTCTTTTCATCTTTTTACTTGCCCTCTAGCTTTGTGCCACAGAGAAACTTTGGCCTCTCTCTGACACTCTGCTGACTCTCTTAATAGACTGGCCGCTATAATGGGGGAGACACACAGACAACAATGCAGAGCCATGCGGTTTGCACTGTGTGAACTGGCTGGAGCTGGTGTTGCTTTGCCCCAGGGCTGTATTTGATGTAAACATGTTGGAAGCTTGGCTCTCATTTGTTGTAATCAGGCTTAGCACACAGCGAGAAAACAGTCACTGAGAGGGGTAGAGTGAGGTGTGTGTGTGTGTTTGTGTGTGTTTGAGTGAGTGGGAAAGAGCAAGAGTGGGGGAGGATAGAATGAGGAATAAGAGGAATTGAGCTTGGACCAGTCTAGCAAGGCCATATACAGACCTCATGCAGTATACAGTAAACGCTACTGTGTATGTGTGTGTGTGCGCATGTGCGTGCGCATGTATTGACCTTGTTTAAACAAACAGTCAACCAGCCCCCTGGCTCTCTCTGCCCTCCCTAGTGTGCTGGGCAAACAGCAAGCCTGTGTGAGTGGTGCTCTCTCTGTGTGTGTGTGTGTGTGTGTGTGTGTGTGTGTGTGTGTGTTCATAGATCGCAGGTCGTGGTGCCACAGTGTCACAGTGGGGAAACCACTGCCAGATAAAATGGGCCCGCTTGTGACCTTGACCACCAGCGCTCCTGTTTTTACATCTGTTGCACACACATACTGGCCAGACTGCCACACACTGCCACACACTGCCATACACACTGCCAAACACACACACACACACACACACACACACACACACGGACACACGGACACACACACACATCACAATCCTTTCCTAGGACTGCAGTTTAACACACAATCTTATACACTGTCTCCAACACAAGCTTCTAGGCTGTAGTTTACACCAACATGAGTGTAGGTCGCTGCTTGCTCACGCACACACACACACACACACACACTCCTGCATACACACAGAGAGTCTCACCATGGCAACAGTGGAGCAACACAGGGAAACAACTTGGCAGAGTCAGGCGCTCGCTGTGAGAAAGTGTCGAGTTACGGCAGAGGGCTGGAGTTGAGGTAGGTGAGAGGCGAGGATAGGGACGGAAAGGAGACGGTGACAAAGGGAGAAGAAGAGGGAAGGGATGGAAGACAGGAGGGAAGGAAGGGTAGGAGAAGTTGGATGAAGTTGTGAAGAGGAAAGAGGATAAAACTGGGAAAAATAAAAGGTAGAGAGATGATAGAATGAGGGAGAGGTGAACACAGAGAAAATGAATGAATACTTGCAGGTAGTTTAGCTGGTGGGAGCAGGTGATGTCCTCCCTCTTATCCCATGATCAAAACTCTTAGAGTCCAGATAAGATCAGATCATTTTTCTATTGAAATAAAAGTCAAACCATTCTGGTGTATGTGTGACTGGGGGACTGTTTCTGTGTGTATGTGTGTTTTCCCTTCAGCTTGCTAGCCTTATTACTGGATCAGTGTAACAGATGAAAGCCAAAAATAAATGAGGACTTTATTTAGTGGGAGCTGAGTATGTAACCATATCCAGCAATTTTATTTTTGGGGAGAGAGTTCATCCTAAACTCGAGCCCTAGTCAGAAGCAGCAGCAGCAGCAGCAGCAGCCGTGAGTTAGTTACAGGCTTCAGCAAGCACAGGCACATGGACATGTGATCGGTTTTAATGTCAGTGTGGTTTAATATAAGAACTGATCTCGGTCAGGCCTCAGTTACTTGCTGACCAACCAGCTGGGCTCAGTGCACTCTGGACAGGCAGAAAGGTGAGGAGTTAAAAGGGCAGAGACCACCCCACTGTGGTATTTCACACTCAAGCATAGATTTAGGGGGGTGGTGGAGGGGTGACTCAGGAATGTGAAACAAGTCGAGGGTGTGTGTCGTGTGCCTTTCACTGTCGAGAAGCCTCCTCCTCCTCCTCTGGTATTATCCATGTGTGCTTGTTTACATGTCCCGCTGTTTGCAGGTGGCGCTTTAGTCATTTTCTGAACTGAAGGTGCAAATGGGCCCCTGAAGCGTGCTTGGACTACAATGTTGAGGAGCCTGGTATCATTGTACTCAGCATTTATGTGTGATATGAAATTGTGAAAAATATTCATTATAATTCCCCAGTGTTCAAATTGAGTTCTTCATATTGCTTCTGTCCAAAAAACAAAGACTTTCTTTTGCTATCATAAAAGACCAAGAAAAGCAGTAAATTCCTTAGTGTAAGAAGCTTGATCCAGCAAATGTTTGACATTTTTGGATTATCAGAATAGTTTTTTTTCTTTCAGTCGACTGATCGATGAATCGACGCATCGATGTAGCTCCACTGTCTTTCAGATGTGAAACATAGTGTTAGAAAGCCAACTGCTTTCAAAAACAACAGCTTCCCACCTGCCTGTTTCTTTTCCTGTTCAGCTTCCATCCTTAGTGCCCCACTACTATACACTGAGCCCTTGTTGCTAAAGTAAATGTTATTCTTTGAACCAGTCCCCGTGTTGAAAGGCTTGTGTCCAGTTATTGTTGACTTTATCGGTTTTGTGTCTTTTAATAGTTTACGTCTCCAAAGCCACTTTATATTTTAATCAGCAGTTTTCTAAATTAATCAGATTTGAACTGAAGGGAGGAAACACCAAACAGCAGATAATTATGTTTTTAGTAACAGTTGTGACCGTAACAGAGGGACTGAATTAGCCTGGCTGTGTGATATGTTTCTGTTTGGCCGGGAGTGTTGATTCACTGGGACTGCTGAAGTGAGCCCTTTCTTTCTGGCCCTCTAATCAGGTTTTCCTGGTTGGTTATTTGATTTGGAAAGAACTCCTGGCCTGCTAAGTGTATGTTTGTCAACACTCTGGCTCCACACCAAATCCCTCATGTGCGGGGACGGAGAAATGGAAAAAAATAGAAGAGGACGCTGAGAGAGGCAGAGATGAGGGGGGAAAGAGGAGAAATGGAAGGAAAGGAAAAAATGAGTGACTTGCTTTTTTTTTTCGTGGTGACATTTGGTAGTGTTAGGTAGAGCTGACAAACTCAAAAAACTAAAAATCTCGCTCAACCTCCGCTTTTTACCTTCCATCTATCCTCTCTCACAGATACATTCCTCCAGACACTCTTAACTCATTTTATGCTGTCTGGAACACACATGGTGCTGCGAATAAACATGCCCTGATTTATGGAAACGCAGACACACACACACACACACGCACACACACACACACACACACACACACACACACACACATGTGTAAGCGCTGACTGTCTGTGCTCACTTCCACAGTGTGCAGACATGATCATAAAACAAGCAACACAAGCCACAAGACTGTTAATGCCTGTGACTTTATGTTTCTTTGAATCCAGAATAATGGTGTCATTTACAACCAGCGATCCATTCAGACCGGGGTGCATAATTACCTGTTAGTTTGTTACTGGCACGATTTATACTTTCATGTGGCTCTTAAGATCTAATGTGGTTTTCAAAGATGAACCCATTACTTGTTATTATGGCGGCCTCATCCTGGTCCTCCATGCAACTTCCTTCCGAATACAATTCATGTGCCACATTCAGTGGGTTTATTCTACTTTGACGTGGGTGATGGTGAGAAAGCAAAGTGAGGAATTATCTCAGTATATGCCACAGCTGTCAGTTTAAGTGAAGAGGTTTGATTTCAGAAAAAAAAACAACTGTTTGCTATCTCTTACCATCATCCCTGTGGTGTTATTCTGTCTCCTGCAGAACTTTGCACTACAAGAACGAACAGCAAGCTCAAGCTTACTCACAAAGCACAGAGACACACACACCCAAAAACAGCGGGAATTACTGATCTGGTTAGTCATTCAGGCATAACTCTATCACTGAGCAGTTACAACACATGGAGGATGTGGTAGAAAAGTGTCAACGTACCTTCAGGCGGGGAGTTTTTGCTTCCACACAGCCTTGCCGATTGGAAATTTGACTTTAAAAAGGCTAATAAAAAACTCAACAGTTGGCAAAGTAATCATTGATTTATTGCCAAGTTTTATTGTCAAGTCTTTCCTAAATTACATAATTATGCATTACTATAACAATTTCCACTTCCTCAGGAAATGAAATTATAACAATACTATCTCACAGATTTTTGTTGAAGTAGAAGTTGGACAGATATTTTAAGACACCTAAGGATCAAATCCCTTCTCAGTCAAGAGTCGAACCCTGTCTAGTTTAAAATAACAGCCTTATTTCACCCGGAAAGGCCAATAACTTGGTTTCAGTACGTAGATAAATAGACGTCAAGTGTTACAGTGACCTTTCTGAATCAGGCAGCTGTGTGGCTTTCCCTCAGCTCCCTCTGAAGCCACCAGGCTGGGCCCAGACCTCTCAGCCCAGACTTGTGTATAGCCCTCGGCTTCTTCACTCATGAGACTATGCCCACAGTGAAGGTGAAGAGCAGTGTTTAATTTGTAATTTAAACAAGGCGCTGCTACTTGTTAATGGATGCTAATCAGTCTTCTTCTATTTACAAAAGTTTTACATGAAGGAGTCAGGGTAACCATAGTACATCTCCCAACTAAATTGGTATTAATTAGTAACACAAATTCTAATTTTTTTGCCAGAAATAGATTTTTCCTCGTAGTTTTTAACTCAGCTCTCTCGTGGGAACCAGTGGATCTTTATGGAGCTCGGTAGCACAACCTTACAAGGTTTTTATTCAGCTAAGAACAGTGAAGCATTATTAAGAGTTAAGCTCCACCGCCCTGCCTGCCTAGTATCTGCCTCTGGAGGCTCGTCCTCTCACATAACCCGCTGTAAACACAGCATATTTCAGTTTTTCCACAGCTTAGTTCAACATAGGTGCCCCCCATACCTTAACTTCTTTCACCACAGGGGACCGTCTCGGAAGTAGCAAGAGAGAGAAATGAGCACAAGGTACCAGTAAATCCAATGACAGCAGTTCCCATGAACACTGATTCCACTGATGATTCCAGTAAACCTTTTACCAGTGCTGGAAATAAATTGTTTGATAATCCTGTTTCAGAACATCATAGTTTAACAAATGGCTTCATTGAAAGTCAATATTTTGAAACCAAGCACACATTTCTGTTTTTTTCTCAGGAACATATGTTTCCAGGGCCTGATTTTGACTAATTTAAGCCTTTTTATTTTAGCTAGTTTTGGAACAGCACATGACAAATCCCAAGCTACACCCACTTTCTGTCCTTCCATCCACCACACTTTTGCACCAAACATTGACACAGTGGTGTGTGACGCAAACCTGCAAAGCAGGAAAGGGTCAGTAGCCAGCTGTGGTAGAGTTGAGGCTTGGCAGTTCCTGAGGTGAAACAGCAATGAATGGCCTTGTTCTTTTCCTTTACTCTCAATGGGCTGCCCTCCGTGTGAGCTGAAGGTGTGGGCTACGAGAGGGCAGTACGTTGGGAGTGTGTATGTGTGGGGGGGTGCCATCTTGCCGTCACGCAGTCTGCCAAGTACAACATTACAACAGTAGTGGGATTGTGTGGCCTGTGTGTTTGTTCTGTCCCCCTGAGGAGGAAAGATTCTGCTCTCCTTTCCATCTTCCCCTTGTCTCTACCTGACATGCAACACTTTTCCTTCACCTGTCTGAGTGGAAGCCTAGGTGCCAACATCCACGGACTAATGAAGAGGGCAGCTGCTAGTCTAGGTGGCACATGCCAACCAGGTTGGCACGCATGAACCACTGCTTTTGAAAAGACTGGTGGCATTTTTTCCGGCATTTTTTCCCCATTTTGCCACAGCGTAACCATTAAAAGGCCATTTATACGCACAAGACGTAACAGAAGATTGAGTGAATGATCCTTTTGTATAATTTACTGGTAAATTGATCATCATCTATCATCTACATCATCTATGATCAGATGAGCTCAGGAGACACTTCACACTTCCACAAGTTCATATATTTGTTTTTAATTTTTGTGGTTATTGCCATAACTTGAAACCATGTTGATCATCATCATCTTCATCATCATCATCATCATCATCAAAAACACAATTGTCGAACTGACTCGGAGGCATTTATTTGTCAGGTTTATGCTAATTGATAAGAAGATTTAGTACACCAACTGTTTGTTCTTTATATAATCCGGTAAAGACATAATGTGTAACGTTTCTGCATTGAAATGTATAAAAACAACTATAACTTCCGGCTAAATGCTAGATGATACGTCAGAGAGCGAGGAAGGAATTTAAATTTGTTGTAACCTTGTTGAAGTATTTCTTTCTAACTCACGTCAGAGAGATTTTCAGCTGCAATAGCTGTTGTTAAACAACAAAGACTACAACCCACATGATCGCAAGCTACTTTCCTACATCAGCAAAATACTATTTCTGTTTGCATTGTTTTGATTGAGAGACCCCTAGTGACAGAAAATACACACTGTGCGTTTAACACCAAGTTAGTGTTGTTGCATTCTCTTATTTTTCGGGGTTTTTTTGGTGGCAGCAGGTGTAGACGAAATATGACTTTTATTTGGTCTCTGAACGATTGACCAGACAAGGTTTCAAGGTTATGGTGAGGTTTTTGAGGTAACAGTATCCTGCACAGAATCCTGTTGAGGGCCAGACGTTCAAGGGGAAAACATTAGAAGACTATTAGTTGTTAACATCAGTGTCAGACTGGTTAGAGGCCAAAGCGCCAGATTAATCTCCAGTGGCCCTGCCAGAAATATCACAACACCCTCAACCTGACATTTAGATTCCCTCCAAAAAAGGTGGCCTTGGAAATAACGAGAGTATTCCTTTGGTCACTCCTCTACTCTGAAGCCGAAGAACTCACATCTGTTTTCATTCTGTTTTTCTATCTCCCTCTCTGTCGTGTCTCAGCTCATTGGCTACAGCGAGAAGCCCGTCAACCTGCAGATGTTCATTGGAACTGCAGACGATCGTTACTTGAGGCCGCACGCCTTCTACCAGGTGCACCGGATCACCGGGAAAACCGTAGCCACAGCCAGCCAAGAAATTATCGTCTCCAGCACCAAAGTTCTTGAAATTCCTATGCTGCCCGAAAACAACATGTCAGCCAGGTAGGTGTCCGAAGCACTACACGTTTATATTACTCAGTTATGAGCTTACCACCATGAAGGAAGTCCCATCCAATGTAGGCACGACCACATTTATGAACATACAGGGTTCGTCCAAAGGGGATTTTAATAGATTTCCTTCATTTAAACCAACATGAGAGGTGAGCGCATGAGGAAAATTTGAGGGTTTCCCATGGAGCAGAGAAACAAACTTTATTCAAATATTTATGATTCTGCATTAGCTAAATGATTATGTTTATATAAGGTCTGGTTTCATTTATATTGGTATTCATAGGAAAGGATTTGGTAGGGATTTTCTCATTTACAGCTGCAATAAATCATATTCACACAGGCATTTTTATTATGTGATTCAACACTTAATTTTCTTCTCATTGCCAGTCTCCTGCTAGGTTTGTGGTTGGTTTTATCACTCCCAGGCCTTCACTACTTAAATATGTCTTAGATGATTGCCATCCCGGTGGTGTCGTATGGGGCCAACTATTTTCCCTCTACCTTGCAGTATCGACTGTGCTGGCATCCTTAAGCTGCGGAACTCAGACATCGAGCTGCGGAAGGGGGAGACGGATATCGGAAGAAAGAACACACGGGTCCGCGTGGTGTTCCGAGTGCACATCCCTCAACCCAACGGAAAGGTGCTGTCACTGCAGGCTGCCTCTATCCCTGTGGAGTGCTGTGAGTGTCAACCTCAAAGCATCGAGTCGCATACACACACACATACACACAGAGACGCACACACACACACACACACAGGCACGCACGCACCCAAACAGATTCATTCAGAAAACCACCACACACAGAAAAGCACACACACAAACATTTCCACACAAGTTATCAAGCTTGCGGTCTGGTAATTTAGGATGTTGATTTAATCTACTGTTTGCTCTCATTGAAAATCACTTTAGATAAGAACATTTGATAAATGTTAAAAATGGAAACTGACGCACTTCTGTCTGTACCGTTACCATAGCTCTGCAGTAAATACTACATGATATAAGGTGTTGCTTGTGAAGTAGTACATGCATCTACATTAAAAAAAAAATCATGACTGCAGTGTGAATCAGCACAGCTCAGCAAATGATCGTCCTCTTTTCTCCTCAACCCCTGCTGCGTCTCTCCCAGCCCAGCGTTCAGCTCAAGAGCTGCCCCAGGTTGAGAAATCCAGCCTGACCAGCTGCCTGGTCAGCGGGGGAGAGGAGTTGGTCATCACAGGCTCCAACTTCTTCCCAGAGTCCAAGGTCATCTTCCTGGAGAAAGGCCCTGGTAAGTATAATGTCCACACAGCAGCTTGGCCTTGAAACAACGTTGGAGAAACAGCTTGTGCCAATTACGCATGTCGTAAAATTGTGTTTCATGGTTGTCTGACAGATTGTATCAGAGAGGCCACCATTAGTAAAAACAAATTCATGTGTGGTCTGTTGGACAAATATATTCTTCAGTGGCAAAAAAACAAAAAACTGAGCTTCTGCAAATTTGCATGTATGAAACTACATGTGGAAAATGTCGCAGAAGTCAGGAGAAGATTTTATTGGATTCCCCCCCACTGTGCAGTTTAAAGGAAAATGATAAAGAAACATGATAAAGGAGGTTCAAGTCTCATTTATGTGAGTAGCTGACCAAACCTAGTGTCTCAGATGTCAACCAAATTTTTATTCTCTTTATTGATTCTGCAATACGACAATTAATGTCCCAAAATGTTTTTAAATATCCAGAGAAATATTTTTTTCATGCATTTCTTTCACAAATGTATTAGACCAACACCTGAATTCTTGTATGTATCAGTTTTCAGATCACATCCGTCATCATCTCATTCTCAGCAAGTCCTCTGTTCCCCCAGGCATTTTGTCAACACGGAACAGATTTATGTCTGCTTATTATGTTGTCTATCAACTAAGTATGAGATGATACACTTGGATTATGGGGCAATGAATATATATCCTTGTACAGTGCTCATTTATAATATTGGAATGGAACATTTTTTTCATGTTTTCATTTAAAAAAAAATGACCCAATTTCAGTAACTAGCAAGTGTGAAATGCTAAAAGAAGTAGTGAAGTGTAAGGGGGCACATGTATGGATAGCTATTGGTTCCTTGCGCCACATGTGTAAAGCACTTGGAGGTTCTGGAGTTACGATGAATGTTGAACGTGTCTCCGTTTCCTAAAAAGAGTCTTTGTGGCTTTAAAAGTTGCTTATATCCGTTTAACAAATACCTAGACTAAAGAGATTACTTACTTAATCTCCCTGTGCTATTCACCCTGTTCCTTTTAAGTCACCCATCTTTCTCTGCCTTATCTTTGTTTCTCTTCTGTACACCCCTTGTAATCAAAACACATGTAATAGCTGTTCCCTGGGATGGAAATTTTAAATGGATAACATTCGTCGAGCCCGTCTCTGCCTGCCCGAGGAGCCTTTGTGATGTGGAGCAGCAGAATCAAGTTCACACATGGCAGAAAGCTGAGCAGTGTTGTGTTTGTGAGTGAGAGCCGTTCTCTGAGATTTGAGAAGAAAGGGGAAAAAAAAGCAGCCCTGAGGAATGTCTTTAGCACTTTGAGGTGTACCAGGTGAAGCATGGCAGAGAAAAGTAGCGTGGTTGAAACAACTCACTGATGGTTGGCTCTCTTTAACGCAGCAGCAAGTGGAAACCTTAGGGAGGTGAATCTTGCGTAGGGAGGAAAGCTGGGGCCCCATAGTGCATGAAGGCATTGGACTGTGGAGGGAGACAGAAGGAATATGAAAGGTTAGGGGAAGATGATGTTGATTAAGTTTGTGTAAATGATCCTCCTCATCATGAGTAATCCGCCTGCTTAAGTGCAGAAAGGCACTGATTGGAGTAAGTAAAGGAAAAGAAAGAAAGAAAGAAAGAAAGAAAGAAAGAAAGAAAAGAGAGGCAGTGACAGATACTTTTCCACCATCTCTCATAATTCTAAGACAACTGCAGATTCCCAAAGAACTACAAAGACTAGCAAATTGTTGCTAGTACACAGAGATTATGGGAGAAACACACATCCTAGCATTTGTTCTTGATGGTCTTTTTATGAGCAGGTAATGTAACAAAAAAGTTTAGGTTTGCTATATGTTGGTATGCATACTATTGTGATTCATGTATTATGCTACTGTAATGTAATCTTTACTTGGGTCTTCAGGACTTTAAATAGTGGATAATATACTGAATGGCAACACTATTACATTAAGAAAATACTTGAAATTTTCTGATTCAAAATCTCCGATATTCTCCATCAGTTTCTCTTCTTTTTTTTAAAATGCATCTTTAAGGAAAGAAAGAAAACATATCTGTTGGCTTACTAATCATCTTTTGTTTAAAGTTATTTGAAGTAGTATTTTGGCAATGAGAAAATATAAAAGGAAAAGGGAAGGGAAGACACGTGGTTCATCAAACATTAAAGTTAGAAATAAGTCCATAATTGGTATGAGTATTTCAACTTTACAAGGACGAATGTTTACATAAAGGAGTGGACTTTAAAGGCTATAACAGTGGCTGCCTTGAATAGTGGCTAACACAAGTGTGTGTACTCTGTAGTCACTGTGTTGTTTCGGTTGCAGAAGCCAAACAACTGTGAGCTTTTACCCAGAAGTTACAACATAAACAGTAATCACGTTCTTTATTTTTACCCGATCTACCGGCACAACTGGTGCACGTTCTCTCCCCCCTTCTGACCGGAGGGCGTGCAGGCTGTCTGGATGATCCGAGTCATTGTCTCAGCGTGGTATGAGGTTCCTGTCTGTGCTTGTTGTCTGACAGAGCATGTGGGGCCCATGCTCCTGCCTGTTGAATGTCAACAAGCAGCGCTGTAATAATGCAGCGCTGTCAGCTGCAAAGACGTTCAAGGTCATTTGCTCATTGGGGAAGAAAAAAAACGTCTCTCTGTCATCTATAAGTTAAGCTTCTTCACAATAGAGAGAACTTCTTTAGGGCCAGTGGATTACTATAATTAAGGCTAATGTTCAGGTGAGATCAGAGCAGGTATATATCGCCCACTTAAAGCTACAGTAGAGTGTGGATTTTGGTAGAAAGCTGAATGTTACAAGGCTTACCATTGAGTTCTTAGTATTTACATATAGGCTAGTCCTCTCTGCAGACATGTAGCAGATGTCTGACAGTGGTATTTGGGGGAATCCTTTGGGTTTTGAGGAAGAGGCCATGCAGGTGCAGAGTATGCTTCCACCGTGGAACAGGCGACTGCCTCCACTGAGAGGCTATACGCTTCTAAGTTAGTTTTCAAAAGTTTGTATTATCCTTCCACCCACTCCGGGTGAAAACACTGAGCCTGTCAATGTTTTCACCCTGACTCCTTCCCTTCAAGCAGCTGCCCTTAAGATGTCTGGCCAAATAATTAGTTCCCTCATAGGAAAACTGGAAAGGATGTTTTCTAGCCAGAAACCTGGCAGTGTGTTAAAGCATTTTAGAATAAATGCAATTATTCCACTGCTCAGTCCATAATTTTAACCAGGCAAGACAAACAGCAGGACATTTGGACATTTGATTACTATTTAATAGCTGCGAAGATTTTCTCCATGAGGCTTCTGGGCCTTTGAAAATGACATCATTGTGATGTGTCTTGATTCTCCAGAACAAATTGAAATGGTGTGCTTTTTTGAAGCCTTGTGTGGTTCTTAAGCCCTGTCTGTTTGAGAAAGCACCGAGCACTGACATCATTTGTAGGAAAATAGAGAAAGGGACCTGCTCCAGATGAGAAAAGTCACTTTGACAAATGTCAGACAATCATTCTTAAAGGAGTCCAAAGTATGTGGCCTGGGTTTATTACTGCTTCTGTTTTAGTAATCAGTTCAAATTACATTATATAGTCATTGTAATTTTTAATCCATATGTTACTTCTCTGTCCATTATAACTGTTTTTTTTTTAGTTGCTTTTACTGTATGAATGTTTATCCTGAAACTGGCACACTGATGCTGCATTCTGCTTCCTGGAGTTCTTGGTCCTTCTTAATTGAAAAGTCAGTCAGTTTATCTTTAGTCAGACCTGCACTCAAGAATTGTTCAAGTAATTTTATTATATAATGTTCTGTTAAGTGTGGTGGTCATCTTAGAACTTTGTGGACAGAGTGCTTGGATTGAGGAAAATATTGAATGTACTGTGTACTGTAATTTTTTCCAGAAACATTTTAACATGTTATATTTTCCTCTTACTCATTCCCTCTAGATGGACGACCTCAATGGGAAGTTGAGGCAAAGATTATCCGCGAGAAATCTCAAGGAGTAAGTAGTCATATAATTACCTGTGCAGTTATTTTACAGCATTATGTCTGTATCATTTGCACTTATTGCACAATAAACTTGTCTGTTGTCACTTTTATAATTGTATAAAAATGGTATATAATGTTTTGTTGACAATAAGAATATAAATAATGTGATCTGTTTTTTTTTTGTAGTCGTGCATTGTGGTGGAGGTCCCTCCCTACCACAGTAAGACTGTGGGCTCAGCTGTGCAGGTGCAGTTTTATGTGTGCAATGGCAAGCGGAAAAGGAGCCAATCGCAACGCTTCACTTACCTTTCAGGTGAGATGAGAGGTTTTCATTTAAAAGGAATTGTAGATTATACATTAATGTGTTTTTTTTACTTACAGCTACCATGTTTAGACTCCTTTGAGAACAAAACCAGTCGGATAAAGAGGCACCGTTTTGCTAATCTTAAGCTATTGGGTACAAGTAGTTTTTCTGCAACTCATTTTACAGACATTTACACAAAGAGATTCTCTCAAGCTTTACTTTTGCGTTCCTTTGGGTGTATTGCTTCCTGCTGTAGTTAATCTCCCAAGGTAATGACAAGAAGTTTGACTGACAGCAGAGACAGTTGTAATGTGCTCTTGGTGTTGCACGCTTCTCCACAGGGGCTTCACTAACCCCGTTTCTCTCTTCTCTCTCCAAAGAAAGCATTGCTGTGGTTTAGAGGGGGCTCTTCCACTAACAATAACACTAACACCTGCCAACTGTGTGTTTTGTAGAGCCTACTCAAACTCCCGGGCAAACCTTGTTTTTTCTCAAATGTACTGTATTTGCATGGGGTTTTATGATGCAAATCTTTTGCTATCCAGGAAAATTTTACTATACGTAGACCCTGAATTGTGGTTTGATATGATTATTTTAGCAGAAGGGAAACTCGGCAGGCATGATATTTTGATCTGAAAGTTTCCTTCATGTTTTTCATTAAAGTCAAATTCCAGCCTTGCTATTCGATATTGTTATCGTTTATTTTCCTCTTGAAGCCAGTCAAACTGAAAACACCGTCGGCGGAATATAATGACGTGAGCATTTTGTGCAACATATTTAAACCCTGAGTTTTACCACAACAGTGTGTATGTTTGTGTGTGTGTGTGTGTGTGTGTGTGCCGCATACAAGCGACCTTGTCCCTCCACCCACCCAGCCTTTCTGTTTGCAAGCACGCCCACTCAGCACAGACAGTTCCTGTTTTCACCGTTGACAGACCAGGGCGGCCAATCAGAGCAGAGTCAAGTAACCCTGCTCTGTCAGTTAAGCTGGGTCGCTGACACCACTAGCGTTACCACGGACACCGCCTTCTTTATTGTGGCAAGTTTTATCGTGGGCTGGGCTGAAGAGGCCCTGGCCCAATTTGAGGACGGATTCTGAGAAAATTGCGTGGAAAAATGTAACAAGTTTGCACAGAAAATTATGTGACAGAAAGCCTTTGGTTCCTCGTCAGGAGTGTAATAGTACCTTTAAAGAAGGAGCACAATATTTGTAAACCTGGCATACGTATGCTCAGTTTTGAGGCTGTATAATTGCTTGTATTTTCTAAGTTTAAATATAGTGTGTTACCCTTCTCTCACCCTGAATATACCCACTGGCTTCATTTTTAGCCAGAATAAACTCACGTTTGGCCTTTTCGTGCCCCTTCCCTCTCAATCCCAGAGGCATGGTGGGGGTGAGCAGAGGGCACGATCAGTGAACTCGTTTGTTCTGTTGGTCTGATCTGGGCTGCGGGGCATTCAGCTCTTCTCCCACACAGCATTTCACATGATGGCACCCGGACTGACAACATATGCTCTCCCTCTGATTCAGAGCTGGATAAAAATAAATCTCACTGTCACAAGGCACCAGATTGGGAAATAGGTTACCGATCGACATAGCAGTGCTGTGAGCTGTCACAGTAAAAGGGAATGGCCCCATTTACTATCTAAATGTCACTCGGTTTTAGGTAGGTTTTTTTTCATCTGGAAGGAGCCCGTTTCACAATCCATACATCTCAGAGACTATGTACCCTGCCTTGAAATTGTTATGACATAGTTTTTGAGGTGTTACAGAGACACACATTGAGTGAATTAGTG
Source organism: Sparus aurata (assembly GCF_900880675.1). NCBI lineage: Eukaryota > Metazoa > Chordata > Actinopteri > Spariformes > Sparidae > Sparus > Sparus aurata. The sequence goes on along the minus strand of NC_044190.1, from coordinate 31,878,247 downwards.
TGGGTTGAGTATGAGGAAAAACTTGACTGCTTTTTTTGTGGCTTGTTGAAGTCACCGGACTACTGTACCTGAAGCAAAAATAGCAGTGCTACTGTCAATGTTGCAATGCAGTGACTTGACATATTTAGACATGACTTGTCCTTTTTTCTTCCTGCAGTATTTGATTGATAGCCTGACAATGTGGTTTTTCGCCATTCATCACATCTCTCTTCCTCCCTCTCTCTGTGTGTGCACCTCTCTCCCTTCAGTCATGGTGAAACAGGAGCACAGAGATGAGCTGGACCTTCCTGCAGGACCCCCTATGTCCATGCCCCTGGCACATGCTGCCAGTCTGGTGCGCACCCAGCTGCCTTCTCCTGAGCAGGGCCACCCATCGGACAACCTTCTGTCCAGCTCCCCTCACGGCCTGGCCACGGGCTCCGGACCTGGCCTGCTACCCCTGCAGGCCCCCTGCCCCTCCCTGGGCTCCCCGTCCTTCCAGCACCTGCCTCACCTCCAGGGCCGCGGTTTGCACCACCCCCCTGCTGACTGCCACATGACGTTCCACCCGAGCTCTGCTCCTGCTCCCCTTCCTGCTCCTCCCCGGCCCTCCTACCAGCCTATGCAGCACAGCCACAGCCACGGTCATAGCCTGCCCTTCAACGGCCAGTCCAGCCTTCCTCCTCAGGGCTACGAGAGGATGCCCTTCCAGCACAGCCACACAGTATCACACCCAATGGGCATGGGAATGGTGTACCCTTCCTCCCCTTGCTCCTCGCCATCAGCTCCCTCCTCTTCAGCCTCCAACCCCATTGCTGGGTCTCCCCAGAACCAGCAACCGCTGCTCACCCCATCATCCCCACACCTCCTCGGAAGCTATCACTGCTCCCCAAATCCCACCCAGGTACCCTCTCCCAGTGGCCACCCCCTTGTGGGTCAGCACTCCTCCCAACTGCAGAGGGCTATGGGCTATCACCCAGTAAGTCAAAGGTCAGCCTCCTGTCCCACACCATCCAGTGCCCCTCCTCCACGGATGATCCCCTCTCCTCACTCTGGGCCTTCCTCCCCTCAGCTGCACTCGCTACCCTACCAGTCTCCCACCTCATCCTCCCCAACCTCTGGTGGCAGTCCTCTGGGGCCCCTGCAACAGCAGCACTCAGGGCAGCCTTCTCCCCAGGCTACAAGCCCAGTCATGGCCAGCTTGTCCCCAGCAGCAGCAGGCCCACTGGTTCACCCTCTTAGCCCACAGGGGCCCTTCTCCTCCGACGGGGACAGTGTGAACATCAAACAAGAGCCAGAGGACAGGGAACCCACGTTCCGCTCCATCGGCCTGCAGGACATCACGCTGGACGATGGTAGGATATTTATTTTATATATATATATATAAATATATATATATATATACATTTATCTCTGAACCATTTTGTTGTTGCACTGAGACCATGAGAACAGTGAGGTCAACATATCTTCTTGTCTGTTATTGGTCAGTGCATGAAAAGTGACAAAGAATAGCACAGAACATCTGTGAAATGTTATTTTAACCTCAAGGTTATTGAGGCAGTAACTAAGACCAGGCAGATCAGAAATGATGTATTTTGGTTTCAAGCACTCAAACACTTTAAAACTATTAAAAAGAGGAGGTGACTCTCAGACATCCAGTGGACAACAGCCCTCACCCTATCTACCTTTCAGTCACTCTTTCTCTTTTGTTTTTGCTCAGATTGTACTTCTGTAGTTTTCTGTCAGTCCCGTCTTTCTGCTCTCATTATCACATTTTCCTTCCCCACCCTGTCCTTTCACACGAGCTATTTACATAGCACACCCGTCTTTGATTAATCTAATTTTCAGTCTAAAACAAGTGGCCACTGAGGGATTAAATTCACCCTACAATATGTCAGGCGCAAGATAAATTTGTATCTGATGATGTAAAACAATATGGAGCACCAGTTGTTGTATTTTCAAGTGGCTGAAAACTTGATGCCTGATTATGGTGATAGTGTCCCATCTGTCACTGCGGTGCACAGTTGTGTACACAGGTTCATTAGTGAAGGGTCCTGTGACTTAGTATTGGGTAACATAGACACATAGGACTGATAACTATAGTATCATATTAAAGGGCCTAATTGTAATCTGTATCTCTGGCAGTAGTTTGGAGATTAATTACACTTGTATTTTTTGGCTTTTTGGAACTGGGGAGAGGGAGATGATTGCATCATATTGTGCAAAACCAGTTGTGTGCCGCTGCAATAATTACATCCTGTGTGTGTTTGTGTGTATGTAGGCATGTGTGTAGGTGTGTTAGCAACTAATTAGCATGCTCGGGAGAACTTGTCAACTTTACAAATGACTGTGAAGGCAGCCTGTGCATTTAGCAGCTTTCCCTTCATCCGTGAACTCTTTACCTAAAATGAGTGTGTCTAAACCATTCCAGATTGTCTACTTCCTTATCTGCTGTTTAGAGCTCGCCTGGTTTTGTTAACCCCAGTGCCATATTCAAATGAGGGTCCTAAAGGGCTGGGGTTAATAAATAGCTTGGCGAGGCTATGTCAGGGAGGTGTGATATTGTGTGCTAGCAAGGGTCAGCCTAATTAACACAGGGCCATTGTCAATAAGTCATGTGTGAAAGTCCAACAACCACTGAGGTTCATCAGTGCATAATACTTATGCGCACACACAGCTAACACACATTAAAACGTGTAACCTGTGTGAAGGAAAGCCAGATGATAAAACTTTTCTCTCTTTCCCTTTGACAGGCTCACATGTTGATGTACGTATGGACTCATGAAACCGTAGCTAAGATATATTCAGTCGCCCCCCCCCCCCGATCCCATATGAAAAGACAGACACAGGGCTGATCTGAAAGTAGCTGGCTGCACTGACAAAAAAAAAATTATGAGAAAAGTTTGTGAGTGACACGGTTCAGCCGGGAATGTGAGCTCTCCCTTTGAGCCTATGGCTAAAAATAGCTTTCTGTGCCAGCCCAGCTCTGTAGGCCATGTTGTGAAGTGGCAACGTGAAGCTTACACCCAGCTCTGAGTTTTAGGAGGTCGCAGCACACTCTGTTAAGTAGACCGTACTCACCCCAGTTTGACAGACAGGGAGGCAGGCAGATTGGGATACAAAAGAAATACAGTGCAGGGAAACGACACAGATTCATATAGCATAAATGACTCACATGTATGCAAATTCACATGTAAATGATGGCAGTTTGAATTGGTTAAATATTTGTATACACTCAAATATAATCTAAAATGATACCTCAGAGCTATTATGCCTTGTATCACCTTGTATTATTGCTGCTCTCCGCCTCTTTATGTTTCCAGATAAAATACATTATTTAGTATTCGAAGAATTTTGCTTTAAACACTTTTAAAATCATACGGTTTTTATACATGAGATAGACTCCTGCAAAAGTAGCATCACAGACTTGTGGCATGAGAGGGAATATGAGTGTGAGCGTGTAGAAAACTGCTCTGGTTAGCAAGCAGATGGCCCTTGTGACGCACACCAGACCATGCTTGAGATGTGTGTGTGTGTGTGTGTGTGTGTGTGTGTGTGTGTGTGTGTGTGTGTGTGTGTGTGTGTGTGTGTGTGTGTGTGGAAGGAGGGGTATTGTGTTTGTGTGTATCTGATGTTGTGGAGGTGTGAGTGTACTGTATGTGTGTGTGTGCGCAACGCAGGAGACACAGGAGGTAAGAGGACAGGCTGACAGACAGATGGACAGACAAGGTCAGGATCCAACCCCACTGCAGGGTCACTCAGCCGAGACATTCAATCTGAAATGTACTTGGCATCTGAGATTAAAGTAAAGTGCATACTGGATCATTATTTACAGTATTTTCCGATATAAAATGTTAAGGTTGAAAGGCTTTATTTTTTTAGATTTTGGAGTGAAGATTATTTTTTCAACGAAGGTAATGACATGGAAAAGCAAAGAATGAACTTTTCAACAAAGCAGCGTGACATGACTGAATGTTCTCTAAAATTTTGTGTGCTCCTGCTGCTTTGATGTGTGATTAAAACAGAACAGCGTATGGTTGGGTGCTACCATCATAAGATTATATCAAAGAGGCTCTTCATGGTCACTGTTGGCACATTTGGCATTGAGACCATGGCGTGTCAGTACCTTAACAAAAAATAACAAATACAGGTTCCGTTCTCTTTATTTCTGATAAAGGAATTACGGATAAGCAGGTACAGATGATTGATGGACTTTTAATAATAAATTACTGTCAATCCCCAGTGCGACTGTCAGCCACGCTTGCCAAAGCCCTCTAAACTTGTGTGTTTGGTTACTCCATAAACACAGTAGTGGCTTGAAGAATAGGCCCTCCTGTGACGATGATTACAGCCGTCATGGTGACAGAACCTGAAGCCCCCGGGCTGCCGAACTGTGCATTTAACTAATTAATCAGCATGTGACGATCTCTATGTTTACAGAGCACAAAGGGGAAGGGATAGCACGTTTATGCTGTTACTGTGGTGTTGGTAGTGTGCACGGTGTGTTCACAACAAAAGCTGGTCTTTTGTTGGTCCTGCCATGCCCAAACACACAGCTGCTTCAGACTGCGAGCACAGCTTTGAGGGTTAATAATAGGCCGAGCCCTGCTGCCTGCACAAATGCACACACACATTTACACACACAGGGAGTGACACAAGTTCTCCTGTAGAGGTTGTGAAACGTACAAGTTTGTGTCCGTGCAGGGGACATACCTTATAAATATACATTTGTATTGTTTGGGTTTTCTTTCTTTACAAGGGCGTAGAAAATAGAAACAGATCATGCGCCACATTTGTTCCTCACGTTTTTGACCTTTTGACAGTTTTCTCATTCAACTTTTCAGTCTACATTATTGTTACGCAGAGACTTACACACATGCACTCTGCACTTTCTAAATTGAAATATTCAAGTATTATTTTTTACCACAAAGCAATAAATTTGACATTTTGAAAAATTACTCATCTGCTCAGAGTCAGATGAGAAGATAATACCACTCTTGTCTGTGCATTCAATATGAGGTTACAGCCAGTAGCCAGTTAGCGTAGAGACATAAAACAAGGAAACTTGGCTCTGTCCAATGCAAACAAAACAAACCTGCCAGCACCTATGAAACTTTCTTATTAATATGCAACATCTTGTTTGTTTAATTCAAACAAACTGGCAGAGGTTTTAAGGTTCCTGATCTACTTTTTAGCGGGAAGAAGCTTTCATTTGATAAAGTCTCCCCTGGTAAATCCTCAACTTGTTTTAGCCAGGATGTATAACATATTAATTTGAATTTCTTTAGGTTCTGATGGGTTTTGTGACCTTTGGACAGAGCCAGTCTTTCCGGTCTTTATGCTAAGCTAAGCCATCAAGCTTTAACTTTAACAAAAAGATATGAGAGTGATGTTGTTTTTCTCATGCGATTCTCAACACAAGAGTGAATATGTCAGACTACTGCTTTAACATTCAAACAAGTAGCTCTTTGTAATGAATGAGGCTTGTCATAAGTGCCAATCCCACTGAGAACAGCAACATCCTGCCTTCTCAGTTTTTAGTCTCCTTCACCTCATAGGCAGCTGTTCTCTGAATGCTCCCTGGATTTTGAAAAATGGCAGAGAGCCGCTAATTAGTTAAACAAGTGAATGGCGAAGAGGCCAATGGCCGGCGCTCCAAAAAAGACTTGGATATTTTTCCTCAGGAGTTGGACGACCAGACCACGGAAAATATGCCAGTGAACGCTGGATTTACCTTTGACAGGTGGCGAGAAATATGAGTCCAATTTTATCCCAAATGAAATTAAACATGAAATTACACTCGGAAATGACCTTTGGTTTTTGGCCACCTTAGTAAATTATCTTGATTCACGTTCTCTCTCTGGAAAGGGCTGAAATGTCCATATAAACCTGTTTTGTACTGTTGAGGCACACTTGCCTCATTAATTTGTAATTTAATGGCCACCATTAAAAACATCACCAGAAGCCATTTAGGAACAGTTTAAAGTGAAGTCAATTAGAGTAAAACCATCAAATGGCCCATCCTTTGGTTGAGCAGCCTTTTAATGAAACATTAGGATTCATCACTTGAGATTTTGCATCAGACAAACTAGATTTTCCAAAATTATTACGTTTTCATTTTTTTAAATTTGTGTTTGTGTACACAACCAGGAAGAAATTTAAACATATCTGTAGCTCATTTATCTTTGATTATTTGTATGAAGCAACCACAAATATATCATCAATTTCTTGTGGTTGTGTGTGTGCGCTTGCAGATGTGTGTATGGGGCTGTCTTAGTCAAAGGCTTAATGCTGCCACAAACCAACCATAACAGAGTAATAACACAGAACTCTTGATTCGATGGCATGAAAAAACAACAGTGGAAGGAAAATACGTTTCCATTAAATGCTGCTGCAGCTGCAGCTGCTGCTGCTCGTTAAAAACAATGGCAAACATTCACCAGTCTTTTCCCCTGAAACAAGTGGAAATGGACTTTCTGTGTCATCTTTCCATACAATTAAGGTCTTAGAGAGTGTAATGCAGAGGTCTTGGCAGAGGCTGGAGCCTGGTGTGGAGACGGTGCCAGTCGTGCCTTTTTACTTAAGACAGGAGGAGGGGAAGCCTGGAAATCCCTCAGTGGGGCTGAGAGCAACATATTAACTCTGAATACACACTTATCGTATTATCATGAAAATTAACAGCCCTGTAGTTTGAACGGGGATCTTGCCAAGATTCTTTTTATATCGTCGGCTGTTCTCGATTCTCTTTTTGAGTGTCAGTTTTGATTTGTGCTCATCAGCCGATCATTGAGAAAAAATGAATACTAGTCAACGTATTTCTCAAGTGCGGACTTGACATAATGTGAAGTAACTTTCACTCCCGCTTGTAAATGTTGAGCGGAGGAGATGTGTGTTTGCAAGTGTGTGTAAAGTTTTTCTGAATTTTGGTGAGTCACCTTCGTGTGTTGCTGTAAAGCTGCCACCATGTCCAGTCTAATACTGCCATGGTGCGGAAAATACAAATCTTTAAACTCTACTACTCCGTCCTTTTGTAAAGCAGATGACCAAATGCACCTTCAACTGTTTCTAGCTCAAATCTAAACCACTCTCTTATTCCAGCTTCGCAAATGTGAAGATTTACTTTATTTTCTCTTAAGTATCTCCAGATTATGGACTGACGAAACAAACTATTTCAAGACATCATCTTAGATGTAAAGAATGAATAAAGGCACTGGCAAAACAATCAGTCAATGGTGAACAAGATTGTTAGTTGCAGCTTTACTGCTGCATCTTGTTCCCACTAAACAGGAAATATTAACCAAAACTCTTACGTATTATAAGGGTTATCAGCTTCCGACTTCCACCTGTTAATAGACAGGAAAAGCTTTAGTATAGTTGTGGTTTTGACACTAGATGTGTATCAGCTACATGCTCTCCGCTGTGAAGTCCTGCACCATTGGCACCTTGTGATCAGATTTGTTTCAGATTCCGAAGGCTACGATGTGATTATCGAAGCATCTTAATGAAGCAAAATGTTGAATTCCCATTCATGATTTATTTTTTTCTCACTGTGTAACTACTTGCTAAACTGAAGTGAATTTAATTGACAAATTAAGTACACCGATTTCTTCAAATTATCTAGTAAAATAGTCTTATAATTTTAAGTTGTTGAAATGTTTCAGCTTGTTTAACTGACATTTAACGGTTTACTTTAACTTGGTAATTCTGAAGAAACTGGTTTCCTTACTTTCATTTAAAGTCAACTTTTAAAATGGACAGTGTACTTTTAAAACATGTTGTTTTTGCATTGATCCATGATAAAGATAAACAGATGACTTTACCTCCATTGTCTTTGCTCACGCTCAGCTATCCTCACCAGAACTGAAGAAGTAGCCGAGCTTGGAATGTAAACACGACGCGCATGTTTACTCGTGTACAATTTCACCGTCCAATTGGTTCAGCTGTGAGAAATGTACAGCCCGGTCTTAGTCTCAGTCAAATTTTTTACATAGGTATTCATTATGTCGGGAGTTGGGTTTTAAATTTTCTGAGAAGACGTGATCTTTCCAGAGAGAACCGTGATGCATCTGAGAAATGATTTTTTGCCCTCTCATGCTTACCATTTCTCATGCTTGGCCGATCTTGCCAGGTGGCCGTTTTGGGCTCCAGTGCTTTCCTTTCTGCAGCCTGGTCCCGGATCAGTGGCGGGAGTTCTTTGAATCACTCACCGTCAGATCAAACGGGAATTCCACCGATGATTCACACGAATGATTGACTTTGAGAAACTCACTTTTAAATGAGCTTCTCCTCACCAACTCAGTCACTTACTCCAACAGACAAATTTGAATAAAACAGAGAATGATCATCGAGCAGCACAGAAAGCTTTATTGAGGCAGATCTGAAAGGCTTCCATCAACTGACCATCTATTTCCAATATGCGTGTGATCACTCAGTGGGTTTTTTACTTCAGGTTTTCTCCCATCATACCTAAGGCTTTGTGAAGACGTGTGCATGTCATTACAGGGCCCTGCAAGTGGAAACTGTGCGCTTTGATATTCCACTTTTAGAGGCAGAACCAAGTCTGTGCTTCTTTCTGTTCCCTCTGCACAAATGTTTTCCATTGTGGCATGTTGTCTTCATTTGCTGGACTCAAGAATCACTCAGTCTTCGAGTTATTTGCTAAAGCCGCCCTGCCAGAGTAATGTTTTTTAAGCCTGGGTCAGGGAACTTTTTTCAGTGTGTCATACAGGGTTATGATAATTACCCATTTTCCATCTTGACTGTAGATATGTTTATCATACTGAATGTCCATCTGCCTGTTTCACTTCTGTTTTGCATTATGGAAATCATTTCAATATACCTCCCCTGACAGGCTCTTTAGAAATGGAGACGTGAGATTACCCGATCTTGGTGATCTCCAGCAAGATGTGAAACTTTCTTTTGGGGAAATGAAAGAATCCCCGGAGTACATTTTCATTTAGCACTTGTAGGTTTGACAATACATTTATTTCTAGAGTAACAATTTATTTTCTCAAAGGAGGTTTTCTTTCTTATTTGGTTAAATCCTTCTCGGGCTTGTCCCCTGACTCTTACATACTGCCAGTGAACAGTGATGCTTAGTTCAACAAATGACTGTGCCTAGCCTGGTTCAGAGAGTTAAGTCTTCCCCCATCTTTCTCTTGCAGGTCCTCAGAAACCCAAATAGGCTCGGTCCTAAAGTTAGATATGAAGCATGCTTTCACTGTATAGGTGATGTACACATGCCTCACTCGCTGTGCGCTCTTTTAATGAACAGTAAATGAGCACTGAAAGCCATTAGCACACAGATGAAAGGATCCCTCTGATGGATGCATTCCTGAGCGCAGCACCAGCAATATTAGTAGTAGTGTTTGTAGTCGTAGTAGTAGTAGCAGTCGGCTGACTGCAGATGTATATTTTGACTAGGGAGCCCCCCTCCCAGTCATCTGCAGAGGATCTCCCTCCTGCTGAGCCATTCAGAGAGACACTTACTATGGCTGGCAGCGCTGAATCACCGTCTTTCTGTCGCAACGTCATGAGCAATACCAGTAAATCTGAGAAAACACTATCAGAGTATGAAACTCCTCTGAGGCCCGGGCCGACTCAAACCTCTCTTTCACTTGTGGATTATTGATGTGTGAAGCTTTAAGTGAATGACTGTATCCGACCCGTAGATTATTGCTCATTGTTATGGGAAAAATTAAGCTTGTGTTTTATGTAAAATACTTGTATTATGGCTTTAAACTTCTCTTCCCCCGAGAGAGAACTTATTTGTATATTACACATAAGTTCATTTTCGTCTTTCTCTTTTCATGATGATATTGTTTCCTCTTTCAGTAAGTCGTTGACATCCAATCAGAAGGAAAATAGCAAAGACAAAAAGGTGCAGTTTCCTTCTTTCCGTTGTCTGTTTTGAGACTGAGATGGAAATTCACTTCCAAAATAAGTTCAGTCTTTCTTTCAAATCAAGTTGGCCAAATTTACATCAGGGCGCAGCTGTAATATCGAGAGTGAAGCCCTGACGAAAATGTCTCTGACAGATTGCGGGGGGGAAACCTCTTCCTGTGTTTTTTTAATGACAAATCGAAATAATCAGATCGGTAAACGCTGCACTTGGCGGAGTCACCAGCTTTCAGAACATTTCGTGCTAATTGCCCTCTGCGTCTCTCTCGAATTATCTATCAGTCGCACGCTTAACGTTTGCTTTTGCTGATCAGTTCAGCGGAAAGCGATATGTGTTTTGCAGACGCCCACTTGATGTCGGTCTTTCGCACTTGGTTGCTCATATTCCTGTGGTGTTAGAGCAGATTCACTCCCATCAATCGACAGAGCTGCAGAGTTTACCACATTACATTTCAGCTGTGCAGGAGGCCCGTAAACATTGCCCTGTGATTAACCCATACGTTGACCTCATTAGAGTTGAAATCAGACCCTTATGTAAACACTTTTGAAATAATATATGGTATTTTAATTAGTTACTCTACATTAAAAGCGTTAAAAGTAAAGTGTAAAACATTTCTTTGTTACTTTTCATTAAAAGTCAGTGTGTAGCTTGGAACAAAAAAGCAGAGTAACTAGCTTCTTCATTCATTGTACAGCTGCTCTGATGGTCCTTTACCAGCTGTAAGACGTCTATTTCAAGTAGAGACACACCGCTAGTCTTTTGAAAGGTCACGGCCTTCAAAAAAGATCTGCAGTTCTCCCTCACACTTAATGATTTCACCGACTGGACCTGAGTGACAAAATCGATAAACTGGCCAACTTGCTGTATATTACACCCTGCTGTTGTATTAACAGGGGGCAATGTTTGCTTTGATAGTCACAGAGTTGTCTCTGAGTGCGTGGTGGTGCTTGCGAGTGTGTGATTGTGTGTGTGTGAACATGGTTGACATGGGAAAGGAAGAGCCTCCCACGCTAACAGGATGATGTGAGTGATGGTGGCCAGACACAAAAGCGAGCAGCAGAAAACACAAATAAAACAACAGAACGTGCACCAAACCAAAACTGGCAAAGAGGTGAAGTGTTTCAATGAGAAATATGTGCAATCGCAGTTTGATATTTTACCGAGTTGATGACAGTTTACGAATGCATTTGTTTTAATTGTACAGAGTTCGTTTCACTCTGTGTGTCATCCAATTTAAATATAGTTTCTTTTCTCTCATGAAGCAAACACTTGGTTGGGTTAATTTGCTCATCAGCGACTGAGTCACCCCTCCCCTGGAGTTACTGTAATACATGTGTTCATTATGGCCTACGGTGCGAGATTTTACAGTGCATGCGTCCAAGCAGACAGGAATAGGTGGCGTTTCTTTTTTCGCATGGCGTGTTCAGACAAACCTGCTCGTAAATCAGCCCAGTGTCAAACTGGGCCAGAGGTCTCCGCTGCACACTCCCAAACCAGTTTGCCCAGCCTGATTTCACACTTCAACTCAATGACCCGTCAACCTCACCTTCAAACCACTTAAAGAAATCTCATGAAGAAGACAAGGACTGAAAACACACGTGTGTCTTTACAGTGGCAAAAAAACAAAACAAAAAAAAAACCACCATTCACATCACATTTTCCATAAATTCCAAACAACTGAACGTCTGCCCGTCTGTCCTCATGTCCTCCTCAAACTATTTGAAGTTGATTTACTTCACGGCTGCACTCTTTTTTTTTTTTTAACAAGCTCCCCGCTTCGTCTCTTGTGGTCCCAGTGTGAATACTGAATGGAGGCAGCAGATGTAAAACAATCACACACGCTGGCAGAAAAAACAGCCAGTGAAGCTATCTGTAATTTATTTAAAATGAGCCTCTGCATGAGTCGGTGGAGTAATTAACCTCGCTGTGCCTGAGTGCCACTCCGGGCTCCACAACATGTTTTTAACGGTGCTTTGGTTTTACACATCCCTTTTTACCCTTACTCACAAACCTCATGAACAAGCCTGAGGAGATGTAGTGAACCATCACTAAAGCTCTAATGAAGTAACGGTCAGCCGTTCAGGAGTGCGTTTATACGAGTCAGTGTGCTGTGGTAACAGGAGCTGGACTCGAAGGTCAGAACTGGCGCGTTTACTGAGTTTCTCTCATTTGTCGTCTCAGGAGGGATTAAATCTCCCATCAGAGGTGTGACTAAGTCAACTTTGGGCTCACCAGGCAGTTTGAGTTTTCCATTTTGGGCTTTCAGCTGGTCGAGGTCCTGCGTTCAGTCTTGTGAGGAACTCAGTGTGGAGCGACACTGCCCTCTGCTGGACAGACAGGCGTACTTCTACTGCACTTTGTTTACGAGCAGTGATGAAGCCTCACGACACTTTGTGGCTTCAGGGCTTCAAAACTCAACAAGTTCAGCAACTATAAGTCGATTAATGAGTCAACTGACAGAAAACTACTTTAAATAATTGATTCATCTTTTGTGGTCATTTTTCTTTTTTTCTGACATTTTCAGAAAAAAGAAACAGACGGTGGAAGCGGTGAAGAATAGTGCTTGTTTGTAATGTCTGTTTAAACGTACTGTCTTTCCCAAACATCTCATATCGAATGTCCTCCATAAATAAAAATACTGGAGAAATCTGTGAGCCTCGTTCAACACAGGGGGAATACTCTTCAGCCTAGAATGACCGGATTAAGGAGGGAAATTACCAGTACCAATGAAAACAATGTTGAGTTTGGTACAGAACTGTTTCGAATGAGGCAAGCTTTGGAGCCTCTGCATCGTACGCCCTTCTTTAAATTCCAGTTTAAATTGTAAGTCAATTTAGGTAAAGCATGTGTTAAATGAATAATAATAAGTGTTTTTCCTGTTTGTTCTGTCCTTCACAGTGAATGAAATCATCGGCAGAGACATGTCCCAGTCCCCCGGCGCTCACGGTCCTCCGTCTGCACACAACCAGTCATAGCTCAGCCCACGGTCATCCCCTGCAGCTCTTAACCCTGCAGACCCCACAGCTCCAACAACCTGGACCCTGGACCCTGGGGACAAGAGGACATCACTCAGAGAGACGAGAAAGACTGTGGTCAGCGACAGAGTGCGGTTGGAGATTCTGTTGAAGCCTCGTGGACCGGCTCGACCAACAGCCTGACAGGAAGACCCTCTCATCCTTCTCCTCTGATTTCATTTCAAACTATTTCTCTCAGTTAGAGACACAGAAACAGAACTCACACCTTCACACAGATTAAACAGAGAGGTGAGCGGGAGGATGCAGCCATGACGATTCACAGCGAGCTCAAAACGGTCGGAGAATAATGAGGATTAACGAGATTGTCGAGATGTGAGCTGTCCCTCCTCATTAGGTCTGACCTTTCGAACTACTTTCTGTAGTGGAGACAATACAACGGCGTGTGTTGCCGTCCCCCTTCTCACCAGCATTGACCTTCATGAATGAAGACGTCTTGAGACGAATAAGAGAGACTCAGGAGTGCACCGTGCTCTCACAGGAAGCCAGAACTTGGATTCAAACTTGGTCTGAAGGGTGGTTTTAGTTCCCTGAAGTTAAAGTTTCTCAGGCAAACATCAGGATATTAAAAAAAACTTGAGGATGCTTTAAAACCATCTGGGTTTATCTGATAACAATCTGCAAAAATGTGGCAAAACTTTGAGCTATGAAATTGGATTATCAGAATTTCAGTTGTCAGTGAATAATCTTTTCCGTAAAACTCAGAACATCTGGCTGAACTGTCCTGTCCTGCTGTGATGACGACGCTGTCCGCTCCTTGTCCGTCTCCCTTTTAAATGATGAAACCATTCAGGTCTGGAGTGCAGGGGCCCGGCAGCGAGGACGAGCTCCTCCGGCGCTGGTCTGGGATCTGCAAACCTGCAACATTCCACAACTTTTAGTAACATTTGCAGCCGTGTAGATATCTGTACATGAACCCCTCTTCTTTTTTCTCTCCAGATCCCCCTCTCTCCCGTATTTCCTTTTCCTCTTCAAGTTGAACAAATGCCTTACTAACACTTAGCAGCTTTGAATCGTAGCGAAAGCTTCTTTTTTTTGTCGTTTTGCACAGCTGGCTTTGAGTTTGACTGTAATATTTTAAAACCGATTTTTGGCCATGTGGATATGATCTGATGAAACCTGACGAAAGGATGGTGTCCGTTTCTCTCAGCCCTTTTGATCACTTTTCATTCAAAGATATTTGAAGACGCCCGTTGTTTCCACGTTACAGAGAAGTGTTGTCATTGAGTGCACAGAGAAAATTCTTGTCATGCAATAACTCCCCAAATCTCCCAGGGGCCCTTGTGTGCCTTCATACCTGCGATGGTATGACGTATAGTGGGAAACAATCTGACTAACGTTTTGAAAGTATTTTATACAAAAAGATGTCGATGTATTTTGAATTCACGTATTTTCCCCCCTTCTGTAAAGAACAAGGTAAAACACCAACAACAGTTTCCACATCCCCCTCGCTTAACACAATCAACGTTTGCTGTTAACAATCAAAGACTCCTTTATCGTCTTTTCATTAATATTTCCGTCGGGTATGACGTGAATGTAGACAGAGACAGATTCCCTTTGGCTTGTTTGCCTTAAGCTTGACAATAACGCTCCTGCACGCGAGAGCCGAGGAGCGTCGCTTACGACGGTGTGAAGTCAGTTTTCCAGGTGAAAATGATTCTGCTATGCATTAAAATTCTGCCTAATGCCTTTAAAAAAAAAAAGAAAAAGACAAAAAAAAAAAAGACAAAAAAGACCTTGATGCCTATAGGAGTAGACTGTAGACTTGTTGTAGATGCTTGATTGGTTCTGTTAGCATCCTGGAGTTGTCCATCAGCCAATCTGCCTTTGTCGAGGACGCAGTACAAGCATCTTAATGGGTTCAGTTCGAGTGTGTGTGTGTGTGAGTGTGTGTGTGTGGATGAACGGATGGTGTTTGTACCAAATATGCTGTACAGAACACGGGAATTCTAAGAGTCCTATTTTCAACAACAGAAGCACACACTTGTATTTAGGCTATGCAAACTATGCGAGCAGCAAATGTGAGATATGACGTTAAATAGGAAAACATGAGATTATAAACTATTTGTAATTATGTTGCTAATGAACTTCACAGAGCGGAAAGAAAAAAAAAACATTCAGATAGTGAAAGTATCACATCACTATGTAAACTATTAGGATGCCTTAAATCTTGTTTGAAAACCAGTTTGTCAGTGTGTCTGTATGCTGTTCTGGGTTGATTTTTTTTTTTTTCCATGACTAAGACATAAGTCAGTAACTATTATTATTATTATTATTTGTTTGTTTTTCGGGGGGCACAGGGTGGACTTTGTGGGGTTGGGTGGGAGAAGGGAGATGGCTTTTTTTTGTGCATATAAAGCTGGTTCTGCAGCTTGGAAGACTTGAGTCAACAAAGAAAATGAAACAAAACAAAAACCAGCATCGACAGTTAAACTCTGGCTGCCGTCCTCTTCTGTCACAACCAAAGACCGAACAATATGTTCCCATTTTACATTATGGTAAAGCAACAGAGACTGTACAACTCTATTTTTGATACTTTGAAATGGATGTCATTCCTAAAAGGTTGGGGACATGTATGAGTGTTGAATATATATATATATATATATATATATATATATATATATATATATATATATACACACACACACAATGTTTTGTAAAATAAAAGGGAAATACAGGTTTAGCTGATGTTTACCGAGCCTTGTATTGTCATTTCTTGTATATTTTGTATGTTAAAATGTTTTTGTAATTTTTAAGACTGCAGTGCTTTTTGAAATTATTCAAAGGGAATACCTTGCATCATACTGTAGGCTCTAAAGTAGTGTATATCAATAAAACAGAAAACTCAGCAATGGCTTTGTGTCACTTTTTTCCCCGCTTGTGTCATGTCTGTGATGGTCCCACTCATCCAACCCATGTACATCTTTAAAGAAAAAAAAAGGTGCAGTATGTAAGAATTGGCTAATTACCAGACAAACAGGAGGAAGCACATCACCAGAATAACCACTAACTGCTGCTCACTGTAGCTGTCACCAGTTAGCCCTGCAGCTAGAGGGTCTGAACTGGGAGTTTGGAGCTCTGGTGGGAGTGTTGGTGGTAGCATGCAGACTTCAACAGATGTCTCTTAATCACAATATTGGTTCATAAACATCAGGACTTTACAATTTCTTCACATTCTGTTGATCATTTTGATACATTTTTTATGGTTTTCAACTAAAATCTTACAAGTTGCACCTCTAAATGTTTGACTAAATGAACATAACAAAGACAATATACTGTAAACACAGCTGCAATCTTTCACTTCCTGTGTGTAGTGGGAACTGGTTTGGATACACTCTGGCTTTCATGGAATTAATTTAATAAACAAATACAAAAACACTCAGGATCAATGTAATTATCATATACAACTGGGACAGCAAAATGCTACTGTAGTCCCTCTGTGCTACTTATTATTAAAACAAACATGGATGACCAACTCAGGAGTCTGGCTCCCTCTAGTGGTTTTATCAGAGAACAATATTGTGGTAGATGAGCTGCACTTCACAACTCCAACAACAATCTTTTGGGAGTCACATCTTGACAACACTGCCTCTGTGACCGCTTTAATTCATTAAGAACCAAATGACACACTGCATGTAGGGTAGATGACTGTCCATCTTTCTAACTGTATGTATTACCTTTATGTAAAGAAAAAAATAAAGTATATATATGTGTGTGGGAAACATTTCTTACTGGCTCCTCACCTCTTTAAATGAGACAAAAAACATAATTGTTAACATTTTTTTTATTGTTTTACATACTTATACACAGATCTAAATTCATACAAGTCTCAAACTTGCAACAAAAGAAACATCTCCTCTGCCACCAGAGGTTGACCAAGCCTTGTAAGGGCCAGTATTGCACTCTGGGTAATGTAGGCACCGTAAAGAGGCAAAAAACTCAGCAGGCATGTCACAGGAAAAAAAATCATGCAGCTTTTTTTTACACAGTACTCCGGTCAATAAAGCATGCTACACACTGATCGGTATTAATCGTCTCGAAAAAACAAAACACAAGAGACCTGGTAGCTGAGGTTGATCGCTATGAAAGGCTGCAGGATAGACGCCTCGGCCCTTTTACATTTCATAACAAAATGTCCACTTTTTGTGGAAGTGGGTTTATAAAAACAGAATCAATTTGTCACTCTACTTGGTCACTTAACTCTCTGATTGTAGCAAAATCATTTTGCAGTGCTTGAAAAAGGTCTGAATGGACGACACGCTACATGTCACACATAAATGCTCTTACAGAAAATAAGTTACAAATTACTTGGTACTCTGGCACATCTGAGGTGTTGCTCCAGTTTTAACTGATAGTCGTTGCAGCTCAACATTCAAATTAATCCGTGACAGTTAAGTACAGTTGATATTCCATCGGTTGTTTCAGTAGTACAAGTCAGTCTCTATGGCTTTTTTCTCTCTTTTTAACGGCGCCACTTCACAGCTGGAGGCCATCAAATCAATAAACGTTGCGCATGCTCATACACACATCTGCATTTGCACAGAGCTGTAGAACGCCAAGTCTCCGAAACTCTGAAAAATCTAAATCTTGTAGTGTTTAAGAGTGAAAATTTAGAAAAATGCACAGAAAAGAATGTGTGCAGAAGTGGTTTGTAAAGCCTCAAGCATCTCAGGACGAACATCTGTACAGTTTTAGGGGGAAACATATAGAGTATTTAAATATACATGCATATTTGGCTTTGCAGAGCCGATGATGAGGGTGTGTCCAGGCTCCACACTGTCTCGTCTCCACAACCAGCTATTACAGTAGGTACAAACACATGAAGCTTTAATGGCTTCAGCTGCTTCTCCAGTGGATGTCCAAACTCCAGCAGTGGCTTCAGGAGTGTCAGGGCCAGCAGAGTCAGATGTGTGTTAATAATCCGCCGATCGTGGAGCAGGGAGAGATCCAGTGGCTGTTTTTAAGTGGCACCGAGATCAACTGGAACTTATTCAGTTTTATGGCAGAGCAGAAGAGCTGTGTGTGGAAGTCGAGTGCTCTTCAATGGGAGGTTGAATCAAGGGGGTTAGTGGTCAGTTACAGAACACCAAGTGGACCTGCTGGCCGTAGAAGGGGTGGTTGGAGCGCTCGGCTACGGCCCGCCTGGCGACCTCCTCGCTGGGGAAGGTGATCAAGGCCTCGCCGCTGCACTGGCCACTAAAGTTGTACAAGATGAGAACGGCGTCTGGCTGGAGCTGCGGAGGAAGAGACACAGAAAACACACGAGACGGTAAGCGGCACTTGATTTAATGCAGCTGCGCTGTGAAAACACCAGGGGGAGCCCACAGAGTGGAGGATGAACGTGACGCAGGGAAAGATAAGTCTCATCAAACCGGTCCAGTTAGGTAGGAAAGGAAATCAGGGGATTAATGGGCAGAGCTTAAAGAAAGCAGAGTACATGCTGTTCCCTGAACCAACACATTAATTATACATTCGTTTGCATGCCTCCACATCGTGCATCAAGAATCAAGTTTGATGCAAAGAAAGAAATCAGATTCTTTAAGACATGCAAATGTAAAAGAACCAGGGTAGACTTAATGGGTTTCACTGCTGTCACTGCCAGAGAATGACATGTCAGAGCACGAGAGAGGGAGATGGTGTTAGTGAGGAGAGCAATCACTGGAAAGAGTCGAGGCACTGAAGGAAACCTTGTTCTGGTGGTTCTGTGAAGGAGTGCTGAATCAAGACGGACTGATAATAATGATAATTATCACTGAGAGCAGGAACCAAACCGTTCAAAATTAATCTCCCTGCACAGAGGCGGTCATATGTCATCTTCTGAATAGTTTCTTTAAGTCAGGAACAGAAACAGCCATTAATAATCTATCTACAGTAATTCATCTGGGCAGGGAAATTTATGACTGTGGCAGGACAGCTTTGGCCTGGAGTCAGTTCAGAGGACTGAATAATAAAGCAACAGTTCAATGTCCCTAATTAGTTATGTACAATATATAGACTGGCCGGCTGAAAGGAAAGTTACATAAAAAGGAGAAGGAGCAGTCGAGCTATCAAATATCAAATAACCCACCTCTGCTCAGGAGCCTCTCCTACACTCAGAGCTGAATCTATAGGTTATGAACGTAAAATCTGTATCATGCATCCCTGTCTGTAGTTCTTATATATATTCTGTGTTAATATGTGTTGCATTATCCAGAGTCAACACTCCTAACAGGCCTGCAGGAGAGAGTGGAGTTGCAAGGTAGATTATTTTGGGAAGCAGCAGGCGGACATGCCGGTCGGGAGGTGGCTAGATTGGGCATTTGTGAAATAGTTACTTGGTTGGTGATTGTAAACGATATAAATGTGATGCTTTGTTTACATGTGCAGCTTGATGCTAGTCCACGAGTGCATGTTGTGCATCAGCCTGAACATAATGATGATGTTTAATTCTAGGTAAATGCCCTCTCCGTCCACTCCAGTTCTCCGGTCTGGGGGCTCTTCTTACCTTGGGGTGAGACCCTAAAGACAGAGCCATTCTTTGGGCTGAATCAGACTCCTGGCCTGTTCGCTCATCTGAACCATGCCGCTGTACTCTTCAGGGGCGTACTACAGACAGCATAACAATGAACGCACAGTCAGGGTGGGAGCACTCCACATTGATTCACACAGTTATTTTGTATACCAACAACAACACCCAAGGAGGATGGTGCACACACACACACACACACACGCAAAATACTGATTGGACAGGCTTGTTTTGAACCACAGTGTGATTAAGCAAGAGACTGTGTGGTAAAGGACACCAGCACTGGTGTGAGAACTGTTTTCTCACCCTGAGCCACTGTGAGAGACACTACTGCAGCCAGAAAAACACACACACACGCACTCCATCAAGTATACAATTACTGTAGTTCAGCCAACAGTCAGGCCTTGAGTCAGCCTCTCTCACACACACGCACACACATTTACGCGCAAATGCGTGTGCACACACACATTTACGCGCAAATGCGTGTGCACACACACTTGATATTATCCATCAGCAGGTAAAGTCCTCCAACGTGCGACTGAAAAGAAATTATTTGGTGTGAATTTCTCACACACACACACACACACACACACACACACACACACACACACACACACACACACACACACACACACACACACACACACACACACACACACACACACACACACACACACACACACACACACACACACGTAAAATGGTTGTACCATCACTAAATTACATGAGCCATAAAGACCACTAGCAGACCCAAGCTCTGTGCAACAACAGTGCAACACCTCCACCTCCTCAAACCCCACCCCTCCTCCCTCCCCGACTTGAGAAGCTGTCTGGAGCCACACCTGTTTGGGGTTCATACCTGCTTCAGAGGACTCCACCTAATTCGGACTGGCAGCGTAAAATACAGGAAGCACAGAGAAGGAGGGGAGCACAAGTGCACACATGTCCCTTAGTGAAATACTACTTTGGTCCAACAGCTCGAGGCGTTACCACATGGGAAGATTCAAACCTTCGACAGCGTTTAAAGTTACCATCATTATCAAAGTAGCTGCCGTGAATAGGTAGCACAACTCGTGGTAGTGAAGTGATAGTAAGGGTCCTTTGATGTGGGCTTATATGAGGTACTTATCCCTCATCAGTGTACCTGCAATAGATGACCATCAGCTTCCCCCTGTGTGGAGAAGCAGGGCATGGTACTTCCTATCAGTTTTGACAGCAAGGCGTATTTGAGCAGACTAAAAAAAGTCCCACCTAAAATAATATACGTCTGTTTAAGTGGTCATATTTTTTCCTTTTTTGGTACATAGTGTGCGTTTTGGATGGGCCTTCTTTTAGGTGGCTAAATCATGTCTTGCTTCCAGGGGGAGAAGCTGACGGTCGTGAACTGGAGGTAATATACTCACACGGTATAACCTCATAAAAACCACAAAAGACCCGAACTATCTCTTTAATGTTACACTGCACTGGGCCTTCTGGAGTGAAGGTGCAGCTTTAATCCAACCATTTTACAACAGAGTGACAATCACTCGTATTGTTGAAAAGTACAATTATTTACATGCAAAACCACCTGTAATGCTGTAGGATAAAAAACAGAATATATAACTTTCTGGCAAGTTTTTGCAGGATACGACAGCAAACTCATTTTAATCTGCGTCTTAATTTCAGCGCCACACATACTGACCTGGTATCCCTGGAAGAAGCTGAGAATGTCTTTGACTCCGGTGTTGTAGGGCAGCCCCTGCATCCTAACCAGGGCGCCGGGCTGAGGCATCACGGAGGAGGCGGCGGCTGCGGGGTGGTGAGGCTGAGCTGCCACTGCTGCTGCCATCGATCCCGGTGGAGCTGCAAAGTAGCTCATTGTTGAGGGGGAAACTGGAGGGCTAGAGAAAAAAAAAAAAAAAAGGAAGCAAGAAGTTTGAGAAAAACAGAAGGCACAAATAAAGCGAGATAATTGTTTCTGACCAAGCAGCTGGTTGGAGCTGATGGTGCACTAACCTGGGGTAGTAAGCCGTGTAGTTCATGTTCATATTCATGTACAGGTGTGGGTGAGGGGGGTAGTAGGCCAGAGCGTGAGCAGGGCTGTGTGTGGTGGTCTGAGGAGGTCTGGGAGCTGCCAGCAGGGGGGGCTGGTAGAGAGCAGCCTCAGAGAGGATGGCAGGCGGGGTGGGGAAGGCGGCGTAGGCAGTGGGGGGAGAAAGACCTACAGAAAGAGACACAGATACTGAATATATACACAAACTCTGGTCCTTCACATGATGTGTTCAGTGCATGCACAGACCTGCCAGTAGTAAAATATGAAGAAGTATATGTATAGTTACGACATGATGAGTGGGGATTTCAATGTGTTACAATATACCTCCAACTCTGACACCACAATGAGTCATTATGGGTGTTTAGACCTTTATAACCACATGAGAAATAAACCAGCTCGTTCTGGAAGGGAAGTTCAAGCTTCTGATAAGTAATGACAAAACCAATGAAGGTAGTAATCGTCATTAAAAGTCACTTTTTTGGGGAAAAGTCAAACATTACCTAGTTACAGTTTCAGACACTTTTCTGATTTGTGTAACAGAACAACAAAACAACAACTCTGAAGATGTCACCTGGGGCAATTTTCATTATTTTATGATGACTTACAGACAACTTACTGATCAATCAATCAATCAATCAATCAATCATGAACATTTTCATGACCTGCGGCCCTAGCATTGGCTGTACGTAAGAGCGAGCAACACAACCCTCATTTTCAGTTATGAACATATATCAAACTCATATTCTGTAAAAGAAGCTCTGCCAGATCTAACATTTCACTGTCGGCCTGTTTCATCTTCAATTTTACTTTCAAATAGGGCGTTTGGATGATATATACAGCAATGAAGCCGATTATCAGAAAAGTTAATACAAGAGACCAGAATGACGTCCAAACCTGTAAAAGTTAAGACACAGGTTGGGAAAACAACCCAGATATTTACGGTCTGATGTGCTGTTAAACACACAAACACGTATTTATTTACAAAGCTAACTGTGTCCTTCATGCTGCTATACTGACGATGTAAAACACACGCAAATGATGGTATGGTTTTATTTACATACAAACAGCCACCATCTGTGGGCGGCTGTGGCAGGATGAAGGGTATCCAGGTCAGTCTGGATGAAACTACGTGCCAAAAGAAATAACCTTAACTTTAATGCTAGTCAAGATTACAGGTGAAAACGTTTAACAACCAAATTTGAGATAAAAAAGGGGGAAGATTTACTGATTGATGATCACCAAGAAAGAAACTAACACAGAATGTCCTTTTCTAGTAGCTGCCAATCCTAATCTAATCTCC
This sequence comes from Sparus aurata, assembly GCF_900880675.1. NCBI lineage: Eukaryota > Metazoa > Chordata > Actinopteri > Spariformes > Sparidae > Sparus > Sparus aurata. The sequence goes on along the minus strand of NC_044190.1, from coordinate 31,855,498 downwards.
AGCACCAAAAAACAGATACAATATTTATACTGCAGAGGAGGCTCTGTAGTATAAATATTGTAAATGAGAAACCACCCAACTGTGGTGTGCTGAAGATATTCAAATAATCTGATATGTAACTTTCAATTTCAAGGCCGAATAAATTTGCATGAAACCAAATTAACTGGACTTCAGGGACACGATGCCGACATAAAATATGTCTGCTTACTCGTTCAGACAGCATCCCTCAGTTTCATAAACTGTTTCATTGAAACACAAACATTGTCAATATAAAAATATAACACTATTAACAAAGGAGTGTTTGTCAGTGGAGTTTACTTACAGGGAAGTTTGCAGGGTGGAGGGGAGAGGCCGCTGCGGTTCAGGGTTCCTCCCATCAGCACAATGCTCATCTCCTCTGTGGAGCACTGGAAGACCTCGACATATCGGTCCTTCATGGTCTTTTTATGGCACTTCTGGGCGACTATAAAGGCCTTGTCGGATGACTTCATTTGGATGAAAGCATCGCCAGAGGGTCGACCCTGCAGAGAGGACGAAGAATAACAGAATAAACGAAGGATGGTGACATCCAGGTTTTACATTTACTGTCTTGTTTCCTTCTATTACATTCATTTCTCGTATTTGGATTAAACATAACGTAATTTTATGACAAGGAGCATTAAAGTAAGCGCCTGTGCACAAGAGCTCCAAGCAGTCTGACCTGCTGGTTGAGAACCATGTGAACTCCGTGGGGTTTGATGTCAACTGTGTGCTCTCCCATGAACTCCAGGATATCTTCGATGCCGGCAGTATAGGGCAGGCCCCGGAGGCGGACGCAGTCGCGGGTGCTGCTGGCCGCTGGAAGGAAGGAGGGCGAGGCGAGGACTGGGACCGGCACAATAGGTGAAGGAGGCAGTGTGGAGATCAGAGGTGTGGACATGTAACGGTTCAGGACCTGGCAAACACAAAAAACGAAGGATGATGACAAGTCAAAAAGACATTTCTACTATTTTTCTGCAAATGCCTGAAATCACTTTTGATTAAATCCCTCATGAGGACTTAACCTTTAAAAATGTTTACAAACAGCACCGTAACAAAACGGTATAAAAACAGTTGAATCAATGACGTTTTGCACAAATGAAATGAAGCTGAAACAGAAATAATAAGCTTAAGGAAAAAAGTTGGCGGTATCTCAGGGTGAAAACAATATACATGTACACATAAACATTGTGCAATGCCAATGTTTCATTTAGATTGTGCAAACTCTACAATCAACTGATTTATTGTATGCCTGGACTGTTTTGTCACATACTTTGGATACCATGTTTGCTCACTTTCCTTGTTGTCATGACATCAGTTCTTGTGAAAACTTTCGGACGGAGGAAGCAGCTTTCATAAACGTCAGCCCCGAGTAGAAAGGGAACTTTTTCTTGAATGATTCATTAATGACAATGAGGCATTCTCAAGAGTCTTAATGGCGAGAAAAGTGCACTGAATGTATTTGTCTACATATTTTTAATGATTAGTTTGTTAGATATCATAAAGCAGTGAATGGCTGTCGAGATAAACAGAGGCATGGTCGTGTCTAAAATAGAAAACCACAAGTTCCCCTATTTGTATAACCAATTCTTATGTTATTATGAAACACACATTTCTGGAATTACACAAAGACTGGATAAAATAAGTGAGGGAAGCTTAAAATCACTTCTTCAATTTAAAAAAAAATGACCATGCACAAAGACTGAAGTTCTCAGTATTTCATACATCTGTTTTGAATCATTAGTTTCCGTTTGTCAGCACATTTCCCCAGCAGCAGCCTTGTGTATCTGACGTCTAACAGAACTTGCAGCTCCAAGAGGTCTCAAAACTCACCTGCTGCACCTCAGCCGCAGTACTCCGAAACAGCTCGATATACCGCTTCCCCAGGATCTGCTTGTGCTTCTTCAGGGCGTTCTGGGCGTACTCTTCACAAGAGAAAAGCACAAAGGCATCGCCAGTGGGCCGTCCATCAGGGTACTTGACAAAGAGCAGACCCTCAGCATCATCCGTCACTGGGCTCTCTGGACCGAGGAACGAAAGCACTTCCTGTGGTGTCGCGGTGAACGGCAACCCCCGCATACGGATTATCACCTGGTTCTCTTTGGACAGGAACTGGGCCACTTCGTTTGATGTACCTGGTGTCAAAAGACAGCAATGGTTGAATACATTGCATCATAAGACCACCCCCAGTGACACTCACTATTTTGTTTTCTTAAGCAAGGGTAATATTTTTCATGTTGTTGGGCAACTTGCTTCTGTCTGTTCAGCTAAGCTTTCAGAAAAGACTTTAATGAAGCAAGACGAAGAGAGTCGTGGTCATGCTGGCGGCTCAGTGGGGCTGATCTCAGGAACAGTGATGACTTGAGCAAAATGCTAAACATAGCATGCTAACATTTTCAATGCATACATGCAAATGTTTGGCAGGTGTAACTTCCAACCAACCTGGTGGACTCAGGTCGAGTCCAGGATTGTCTGAGTTACGAACTCTGAGTTTGCGCCAAAACTATTTTCAATTATATAATCTGCATCCCGTTCCTTCTATCTTTAATATTATGAACCATTTCAGGATGTGATATATTGACATATCATAAAAACTGCAATGTAACATCCAATTTAGGGCAACAAAGCAGCAGGATAAAATTAAAAAGTGGGTCGTTTGTGTAGGCAAACTGGCTGGTTTGCAACCAAAAAGCATCACACTGTCTTTGCCCACTGATGTGTGCTCAGGCACAGCCAGCTGAGCTGTGTCAGATTATTTCACACAGCTTCATTCCCCAACCTCCATAAGACAATCACCTGCATTTAGTTTCCAGTGAATTTCCTATGTTTCTATCATGTTTCTACCATGTTTCTTGTCACTCTGTTGCAGTTCAGGGAGAATATGTCAACGTGAAAAGGCTGTGCAAACAGGGGCTGTAAAAACAAATGTTCTTGTGCTATCTTGGAGTCAATTTGCAAGTAACTCTATCTGGTGGAGTTCCATTAAACCAACTGACCTCAAGTCACATAAATGTATACACACACATTTGGTAACGGTGCCATGTTTATTTGTCCCTCTTCTTTCTACTTTTTACCATCTACTGTATGGTAAAAAAGGTCAAACAAACCCTCAAATTAAACAGCATACAAAACAGCAATGACACTGCCTGACACACAAATGTTTGGACTGTACATTCACAAGTTTACTGTGAACTACTTTCATTTTCACTGATCAATGCAGCTGCATCTTGTCCGCTTGTATTTGCTTAAAGTCCAAATGTGCTGTCAATCTGTACTGATCTTAACTCATCGGAGTAAAGTCCACAGTCAGACCGGCAGCCACTGTAAGTTATCTGCTCTGGGCGACTGTGTTTCTTTGTCTGCTATCTGTGTCCTGTGTTGCTGCTGGCTGCAGCTCTATGGTCCAGAGGCCCCGGGCCCTGCCTTTGTCTCTTCACACCCCCTTTGTACCAGCACTGAGCCAGTCCTTTCAGCGACCATCAGCCTCCTCTCCCTCAGGGGAGTGGAGCTTGAGGCCGTGCTGAACAGGTGAGCTGCTGTTAGCGGAGAGTGAATTTTCTCTCCAACTGGCCTCTGTAGGGCTGTGATTGGGGGGGTGAGGTGGTGAGGAAGGGAAGTGGGGGAAGTTCCTCACAAAGCGTCTTTCATTAGTCCAAGATAAGCTGCAAGAGAGTCACTGGGATGAGGCAAAAACACAGGTAATAGGAGAGAGAGAGCCAGAGCGCAAATGAGAGCCCTTCTTTTATGGTCAGTAAAGAGCTGCTTTCTTACAGATGTGGAAGGGTCTTGTTTTTCCTCAAAGATGCGGGAAAGCCTTGAAATAAAAGTCTGCCTCACTCTAACAGAAAACCTTTCACTGCAAGTTTTCATACAAACAGAGAGAGAAGATAAAAAGAGGAAAAAAAAAGAAATCTGACCTCCAGCGATCTTGAGGAATTCCTCTCCAGTGGCTTTGTAGACCTGATGACACAGAGGAAAAACTGGATTGAGCCATAGAGAACATCGCAGCTCATACAGATGCAACATAAACTCCGTCTTTAGAGCAACAGTGACAGGTCATAAATCACCTTATCTCATTTATAAGAAATATTGAGCCCAGTCAGTCATCATTTAGTGAAAAAGACATTTCACAGACTACCTGAGGACTGAAAAAGGGGTCCAACGTACAGCAAGGCACATTTTAGAAAGCAGAAAACAAAATTACAGCATGACTGAACAAGAAGTGAGTTCTGAATCCGACCTCGATGTAGCGGCTGCCCATGTGGTGCTTGTGACGCTCCAGTGCGAGATCTCTGTGTTCTGAGTTGATGAAACGAACCAAAGCCTCGCCGTTTCTCCTGCCCTGAGCATTAAGACAGAGGGCCACACCACCCCTGAAACACAGGTGCACAAACACATCCGTCAGTACGAACACATGATATGCAGCCATATTCAGGAATAAAGCGACAGGTATTTGATGGCATGGTTATGAGGACTGGGCTCAACAGGAGCTCAAATAATAGTTGATTATTTAGAATATTATTTGATTATTTCCTTTTCCAGTCACAGAAGCAAAATTGAGAGCAATAGCCTTTCAAAAAAATATCCCACAAAGCTGCAAAAAGTTTGAATTATTTTGCAACAGCATAACTTTGCATAAACTGCACTAGGGTAATGCGGCTGTTGGAATATGCGATCAAGTCCAACATACTTGGCAATACTAAGGCCTTTAAAGAAGCGAGCGATGTCCTGGTCTGATGACTGCCATGGAAGCCCCCGAGCTCTGATCACAGTCTCACTGTCCACCGGCTCTGTCTTACTGCTGAAGACAGAGGAAAAAATAGTAATGACATTCTGACCTCATCCAGAAAAGAACAATAATTAGAGCAGATTATATAAATAAAAACATGTAAAAAAAAACATCCATCCAGATGACTGTAGCCAACACAAGTGCTCTTGTTAAATTCGGACAAATTGCCCACAGACTGCAGACACAGAGACCACTCACAGTAAGTGCTTAACACAGTAACGCACTCCCATGATTAAATGTCAGCAGGTAGTCAAGGTGACAGGCTTTTGACTGTCTGAGAGCAGCAGGATTTGGTGTTCTGCTACTAGATAGCCAGGTAAGCACTTGATGGCGAAGTTGGACAGCTTTAATAACACACTTGTGGTTTCTGTGTTGCTGTAATCAATGCTGAGGGCCTGAGGTCTGACTGGAGGGGGGTTGTCGGTGTGTGAGCTGTAACACTGCTGGCTAACAGGTGTGCAGGAACACACACAAAGACAGAGGGAAATAAATATACATTTGTCGAAAAGTTCATACGTACCATGTGCCGGAATCAAACTTGTACTTCACCGTTTCAACACAGGAGAACTCGTGATCTAAAAACAGAAAGTGGCAAGACTGAGTCACCAATGCTCTACCTTTTCTGTAGTGAACAGGTTCACCCTGCCAGGCAGCGTGTGATTTAAGCCTTCTGCATTCCTGCTACCGATCACACCCAAGGACATACTTGTTATTAAGGGGGTAAAGCCTGAGGCAGCAGCCACAGTCAAGATTGGAGATTTCAGATCAAAGTTTGATTGATTGCCCTGTCACATGCCTGGAGTCATCTTACATCAATGCAGCAACAACACCACCCACTTTAAGGTCTGCTTTCAATGATGAAGTACTTCTGGCTCATTAACTAGAATAATGTTCACTGATCAACAAACTGCCGCACCTTTTAGTTAAACGTGATCTTTCTTTGCCCCAGATCCATCAAGTTTAAAAAAAAAGTACAACATGGTGTGTGATACAAATGCGAATACTTCAGTTCTGCAGTCACAGTACTGATTATAAGAACCCAAACCATCAGCTGGCCAAAGCTGTTGAACGCACACAATAATAAGTGTTTGTGAACAGTGCATGCCACTTCACTGGTCTTAATATGGGCCTGGAGTCGGCTATATATCAGTGCCATGGGAGATTCATTCAGCATCTGCTTCAACGTCAGATGGTGTGTGTGGTACAAATTCACTTACTGTAGGGCTCAGCCAGGATGCAGAGCGTCAGCTGCACCATGCTCCTCACCTCCCTCACCCCCATCGACTGCTCTGACACAGCAGGAAGACCCACATCTGCACACACAGTTAAGGACACTGACCAGTTTAAGCTGCCTTTTATTGTGACTATGTATGACTTGGCAATGTCATGCTGCCAAGATTTTGTGCCTGCATCCTTTTAGTATATATACACACACACTCTGTAAAAACAGTCCTGCTTGTGAAGGGAATATACACTGTGTTTCCCTTGAAATATAAAGTGAAAGGAGTGTTCATAATACAAAGACCTAATAAGATACAACTACAAACAATTTAACGTTTTAGTGCAGAGACTTGTAAAGGATACACTCCAACATGGAGGGGAGTTCGAGCTTCTGCACGGGTCCAGCGTTGGGGCAGCATTTGTGAAACTCCTTCCTCACGTCCACAAATGTAAAGAAACATTCAGGAAGGACGAGATTCTGAAGAAAAAGAAGAGGCAAAAAGAAATCCCCAATGATTCAGTACGCTGGGTATGGTAATCTGGTAGACAATTGATACACAAGGAAGCTAAGAGAGAATTCAAAAGAAAACATGCAAGCTGATAATATCTTATTCAGTGTCACGAGGAGGAACACAACAGGGGGGGGGGGACATAATTCAAAACAAATTCATAAAGTAAACACATCCTTTGTATCATATTTATCTCGAGCACAGTTCTAGAAATTAACTAGGACTAACTGGAGCCATAAACAGAGCCTGATTTGTCAAGTGTGGTTACGGGTTTTCCAAGGATCACACACACACACACACACACACACACACACACAAACACACAAACACACAAACACACGCCCACCCACCCACACCCACCCACACCCACACACACACACACACACACACGATAAAACATTTTCTACCATTACAAATGTTGCAGAAGACTCTTAAATACAGGTATAACGTGACGGCAGTCTTGTGGGAAACCGTGGGAACTGTTACCTTCTTGGAAGCTTCAGGGTGGAGGGCCTGTCGGATGATGAGGGGACTGTTGACACATAGCGTGTACGAGCTTCTGCCGAGACATTTCAGCTCTGATGACACCGACTGCTGGAACTGCATAATGAAACAGAAAAGAAAAGAAAAGAAGAAAAGAAAATGAAATATACATCTTGGAAAAACACAAGAAAACTGGACTGTCAACATGTGATTATCCCTGAAGGGTTTATCTGTAGAGAGAAAGAGGCACTTTATTTTGGATTGGATTTACTTCCCCTTTAAATTTACATTTAGTGACTTTATAGTAAATCAACATGGGTCATTTATCTGTTGTGCAAACATCATCCGGTGGACTCGCATCTAAAAAGGCACACAAGTGAAGGTGGTGCTGTGTTTGACATTTGACTGTGTGTTTGTTTCTCATTAGACACGAGGCTCATCTAACAGGTTTCAGTGTTTGCCCCGTGAGAGAGAGAGAGCGAGCAGACACGGGAGACGAATCATCACACAGCTAATCACCAGGATCACTGTTGTCTCTCAGCATGATCAACAGTCGCAGCCAGACAGGACAAAGAAATCAACCCACACAGGTCCAACCTGTTGCAAAGTGGCTACAACACCCAGTCCTAAATACCAGCAACTCCCACATATGCATGTTTATTTGTGACAGCCACATTCAATGAACCCCGTTGCTTTTGTTGTGTCAACCTGTTGTTGGCACCATTTCACTGTCAACAGAGGCCACCACTTCAGTATCAACGTACACAGAGGCGAATGACATATGAGGTCAGATGACTACAGTTCTGAGAATGTATTACATCAGAAGAAGATTTTATATAATTCATCTTCAAGACAGTTTAAATAAAGTTTAAATATTCATTTTTGTTGGTTGAAGGCTGTGTCAAGTCATTTCTGAACACTTGAGGCTTAAAACTGACTTCCATTTCAAGAGCCAGGTACATAAATAAACCAAATCATGAGAAACGCATCGTTGACCTGTGTTGCTAATCATAACGACTGTGGCTGTCTGTTATCTCGTTTGGGGCGTATACTGTGAAATAATTATTAATATGCTGTGTGGTTTTAGTGGCTGCCTTACATTTTTACATTCAGCAGGTTTGGCTGAGAGTCATGAGGGGTCAACCAGCTGCTAAGGCAAAGCTCAACAAGTTAAGGCCGTTGATTCTTAGTGAGATCTGCAGTCTTAATTATACAACTGTGAACTGGTTCATTCATTGTTGATATGAAGCAGTGGTGTCTGATTTATATCACCTCACTGATACTTAGTATACTGTGACAAAGTTTGCAAATCAAGCTTCTATTTGGCTCTTAATCCTTTCTCTCTCTTGTCTTGACAAAGATCTAAAAACCTCTCGATTAATTTGGTTGATAGTGGACATCCTCTCAAGGATCCTCCTCTCTTCTGTGCTATGTTGGCTTAAATGAAGGTTACTGAAACATAACTTTTGCTCGTGTCATTGGACACTTCGGGAATTATCGTTTTTCCCTTCTTCTCCCTCCCTGAACCCTCAAAGTCGACCCCCTGACTGCACAATTAGACTGTCTGGCTGTGAGACCACCTAAAAACCCGGAGCTGAGGAGTTTCACATGGCTACTGGCTATATATGACAGTCCTTCAGACAGTGAGAGAGTATTAGAGGTGCGTGTTGAGGCATGCTCTTTAACAGTCAGTGAGAAATGCAGGGCTATTTGGCAACACCAACCAGTTGCTGACAAGGGAACAAATGCTTTGGGGTGAGATTAGGGGGGGTTCGAGGGGGCTGGACTGAAACCTGAAAGAATCAATAAAGAGAAGAATACAGTTCAAGTATTTTCAGTGGGCTCTTTAGCACCAATGCCTACAAAAGATCTCTGTCCACTGAGTTTTGGCTTTGTTCTCTTCAAAACTAAGAATTTTGTACACTAATTTACGCGAAATCCCTTTGCTGTCGTGTAGCAGTGAGTGACTGATGAGAAGGTGAGGAGGATAAAAGCAACGTATCATAAACCGCCTCAGAGGTCTTACGTACGATGGTTTTTTAGTGTGACTGTACCACAGGGGAGGCAGAAGGTTCAGTGCGTCAGGTGGGAAGCTCCGACATGTGAGAGTTGGCTGCCAAACAGCATTACAGACTGTTGTTGGTGAAAACAAACTAAGACAGTACGGATGCTTTTCACATTCTCTCTAGAAGCTACTGAATAAGTGAATAGTAATGTTCTCATGGTGACTCAGATCTGATACGGGGGTTACTTATTGACAGGGCTGTCAGAGATAAACTGTATATGAGAAGGGTGGGTCCACATGTACATTGTGGTTTAAAAAGGATGCACCACAAACTACACAACTTAAAAAGGTGGAGCCAAGAGACAGTTTGTGAAACACTGTACATGGAGACAGATTGGCAGATCTATTTCAGGTGTTTTAAAGGCGATTGGTGACAAATATGAAAACCAGTTTAGGTATAAAAAATTAAAAAAATTAAAAAATATGATACCTCTTTGGATATTGTTCAATTTGCAAAAACGGCATGTTAAAGAAAGCAGCAAACAAAAAAAAAAGAAAAAAAAAAGTGTAATTCAATGTCCCTGAATTTGAATGACCTCATTCCTGATTGAGTCAAGAGCTCATTTATTGAATAGGGTTGCATGTGTCTGAAAGCTCATAATACCACTTTTAAAATCAGTCATCTTCTTTAATCCAACATAATACCTAAAAGCTTTCACTGCTATGATACTCCAAAATTCTGCAGATTAATTTAGCAGCACATTTGAAAAAAAGCACAGCCAATCTGCACAAATTCATGTTTACAGTGATAACAGGACTAATGTTTGCTCATAGTTGTGCATGCTGCTCCACCCTGAACAATTGCTAAAGCAGGATTACTGAGAGTAAAGCAAATGTTTTAAAAGAAGTGCCGGCACACCCTCTCCCTTTTCTCCTCGGTGTCAAAAAACGACAGCAAATATGACGATGACTTCACCCCAGAGCACTGACGCAAAGAGAAAGGTCACAGCTCTTCCACCTTAAATTAGCTTCATTTCTTTTTTTTTCAGTGAACATGACAGATGTGGTAGTACAGTCCTACAAATAAAAAAAGCATGGTTAACGTGCAATGTGTGAAATACAACACAACAGCTCGTTAGTCACTTTCCAATATTATCTGTAATTTTGCTACCAGAAACTGTTCAAACAAAAATCCAGCTGTACTATTAAAACAAACAAAATGATGACCCTATTCCAGTGATTCGATCATTATCATACCTTACTGGCACACTTACTGGCTCTTCTGTAAAGAACAACTCCCAGTTATAATGTGAAAACCCCACTCACACTTTCTTTATGATAAATGCATCTCACTATCTGAAGAAATTAAGCCTTTTATATCAATTCAAATCGAAAATTAACATTCACGTCTTCAGAATGGTTTCAGGACTCCCAAACGATTGGTACACCAATTTCTCCAACTTTTCGCCTCACACCACCCTCTGAAAAGCATTTTCACAGATGTGGGGGAGGAAGTGGCCTTTGAACATGGCCCTATCAGCGTTTGTTCTCCAGTGCAGCCGGACTGTTTGTATGCAGAGGTGAGGTAGGCTGGTAGTGACTGAAACAAACTCCGATAAGAGCAGCAGGGAGTGTCAGGGCAGTCCCTGAGGTAACTGTTTGCGGCACCGAAATCTTAAAACACACAACACACTACAGCACAATGGGAACGTCTCATGACATGTGAGAGTTGTGCGATGCTTGCAGTCAGAAAGATGGATTTATGAGATATTTCACTTAGCTTCCATGAACGTTACCATTAGTAACTGTGGCTGGTTTGCTCCAATATCCAACATTCCTACATTGTAGATAGTATGTAAGACCCGCACGAGGAAGTCACCAACAGTGGATGACAGAAAATACACTTCATAGGTGTACGTCCTGGAACCCATATGTCTAGAAGTGAAACATGCTAACAATAGGTTACTAATGTGCATACACTTCACAAACACACAGACTGTGAGGAGCCTGTTTACTCACCGTTGCATGTCTACTCAGCTTTGAGCTGCACTGTCATATACAGTACACTACAATTACAACTTTGGGAGTTTATTTGAGATTACTGTTCTGTTACACATGAGTGCAAACATGACTTTAAAATAATCACATCATTTCTGTCCGCTTCCTCTCACAGTTCATTTTCTCCCAGCAACTTGCTTTCTTGTGTGAATGTAAATGTAGTCGTTGTGGCAACAGGCACAAATGTAAAAAATCTTTCAAGATTGTCCTTTTGAAGAGACCTTAACCTGACAGATCTTCGGACATCTTTGGACACAACCAGCAGAGATGTTCATGTTCATAAAAGTCAGATTTACGGTTGTCATCGTTATGTTGTCTTTCGGCAAAGTGTTAAAAGCCTAGCAGGGGATTTTTTTCCACTAGGGGCGACAGTAAACGTGATCAGTCATGGGGTATTTTGTCCTCATTGTTAAACAACCATCATTGCGGAATCATTCACTCTCCTTTAAGGTGTTATTCATGTTACACTTAGTCTCCATCGACAACTTCCTTCCTCAATCTCCGATTCTCTCCAGGAAGTTTAAGTGACAGGTGACCGAATGAACCTTACCATCACCTTGAATAGAATTACGGATGTTTCTGGGTTTGAACACTGTTGGAAATTTTGGGGATAATGTACGTGCACCATTCGACAAAATATAAAACAAAAGGTCTAGCTGTTTTTAGACATTTTAACTTTAAAAAAACTGACATATAACATATTTTGTTCTGTTTGTGAATCGCACTTAAATGTGATTCATCATTTTAACCATGTCACAACCCAGAAGGCAGCCTCTCAACTACGGCCTAAAACCGTTGAAAAACAATTACGTAGTGAGTAAGAGGTTGCCATGTTTCAGTTTCACAACATCAGCAAAAGCAACAACAGGGTCAGTGACCTCTCACATCTCAACCATCAGGCTGTGACATGCTGTCAGCGTCTCAAACTAAAGCACGAGCCTGTACAGTCACCAACAGCCACGCCAAACAGCAGCTGTGACCCACACACACACACACACACAATGTGATATGTTGGTCACAGCCACAGTCATCACACACACACACACGTCAGCCATCATCGTCATCATCTTACCAGTAGTCTATTTTGACAGAGCCCTGATTCATGTTAGTGAGCATTCACACTTCATGTGTTCTTTAAAAGTGTCTGCTGATTGATTGATAACGGTCGAAAGTAATACGTAGGAGTTCCACAGAAAATGTCGACTAGACGCATGTAATGTCTTGTACAACAATCAAACCCAGAGCAGCGTGTGACTTTATTCAAAGTGAAGGTGTCATAGTGCTGTCATATCCCCTCTACGCATGCAAGTTGCTATAACATCCGGGGTAGTGCGGGAAACACCAGACGATACGTTACAGAGTGAGGAAGGAAGATGGTCAACTCATAGACAGATTTGCACCAGCAGTTTTTGGTGTTTAACAACAAAGACAACAACTACCATGACCCTACATGACTCATTAACATCACCCTACGTTTTTTGCCCTTGACTTGATTGAGACCTGTAGTGGCAGCGATTATAAACTGCGCATTTTAAAAAAGGTGTGAAGGATTTTATGGTACATTAAGCAAAGGCGAAAATAAAGGAAATGGGTCTGAAGATATCCTCATGTCCATCCTCCGACTTGAAATCAAACAGGCAGCCCTTTATACCTGTCAAACTTTATTGCCGATCAGTTTGTGCATGAGGGCTTTATGTAAAACATGCCAGGAGGACGACTGACTGACTGACTGACTGTTGGGGCAGAGGAACATTGCACCAACATACAAAATTGCAAATGCATTCTCGGATCCAAAAGTATGTCAAACAGAAGCTCATAAATTAAATATACACACACATCACAATGTTATGAAGTTTAGCAGCCGAGTGTTAAACAGCCCTGGCAAACTCTCAGGCCTTCTCCTTCTACCTTAATAAATCTTTCACCAAAGACATCCGACAGATGTCCTCGGGGACTGACCACAGATCAATATGACAAGCCCACCAACATGTGGCAGCTGCGTGTATCTCTTCTATCGGTATGTAAGCTGGAATGGGCTTCATCGTGTAAAGTAAGGACGACATGCTTCTAGGCTTCAGTTCTATAGAACTGCTGTCTGGAAAAATGTCTGTTTTCTTTTTCGCCCGTGTATCAACAAGGATAAAACTAATCTTTAAAATGGCCAATAGGGAGAGAAAGTAGCTGGTGAGGCAAAGGTATGAGAAGAACGAACTGATTGCTGGGTTAATATTTGAAGGTTCAGCACACAAACTGACCCACAGTCGAAGCGCAAGTCTTAGCAGGTCTACAAAAGACACAAACGACTTCAGCTTTTACACCAAACTCCCATCAGATTTTAACCGTTTTAAGCGATGCGTCCTCATTTCTCCGTCGCTCTAGAGAGAATTTTAAAATAACAGCCACACTCTTCAACCGATCACCCAAACTAACCTGCTTGTGCATGCAAAGCACTCAGAGCATGGCGGGACCGTGTCAAACCAAACGCACCGTTTCCAGCGAGATAATAAATGGTTTTCAGAAGACAAAATACAGGAGGGGTGGGAAAAGGTGCAAAACATGTTAGGCAACATTAGCGCTTTTGTTAAAACACATCTCTTGACAGGGAGGAACCGGCAAGAAGAATAATCACTGTAACCAACCACTGAGGACGAAAGCCCAGGATCTGAACGCCTCCCCTCCCGTCTGTCCTGCAGCCTAAAACAGAGGTGCGGTCCCAGGTAAACATTCCGCCATCCAGATGTCTGCAGCACGCATCAGGCCGAGGCAAGACCAGACCTGCGACTCCTTATCTCCAAGATGCCTCGGGACTTTTTGCCTATCCCATCCCCTGAGCTCCCAACTAACTGTCAGCAGAGTTGAACTGTCAGGGCCGAAACCAATGACACATCTCCACCAGGTGGGAGACCACTTTTTTCTTAAAAAAAAAAAAAAAAAAAAAAGGTCACCTGGGAAATTTGACACTCCTCACGTTAATGCCAAGTCAGGCTTGTCAAGTCTCATCTCGCTGCTGGCGAGAAACTGTCAGAGGAAAGTTGATTTTAATTATCTCCTGAATTTGCTCATAGGGTCACCGAGGCACAGAGAGAGATTTTACGAGCTGTTGCTGCGGTTTTTATGGACTTTTGAAAAAAGGGCCCTCGCATTTAAAAAACTCACCTGTTGCAGAGCTTTATCCAGGGGCTCGGCTTTGACAATGTCGTCCAGAGTCAGTCCAGTGTCCTCTTTGCACTGGTCTGTCAGCTCCAAAGTGTCCGGCTTGACAAGACATCTCTGAAGCTTCCCAACCTGTGGAGGGATTTAACGTTTCATGGCACAGAATACAGCTTGGGAGCAACACACTAAAAACAACCAAAACATGCTAACTGATGTCAAATTACAGCCCCCCACCCCACCCTCCACATTCAGGAAGTGAACTTCTTAAACAAAACAGTCAAACAAACAAATTGACAATGTAGTTGCGAAAAGCACTCAATTGTCAATAAAGCGTTGTTTTAACGTGAAGCTGACATGCCAAACCAAGAAGGTGTGTGTTTCTTTTTCTCCTCCTCTTCACCTGCTTGTTACACTTATTTTAGCTGCACACCTGTTTTATCAAAAACAAAAACACAAAAAGGTGAGCTAACAAGACGGCGGCCAATTAATGTAGCGTTAGCTAGCATGAGTAGAAAAAAAAGCAGGCTACAGAGAGAGAGAGAGAGAGGGCACACACACCATGTCGATTTAAATGTCAAACATATTGTTCCACTACAGGTTACACACTAATGCCACAAACACTCTGGGTACATAAGAAACCGTACATCGAAACGAACGGGTCAGAAAGGTCCGTACCTTTTTCTCATGTAGGTCCACAATTTGCCACACCAAGAGAATTATTTCCCTCTCATCCGAACCCAGTTTACCCCCATTTGCACCAGCTGTTGCCCCAAAGAACACCACCAGAGTATCACTGTGCGAAGCCATCAGGGACCACAAGGGGTAAAAACTACAATTAAAGCAAAGATTAAAATAAAAACAAAACACGAGGAGTTCACCTTTTTCCAAGTGATAAGAAGAGCGAACAAAAGGGCTCAATTGAAGGTAAAACGCAGAGAGGGGAGAGAAAAAAAAGGGGGGGAGATTATTTTTTCAGAGGAGCCACGAAAGAGGTTTGCGGTCAGAGACTCTACCTGTTGAAGTACTTGAGTGCGCTCTATCCAGAGATACTGGTTTAACTGGTAAAGAAGGCTGGGAATCCGTGTTTCCTTCACACGAACTCCATAACAAGCCCCGCAGTTTTTTTTTCTCTTTCCTCCTTTCTATTTTTTTTCTGTGTTACCTGTGTGGCTCGGCCTCTGAGCGAGAAGTCCTCACGGCGTCTCCTATTGGCTGGTTTGGAAAGGTGAGGGCGGGACGCTGGGGGGTCAGTGCTGCAGTGTGATTGGTCGGAGTTGTTGAATCAGGAAGTGGTCCGGCAAAACAGGCCAGGAGTACCTCCATGAGGTTATACCTCTGTTTCACAGTGATAGTGGAGGGTAAATGAACAGACCGGCCACATGCAAAACACCCGCAGAGATACACACCTGTGAGTGTTTGAGCTTGTAAAAGGTTTTATGATTTTCCTTTCAAATGAGTTTTGTAGGCCGGCTACTTCAGGTGATGAGAGAATTTGCATCAATGTATAGTCTCCAAAAATGTGAACTATATTAAGTCATTTTTCCAGCCATCTTTCCACAATATGGAACTGTTGTAAAGTGATTTGTGTAGCCTGTCCTGTCAATTTGTCCCATTGTGTGTGTTGCATTTTGAGAGATCAGGTTAGGCCTGTTTGACCTCATGCTTTGTGTGTTCATCGTCTGTTTCTTCCTGGTCCTTGCAAAATAAGTATTTAAGAAAAAAAACTGTACACACACACACACACACTGATTTACTTAAGATTCATGCATGTGGGGGAGTATCATTGCACAACTGAGTGTAAAGTGTATTTGCATTTCATGGAAACATCTGAGTTAGGTGCGATACAATATGATAATTTCATGTCATTTCACAAAATTAAACTGATAAACATCAAAAATCTTCTTAAAACTTTAAAATAATGACATAAAAATGTACTAAAGAATATTGGAATCACTTTGACCTTACATTTTGTTTGGAGAAAAAATATATCACAGACAGGACACACATCTTCTTAGTGAAAATCAATCAATCATCTAGCATCTAACTTTTGTGGGGGGTGCGATGTGCCAACTGTGCCATCAGCCATGTTGACGGGCCTAGACATTTCAAAATAAATCAGGAAACCATCAAAAAACTGTACATCCATGAGATGGAAATTTATTCTCCCATCCCTAATCTGAGGTCTACTTGAGGATACTTGTTGCAGGAGTGGGCAACAGTCCTATAGTGCAACTGTTGGAGCCAATACACTGATTTCAGTGCGATGCTCTGCAAAAACTGCAAGTGTCGTAGTCATAGTATTCATTACTCTTGTACGCATGAACCTTATAAGGCCAATATTCAGTAAACGTTTGAAGTTGTGAGCTGTAGATAATTGCTACAGTGCCATCATAAGGAAGACTTGCCCCTATTTACATTTACTTGGTGACATTTCCGTAGGTTTGCTTACAGTAAGGAAGTTTTAGGTAAAAGGAAGAGAGACAGAGGAAAGAACAGTGGAATGATCACACAGTAGAGTAGCATATCATTTGTTTTGCTTATATGTTTTATGTGTTGATCTTAATTCAGGCTTTTAAAGCTCTTAAACTCTTTTCTGTAACATACCGATCACTGCGCTGTATTCTCACTCATATATGAAGTCTCACTCCCTTTTGTATGGCTATTATCCATCTAAGAGCAGCTTTCTTGTTTAAAATAATGTCCCACTTCAAAAGGGCCAGAGTTTTCAATAACTTCACAGGTTCTTACTGGCTTGCTGGAGTTTTCACCAGTCTTTGGCCTGGTTCCCAGAATGCCTTGTATTGTTGCTCACTGACACTCCCATCTCTGCCTGCTGTGGGCCGGCAGACTGCAGTGAATGTGAGGCTTTTTGTCTCGTCACCTCTTTTCGCTCATTTTAATCCCTCCATCTGAAATCCCAGTGTCTCCTTCCTTATGTGGAATCATTCTTCCCCCAGCTGAACCAGTCTGATAAGTTGAGGGGACAGACTGGGAACACTTCAGCTGAAATCCTAGACACAAAATGATACTCTACCCCCCCAAAACAACGGCAAAGAACCTGTATCTTCGTGACGCCACACAGGCATGTTTATACATGCAGCAAACTGACGAGCTAAGTCTTTCTTTCAGCAGGTGTAATTGGTAAAAAAATAAAAATTCTAGGAGCTACTACCACACCCAGAACTTCAGCGTTAGTTGTAGCTACATGTGGTGCGAGGTGTTTTCAGGTCTTGTACCGAACCAGTGACAGAAACATGTGAAAGGTGTGTTGTGCCACCCAACGCTTCTCAGTGAACTTTAGGGATAGCCATGACTCAATTATCCCTTTGGCAGGTCCCTTTACCTGTGGTCTGCTTTTAGCTGGAGGAAGTTTTGGTTACATTTAAGGGGATAAGAGTAATCTGATTACATAAGTGTGATCGCTTATACGGTTGGATAACTACGAGGCAGGTTTTGAAGGCAAGAAGTTATCAATTTACTGTTTGTCGCAGTATTAATAGGCTCATTATCAAGAGTGAGTGCTTACATTGTTTTCACCTTTGTAGCTTATTAAGCATGGATATTTTAAGTCTGGCCACAAAGTGAATAGACCGGCTGTGGGTGGATACTCATAATGAAAGGGAATTTATACGCTAAGCATAAACCACAAGGCTGTTGTTGTCTCATGGACATGCCGCTTCCTCATTCTGTGAGAAAGGGTCCAGCATGTCTCACGGTCATCTCGGCGTATTGTGTGATCTCATCCGCATCTTTTCTGTCACACCCTTTCTTTGTAATTTTCCACTGTCACAGTTGAAATGATCCTGACTCAATATGTTCAAGAGGTGATGGGCGACGACAGGGCGGCCCTTCATTCAACCCCTGAGTTCACGTGGTTATCGCAGTGAGCCATCTCTGAAAATCAGCAGTGTGGTAGTTCTTTCAAAAGCTTGAAGTTCTTCTCCTGAAATAGGTTCGAGGGGTATCAAATTGGAATGAATGTTACAGACTCATCTCTGGATAGATACCTTTAAAAAGGACATACAATGGGATAGTGAGCTACAAAAAAACTACTTTTATTGTGACACCATACTGAGATGGTGTCAAAACTCCATGATATAGCTCCGCTGCCATCTACTGGTTGAGTCAGTTGGTGAGAACAGATCTGTTGTAGTCATGGCAACATACATTGCTATAATAAGAGTACCTTATACACATCCAACCGACACATGCGTTTAGAAATATCAGTGAATAAGCTGACGCTGGACTCTCTCTCTTAAAAGTGCGGGTTCGGGCTTTCTGAGACTGTGACAAACATAAAGACATGATTCCGCTTTTTTGCTGCTCAACAAAGGGAACATGCAGTTTTTTATTTTGCAATCTTTTCATTGAGAGGAAGTTGAAAGCATGACTGTCGCCTATAGTAGAATACCATGACAATTGTAAGCTGAAAACATTTTTAAAATCGGTGTAGGCTCGGGGCTTAAAAAAACAAAAACAAACAAACAGAAAAATGCAAGATGTGAGTTTGTGAACAGTTTTGTGACAGGAGTTCACAATCAGACAGAGTCGGAGATATCACAGTTTTTTGATTGAAAATTGTGTCAAAGTCTTGTCTAAAGCTTTCTGCATCAAGCTGAAAAAAAAACAACTTTATAAGTATTGTTAACCACAGGATTACTAAATAAAGACCTGCAGTGTTTTGCCTAATCTTGTCACCACACTTACAATAAAAACAGAATCAGTAACATCAATATACATTCCCTTTGTTGGCGTCAACATAAAACTGAAAGAATTCTGTATTATTTACATAACTGTACATTGAGACATGTCTACTGCATTGGGAATTGTTTATTTTGAACTATTCATGAATAACATATGGCATGAATCAAAGTTAAAAATATATAACATATGTATAAATATGCACTCAACATTTTAAAAACATGAAACAGGTCATTCACACAGTCAGATAAAACACTCAGGACAATTTGCCTAAAACAGTAACTTCGGGTATTTTAATTACATAAGTTCAATGTAATGGGTCAAATTTCATGCAAAGTGTTTTCTACCATGTTGAGTCAATGCTTATAGATTTAATAACAACATGTGACTTAATACAGGATATAGAATGACCCATTTGAAATGCATAATGTAGAAGTAAACTATGTATAATACTTGATAAACACATTCGTTTTCTGTATAAATTTGCATTTATTTGATTTTGAAGTTATATAATTTATTCATATTGACTGGACATGATAGAAACACTTTAAATTAAATGTGACCCTTTACACTGAATGTAAGTAATATAATTAGATGTATTTAGTGTAACTATATAATCTGTAATTGAAATATTTCAAGTCAATGTTTTAGACATCATTTCTGGAGTGAACTATGGCACAGAGGACTGACTTCCTGTTCGTCACGGATGAAATTTAAGACAAACTGAGCTTTATATAATCAAAAAAAAAATTAAAAATACATAGAATATACACAAGAATATCTACAGAGAGACACACAGCACATACACCGTAGACTTCCAATATCAGGATGGATTTTTTTCACACATTTTTATTAATATGTCCATCTGGTCCTTTGGCTCGGACACACACTGAGAACTGTGGGTCTGATTGCTGTGTCGTTTGGACACAAAGGACACCTCTCTGTTGCCCTCACCTGGAGAGGTGCTGGAGATGTGGCGGAAGAGCTTCTGGATGCCAGTGTCACGCAGGGAGCTCCTGAAGGAGCGAGCTGCGAACATGTAGAGGATGGGGTTGACGGTGCTGCTGATGAAGACCAGGGCTCCGGCGATGAAGGCCATGGTGCTCCTGACACTCTCAAGATTATCTGATACGTCGTGGAAGGAGTGTTTAGTAGCCAGGATGGCAAATGAGAGGAAGTTTCCTATGTGATGAGGCGTCCAGCAAATGGCAAACACAACCACCACGCTGGCGATCAGGACTGTGGACTTGCGCTTGGACTTGAAGGTCATCTGAGTGATACGACTGCACAGGCAGCCATAGCAGACCACGAGGATGGTGAAGGGTAGTATGTAGCCCACTAGAGTCTCCAACAGCAAACACACCAGCTCCTGGTTATCAGAGCTGTACTCCCGGTACAGACAGTGCGCCTCACCATCCTCCTCCTCTACAACCTGAGTTGGGATGACAGGGATGCTGAACAAGAATGCTACTGTCCACAGAGCCAGCAGGACTTTATTCAAAGCTTTTTTCCTCCTCCAGCCAGCAGAGGCAAAGGGATAACGCACAGCCACAAATCGCTCCACGCTCATGAGAGTAATGAGGAAAACACTGCTGTACATACAGGCGTTGATCACGTACACCATGGCTTTGCAGGTGGCCTCTCCAAACACCCAGGACTGGGCCAGGGAGTAGATCCACACAGGCAGGGTGATGAGCACCAGGAGGTCGGCAGCAGCCAAATGCAGGATGAGCACCACAGTGTGGGAGCGCTGCTTGACGTGTCTCAGGATAGTCCAGATCACCAGCAGGTTCCCCGGAGCCCCCACCAGGAAGGCCAGGCCCAGGATCACACAAGCTATAGCTGTCCCACCTTCGAACTCCTCAGGAGCCATTTTCAGTGGAGTCGAGTGGTTCATACTGCAAGTGTATGTGCTGACAGTGGTGTCTGCATGAAAAAGAAAAAAAACAAAGTGCTGTCCAAGCAAGTCTTCACTTCCCTTTTAGAATAGACTGCACAGGAAAGGGGTTTCCTCACAGGGATATTTGAGACACACTGAGGTGATTCATGCATGCGTCATCAGTCATTTTTCACCTCAGGGCACGTATTAAGGTATTAAAAGACGTGTGGTCAAAGTGATTTAGAAAAGCGTTTCAAATTAGAAATGATCTCTGACGCTTCAGCGGAGAGTAACAGTGTGAGAAACTCGTCAATTTAACAGATGTCTGCATAAAGACAAACTTTATGAAACTGCCACGCTTTAAAGAAAATTTCAGTCAGATGGAAAACAACACAAAATGTGTAATTTTGTTTTTTTTATGAAACTACTTTTGATAAACCTACTTTTGATAAACATTTTTCCACATTTCAAACTATCACAATCACAACACATTACCCCTGTCTGCACTATTTTACACGCAGGCTTTCAAAACCTTAAATGATATATAGGCATTTATGATAATAATAATAATAATAATAATAATAATAATAATAATAATAATGATAAAGTCCCTTAATTGACAGCAAAAGACAAGTGTCACATTTTCCCATCATCACAGTTTCAGGGATTCAGTCTCACAGAGTCAGACATCAGCTCGCCCTGAGTATCTACTGCCCTCTGGCCAGTTTGTTGTTGTACTACCAGCTCCCTGAGTCTGTTGGTCTGAGTGGCTATTTCCTGGAACAGCCTGACCAGACGGGACTCCTCCAGACTCCCTCGTAAGTTCCTTGCGAAGAAGGCGTATAACAGAGGATTCACTGAGCTGCTAATGCATGCAAGGGCACCAGTGCTGAAGACAACGTCCGTGGACACACATTCTTCTCCACACACGAGGTCGATGGTGTTGATGACGTGGTAAGGCAACCAGCACAGTGTGAAGGCTATCACAACCGCATGGACTAGAATCATTGATTTCTGTTTGGAGCTGTAGCTCATCCTCCTGAGCTGGGCGGCTACTAGACAGTAACAGATTGTTATGATAATGAAAGGAATTACAAATCCCCCCAGGATCTCAAGACAAAACAAGATGATCTGTTCAGTCACAGAGTTGTATTGCCTGATGAAACAAAGCTCAGGTTCTTCGCTTTCATCCGATGGCCTGGTCAGCAATGCAGGCAATCCGAGAAGAAAAGCAAGGAGCCACAAAAACACAGGACACATGTTCATGATGCGCTTGGTCATGCGGCGCATCATCCAAAACGGATGACAGATGGCTAAAAAGCGCTCCACACCCATCAGGGTGATGAAGAAGATGCTGCCGTACATGCACACATTGACGATGTACACCAAGGCCTGGCAGAGGACATCTCCAAACACCCAGGTGTGCACAAGGGAGTAGATCCATAGAGGCAGGGTGATGAGCACCAGCAGGTCGGCAGCAGCCAGGTGCAGGATGAGCACCACAGTGTGGGAGCGCTGCTTGACGTGTCTCAGGATAGTCCAGATCACCAGCAGGTTCCCCGGAGCCCCCACCAGGAAGGCCAGGCCCAGGATCACACAAGCTATAGCTGTCCCACCTTCGAACTCCTCAGGAGCCATTTTCAGTATAGTCGAGTGGTTCATACTGCAAGTGTATGCGCTGACAGCCGTGTCTGCATGAGAAGTAAAAACAAAGTGCTGTCCAAGCAAGTCTTCACTTCCCTATATGGATAAATTGAACAGGAACCAGGTTACTCATTGGACCCATCAAGAGTCAACGGCGGATGCCAGAAACTGATCGACGTGACAGCTGATCTACTGTTGTTTAAAGAACTTTCTGTTTCTGTTCTGCCCCAAGGTTTAGACAGAAGCTCTCCTGTATTGCTCATATATAACAGATATAACATGGGATGACTTCCATTCCAGAATGAAATGTTGTTAATGATAATAGTTCTAATATGCTTCCCACATTTATTGCCCGGAAAACACTTGAACTGCATCCCAGGGAGCTGCTGTACCTGCCCAGCAAGAGTCACTGCACCTCTCGGAAATAATAAATATTCCCGAATGTGTTACAGTACAGCATGACTCAGCACCATCCCCTATGAGTAGTCATTTTGACGATAGGATTGTGACTTCCGGCTGCTGCTCATCTCTTCCAAAGACCTTTCTGTTTCTGTTCTTTCTGCGTGATTTAGATAGACACCTTATTCCTTTTACTTGAAAATGCGAACTAGATTAACAACACAACACTTCTGATTCTTTCCTAAAAGCATTCAATGTCTTCTTTACATTGGCAGACTCTGAACCTATGGAGGACCGCAAGTGACATGGAAATAGTAATGAAGCATTTAACTAACTGTACAATGAATATAGCCATTAATAGATTCATTTACAAATTCAATGAAATTTTCTCACCTTGTCACAAAAAAAAAATGAGATATCTATTTTTGTTTACATGATTCCTTCTTTCTGAGATGGCGGATGAAAAGCCAGTGCCCTCACTCTCCAACATTATCCTTATTCGCCCTCAACAACCTTTACATTCGTCACACACACATTAACTTTGGACTCTCTGTCAATTCATCGATCACATGGATGGCAACCATCTGAAAAGTTAATCATTATCCTTCACTTACCTTGTTGATGGTACTGTTGGAATTACTCAGTCCAGAACACCGTATGGAATATTTAGGCTATGAAACAACCCCTTGTCCTCCGCTGTCTTTAACTTTCAAAATGGTCCTGTATTTTTTGGGGGGGAGGATTTTTTTTAAAAGTGTTCTCAATTTGCTAATAGGTACCTTCCTTTGATATGCATCTGTATGAAGACCAGTGCAGTGTTTCCCAATGATGTCCCAATCCTCTTGTTATAGATCTGTTTCAGTTTTGACTCTTATGTTTTCTCAGAAAGGTAACATGTGTTCCAACTAGGAGTGGGTGGAGTCCTGATAAAATGTCATCAATTTTATTATGTTATTGCTCAATTTTCCCCCACTTGTGATTTGCATCAGATTATGACCTTTAAATCTTTTCTTTCAAGTAATTTATGAATTCCCTTTGCATCTTGGTGTGTGGACCAAAAACCGTCCATTTCAGGATCTACAGATGAATCAACGCACACTTCTCCTGCTCTAAGGGATCCCAAACTTTCACAGATGTTCGAGGAATCGTCCACATTGAAGCACGGTTGTCACAGAACATGTGATGGCTGTGACACCTCCTTTTTTTTTCCACCTATCTGTATTTGACAAATGAGTTACATGATTTAAATGCAATGCCATACAAAGCGTAAGGCAA
Source organism: Sparus aurata (assembly GCF_900880675.1). Classification (NCBI taxonomy): domain Eukaryota; kingdom Metazoa; phylum Chordata; class Actinopteri; order Spariformes; family Sparidae; genus Sparus; species Sparus aurata. Next base: position 31,831,364 of record NC_044190.1, on the reverse strand, counting down.
GGCAAGGCAAGGCAAGTTTATTTGTATAGCACAATTCAGACACAAGGCAACTCAAAGTGCTTTACAGGCACACACAAATTACATTAAAAGACAAACATTTCATTTAAAAGACATTAAAAATTGCATTATAAAAAATAAATAAAAAAAAAAACTCAGAGTAATAATGCAGTTCAAAGACTTCAGTTAAAAGCAGTGGCAAAAAGAAATGTTTTAAGTCTTGTACTTATTGTATGTCTGTATGTCTGTCTACCTGCTACTGTGACAAGTGAATTTCCCCGATGTGGGATGAATAAAAGTAGTTAAGAGATGAATGACTTTAGACTTTAGACTTTTATTCATCCCACATCGGGGAAATTCACTTGTCACAGTAGCAGGTAGACAGACATACAGACATACAATAAGTACAAGACTTAAGATAATAAAAAAAAATACAAAAAAAGATTTAGATAAGAGAGAAAAGTTAAAATATAGAAAGGACTATGTGTTATGTGCATTACAGGAGGCAAAAATGTGCATTATATACATTTAAAAAAAGTGTCAGAGTATTGCCTTGTTGAAGGTTGGATGCATAAATAAATACAGTGTGTTTAAATACAGTGTTTGAAAATAAACAAACTCGTGTATGAATATGAATATGTAAAAAATAAATAAAATAGTATTGCACAGGATAATTGCACAAGATGGTGGAGGAAGAGGTGTAAGTAGTGAATGATCCTAATAAGCAAAGAGGAGACAAGAGATAAAAATGCACTGTTTTACTTAAATGCTTTACAGCTCAGACATATGACATAATCAATGCAGGCTGTGGCTCAGTTTTTAAATCTGGCCCCACTTGATAAAGAAGTTGACTGGGCCTACTGCAGAGTTCACAACCTCCACGTGGTGGCGGTAATGCAACAGTAAGGATGCAAGCTGACGTAAAAACCTCACAAGCGAGTAAGACGAAGCTTCCCGTCAGCCAGCTGCCAGCTCCGTGAAACAAACATGACGCTGTTGTCAACTACGATGTTCTCAGTACAGCTGGACTAAAAGTACAACACTGAACACAACGAGGGACGTTGGATATTGTGTTTGACAACATTTGTGGCAAACTGTAAGTGACAAGCTTCGTGTCTGGCGCTTGCTTATAATGGCTAGCTGCGTAGCTAATATTAGCCAACCACTAAGCTAGTATTAGGTAACGTTAGCCAGGTAAATAGCTAACTGTTCATGTCAGGGGCGTGAACTCATATCATTGAATGGTTGTGAATGTTGGCCAAGGTTGATCCCAGGTCCCCGGTTCTCACTTTTTTGGCTGGTTTTATCTATAAGACACTTTTCACTAAAGACAGTTCAATTCGCAAGTGAGCTATTTTGAACCTTTATCAGCTGTATTGAGCGAACGTGAAGTTAGCTTTGCTTGAGAACCGAAAATGGGTTCGCTAACATCCGGTTAGTAAGTCTTCTAACTTCTTGGCAACTAATAGAAAAATCTTGCCTTTGTGTTTTGGCAATTAATTCAAAATCATTGCAAAATTCACACGTATCATTGAGACGCCTCTATGCCATCGCTTTCGTAGCTAACCAAGGTTTCTCAGAGCTAATGTTTACACCTGACCCTCAGTTTAGCAAAAAATCTGGCCAATGCTAACGTCAACTACTTTATTTCTGCCCTCCCAGGTTGTCTCTTCCCAACGCCATTTTAACAAGTTGAGGAGAGGACAGGACAGCAAACGCTGCAATGCCTCTTATGTTTTTGGAGAGGTTTCCATGGCCCAGCCTGCAGACCTACACCGCACTGAGTGTAGCTTTGCTTGCTGGCAGCATCTTCAGTGCCTACACCACTGTGACTGACCCGGGGTTTGGGGCCCTGGACGCTGATGAAACACCAGCTCCCTCTGATGTGGATCTTGAACACCTAAACAATGACATTAGTAACACAGAATTGGCAACCACTGTCCTGTGGTACCTTGTCACAGACAGTCTCTTTGTATGGGTGAGTGATACCTTAAGTGCAGGACCTTGCATTGCTTGATGAGATTAATCTGTTTTTACAAAGACTAATTTTCCCTGTTTTCTCTGTGCCTCCCCAGGTCTTAGTTAACACGTTCTGCTGCTCTTTGATGTTAATTGCTAAAATGATTCAGTATGTGGTGTTTGGCCCACTCAGAGTCAGTGAGAAGCAGGTGAGTCTCCGTCTTTAACAGTGTTAAATTGATGAGTACAGCTACTTTGATGACAAATATTTATCTAATTTCAAAAGTCTATGCAGCTTTACATGTGTGCAGATTTATCAGGATGAACGCATCTAATTCGATCTGTGTTCATTCCTCAGCACCTGAAGGACAAGTTCTGGAACTTCATCTTCTATAAGTTCATATTTATCTTTGGCGTATTGAACGTGCAGACAGTGGAGGAGGTGGTCATGTGGTGTTTGTGGTTCTCTGCCCTGGTCTTTCTCCATCTCATGGTGCAGCTCTGCAAAGACCGATTTGAATACGTAAGTATCATAAAACAAAACTATATATTTTCTTCTTTGTAGCGCCGCAAAATATTGTTTTATGACTACCTTGTATGGTTTAGGGCCGGGCAGTAAACCACATTTATTGTGTTATTGTAAGTCCGTTATTGTTTCAGATTTACTCTCATGAATATGTACCATCTATTTCAACCGAGATTGGTAACAACAACATATATTGTACCCGATGTTTAATCAGCAAGTCAGGCTACAAAACAAAACGGAAGTCTAGAAACTTTTTAGGGTCATTTGTGACTAGACGGTAGTAACTCATCACATAGTTTTTCATAGTTAGTTTCCTTTGTTTAGAGAACTTAAAGCCCTTTAGGTTTGTCCTCTCTGCCTACAAAGAATTACTTTGAAGTCGATTTCTAAAAGGACAATGTCTAAAGGACATTATTGACATGGGAACCTGTAAATGATAAGCTCTTTAATTCGTTGGGACAGAAAATAAGCACAACTTCAGAAATGGAAGTTAGAAACAGTATTTAAATGCTCCTTTAATTGCATAGATGCAGGACTTTGAAATGGTCATGATGGCTTTAGTAAGTACTAGTTGTAAGTGTGGATTTATAACATGATTATTCTCAGCTGTGAGTTATTCTATGATATAATAGGACCTATAGGAATATACTAGACCTACGTTATTGTGGTTGCCTTGTTTTTTTTGCCTCAAGGCAATACTAGATAAAACCTGGCATTTGCCAGTACCTGATTAATACACTTTTAACCTTTAAACAGTGTTTTCTTTTTAAAGGGTGTTGTGAGATTTCCTTGAGTCTGAGAGTAACTGTACTCTCTTCAGTTCTGGCTCTATTTATAGTTTCTTGTACTGGCTTGTAAGGCTACTGATACAGCTTCAGCCACTACACTGACATGTCCCTGTATCAGATTGTGTCATGCCCGTTGGGGTAAACAAAATATCAAATTAAATCAGCTCCTTGCAAGCAATGAAATTTAGAATGGAAATGAAGCTGGTATTCCAGTTGTTATGTACTGCTGAGTGTACCCGACGATCACTTCTACCTGCAGTGCTTTTTAAAATGTACCTGTGTGTATGTGCACATGTATGTATGTATGTATGTATATATGTGTGTGTGTGTGTGTGTGTGTGTGTCTGTGAGTGATTGTGAATCTTCTCTACCATATATGCTTGTGTGTTTGTATGTGTAACTGTCTGCTAGGCGTGGTCTCTCAGCTTTGTCTATAGATCTGCCTTACACATGTTCTTTGTAGGTTGAAGTCTGTCAGTTGTGTTAGCCCAGCTGCCTTCCTTCCTGTCTCCCTATTTCTGTGGAATGTAGCTTTGAGGTTAAGACCAGACATGTAGGTTAAACTGCTTAGAGTGAAAGGTCTTTCATGTAACTGCACTTGTTGCTGGGGTTTTAAAGTTTTATCGAATTAGTTAAATGTATTCATTCAGCTCAGATGTGTTAGAGGACATTAGCTGTCAGTTAACAGTCTGACAGTCCTGTATTGCCAGTAAAGCATGCGTTGGTGGTATGTAAGGAGTTAATTAATTTTAAATGGGTTGTGTAAAATTTGGAACAGAAGAGTTCACTTTTTCCACTTGGTTACAACAGTGGAAATGCCCTTTGAGTATGATACAGTGCCAGATACTAACACATGTCATGCATTTCTGTCTGTAAGCTGGTAAACAAAAAGCCTTTTTTTATTTTCCCTTTTCTATTAGGAATATAACCCACTTCTAAACTGTATTGTTTTTATATTTCATTAGACATTTTTTGCTATCAACAGTTGCACGTTTCATGAAAACCTACATGCAGATGTCTTATTGTTTGATTCGTTGTATTCTCTAAATGCCTCGATAATCTGTACTATGTGATTGTGAATGTCAAAGAGGCTTTGTGGAACATACAGCATGTGTTGTAGTGGAAGCCAGTCGTTAATTCATGTTAGTAGACACTGAAGTAACATTGGCTAGTGTTGCTCTCTGTTAGCAGAGTGCAGAAAGGCACTGAGGTGGGGCATTCAAGAATGTGTTTAAAAGTCACATCATTTGGACTGTTGCAGAAAATCCAGCATGAAAATCTCTTGGTATGCTGTTCAGGCCCACATGAACTCTTCCCAAGCCAGTGCAAGCAAAACATCCCCAACAACTTGAGGACACAGCGAAAGGGAAAAACAATCCACTTATAAATTACATTTTCTTCCCCTCCAGCTGTCTTTCTCGCCCTCGACTCCCATGAACAGCCATGTTCGAGTGCTTTGTCTGCTGGTCTCCCTGCTACTGGACTGCTGTGGCTTGGCTGTGGTCTGCGGCCTGCTGGGAGCTTCCCATGGCATGCACACCCTCTCCTTTATGGCAGCAGAGGTGAGTATCATTTTGACTAAGATTAGCTCAGACTCTTAGGGACTGTTTATGTTTTTCAAATTTCTGGTTTACAAAGCCCATATACACTGCCTGGCTGAAAAAAAAGTTGCCACCTGGATTTAACTAAGCAAATAGGTAAGAGCCTCCTATTGGATAATTACTGCATGGGCGATTATCTTTCAGCTGGCAACAAGTTATTTAACCCCAACTGATGCAATGAGTAGCTTCTCATTTCTTAAACAACTTTGTTGAAAGACACATCCCATGGTCGTGGAAAAGATGTTAGTCTGTTTGAGAAGGGTCAAATGCATTGGCATGCATCAAGCAGAGAAAACATCTAAGGAGGTTGCAGAAACTACTAAAATTTGGGTGAAGAACTATCCAACGCATTAATAAAAAATGGAAGGATAGTGGGGAACCATCGTCTTCGAGGAAGAAATGTGGTCGGAAAAAAAATCCTGTTTGATTGCGATCGGCGATCACTTAAACGTTAAAATCGTAGAAAAACAACAGTAGAACTCAGGGCTATGTTTGATAGTGAAAGTAAGAACATTTCCTCAAGCACAGTCAGTGCGTTTACATGACACTCAAGAAAACCGAATTACTGCCTTAGTCTGACTATGATCGGATTTTTAAGATGCATGTATACACCTTAGTCTGACTAAAATCGGACCGGATCGGATTTCTCATAGTCGAATTACACCACGTAGATTATTCGATTGAAAGTCGCATTAACTCCTGCATGTATACGTTTCCAGCGGATCGGATCGGATTTTGTATTCTGCGCAGGTGCGAGATTTTTCCCCGAGCGCCATTGTGCATCTAGTTTGTGTAATTATCATGTACACCATATACGAAGTGTACAAAGATGTAGCTTCGTCTCGCTCTTCGTACGCCATCTTTCTTGAATGCCGAGGCAGCTGGTGACGTAAAGAGGTCAGCCGGAGGTGGCCCCGTTACCACTAGTTGAAATGGGCACAGCGCCACCTAGCGTACCGGGGTATGACGTGCTTTCGGCAGTAATTCGATTTTCTCACCGGCATGTATACTCGGATAATTGCAGTTGTCCGATTGAGCAGCATAGTCGAACTATGGCTGTAATCTGACTAAGCTGTGCATGTAAACGCACTGAATGTGAAGGGAACTCAGGGGATTGGGACTGAACAGCTGTGTAGCCTTAAGAAAACCACTAATCAGTGAGGCTAATTGGAAAAAAAGGCTTCAGTTTGCTAGGGAGCATAAAGATTGGACTCTGGAGCAATGAAAGAAAGTCATGTGGTCTGATGAGTCCAGATTTACCCTGTTCCAGAGTGATGGGCGTGTCAGGGTAAGAAGAGAGGCAGATGAAGTGATGCACCCATCATGCCTAGTGCCTACTGTTCAAGCCTGTGGAGGCAGTGCTATGATCTGGAGTTGCTGCATTTGGTCACATCTCTGTTCAGCAACATCATGTGCCCAAAGAATGAGGTCAGCTGACTACCTAAATATACTGAATGGCCAGGTTATTTCCTCCCTGAGGGCACAGCCATATTCCAAGGTGACAATGCCAGGATTCATCGTGCGCAAATTGTGAAAGAGTGGTTCAAGTAGCATGAGACATCATTTTCGCACATGGATTGGCCACCACAGAGTCCAGACCTTAACCCCACTGAGAATCTTTGGAATGTGCTGCAGAAAGCTTTTGCGCAGTAGTCCGACTCTCCCATCATCAATACAAGATCTTGGTGAAAAATTAATGCAATACTGGATGGAAATAAATCTTGACCTTTTTTTTGGCCAGGGAATATAGTTTTTAAAGATCAGGGCTTTATTCAACAGGCTTATTCTTGACTATGGCTCACTAAATAAGTAATGTTTCTCAGATTCTGTTTGTCTGTTTTTCTCAGTGAGAAAACATTGGCATATTATTTGACCAGGAGATCAAAATATTTTTAAAGTCCTCAGTTTCAGCTGGTTAAATGGTAAGAAGGCAAAATAAAGATGTGGACAACATAAACATGGAATTTATTATAGTCTGCAGCAGGAAATGTCCTCCATTGCATGAAATGGTTTGCAAACAGTGATTATACTATGCTGTATCACTATTGTCTTTTCTTAGGCTTAGCCACACTATAAGTGGTTTTGAAAACAGGAAAAAGAATCTAAAGATAATGTGGTTATATGTAGCAGGAATAAACGTCTGTAATTATTAACGTCAATTAGCATTTCATTTAGGAGTGCCAGTTTCAGTGCATGCAGGCTGTCAAAAATGGCTTACTGGTGCATTTAAATTAGCCCCAATTGTCATTCCAGCCTCTGATGTTACCATTTTCTCCTTATTTTACATCCTTTTTTTTTTTATGTAATATTTCCATTGTGATTAATACATGTCATTGTTGTCCTCAACATCCTCAGTGTCTGCTGGTGACTGTACGCACTGGACATGTCATCATGCGGTAAGTCCCTTCTTAGAGCCTCCTCACACATGCATGCACGTGCACCCACGGCGAAGCAGAAGGGATGACATAGCTTGATCAGATTTAGAATCAGGAGCTAATGTTAGCGACACCATTTGTTTGCCTCCAGTTCCATTACAATCGTATGAAAGGCTCCATTGTCCCAGAGAGGCTGGTTAGGATTATACAAGCAGCCGGAATGACTCTAATCAGCCTCAGTGCTTGTAAATCTTTAGTCTAACTTTCAAACTTGTAAACTGATTGCAGGTACAGTGTCCATTAATTCTTTTACAGCATCTTTGTTTCAAACATGAATTTTGTCTAAATTGCCAATCTGCAATCCAAGGGCCACATCATCCACCATACTGTCTAAATATTACCTGGGTCTACCTCCTAATTTAGCTTAAAGCATCTTACAAGGAGTCATAGTTTAAGAGTGATTAGGAAACTTCTTATAGCAACTCTGTGATTAAACTTTTATTTTAGTAAGGAGGCTTTATTGAATGTATTGGTATGTGTGACACTTAAAATTTGTGATTGCTTGATCAGAAAAAGACATGATCGACCGTTCAACTCACATGACTGATCAGCTGTTTCCACTATCTGCGATAAAATGTCTGATAGCATTAGCCACGTGTTGACTGTTGAGGAAGGATTCCTCTGCCCCATCCTTGAAAGAAACATCACATCTCCTGATCTCTCTAGTTTCAAAACAGTTTATGGAAAATCACGTTCCGACTTCTTTACAGTTTTAGCGAAATTTCCAAACTTTCGCTTCATATTCGCTTGACATTTTATGGAAACATGGCTACTGTTTGCTCAAGAAACTCTTATGAATCCACCCCTTCTACTTCATGACCTGAAAGAGCTGTGCATGTCCCCTCAGATACTCCATTCATCTGTGGGATCTGAAGCATCCAGGGACCTGGGAGGGTAAGGGAACGTATGTCTACTACACAGACTTCATCATGGAGCTGGCTATGCTCTTCCTGGACCTCGTTCACCATATACACATGCTGGTAAGAGACAGAGAGAACATGTGATCACAATGTGATTTTTATGAGAATTTAGCTAATCAGCTCTCCTGATCTTTAATACTTTTTCCCCATATGTCTCTCATTAGCTCTTTGGTAACATCTGGCTGTCTATGGCAAGCTTGGTTATCTTCATGCAGCTGCGGTACCTCTTCCACGAGGTCCAGCGCCGTGTGCGCCGTCACAAAAACTACCTCCGTGTCATCAACAACATGGAGGCCAGGTCATTATATATTTTATCTAAAATGTTTTTTCCCCTTGTTACTTGGTGATTTTGTGATGTTTTTTTTAATGGAATTATTACTAATCTGATATGACTTTTGCAGATTTGCTGTTGCCACTGCAGAGGAGCTTGCAGCTAATGATGATGATTGTGCCATCTGCTGGGATGCCATGTCGACAGCACGCAAACTACCCTGTGGACATCTCTTCCACAAGTAAAATGCTTCTTTCATTCAGCAGCAGTTGCTTGTATACATAATGGAGACTGTGTAGGGAGTGATTTCTGGTGCCTGTTTCTCTTTACTTAAAGATAGCTGAAGTAGAGGCAGCAGGAAAAGCATGCAACAAGTTATACCTGCCTTGAGTGCAATATCTTTACGTTGTCTAGTATCCAAAATCTGCAATCTTGCAAGTTAGATAAATATATACTTTTGTTGTAAACTGTAGAACAGTTCAAATGAATTATGATTTTCTTTGTTTTGATATGTATCTGCTGTCCTTCAGCCGAGTTGTAGCAGTTTGGTGAAGACTTGGCTTCATTAAGATCCTGATGTGCAGTTACACAAGACTGTTTTTAATACAGAGAAAGTCCGTAATAACATTTTATTCTTATGTGTCTTTTCTAGCTCTTGCTTGCGCTCGTGGCTCGAGCAGGACACCTCTTGTCCTACTTGTCGGACATCCCTGAACATTAGTGGGGACGGGGGCCAGGCCAGAAACCAGCAGCAGGGTGGCGGTATTGAAGACAACATTGGCCCAGTAGGTGCTGCTGCAGATGCCAGACCACATATCAACCAACACAATCACTTCTTCCACTTTGATGGTACGTCTGTCAGACACAAACCCAAGGATCATCTGGTTGTGGAGTTACTGTTTATCAGATAGGCTGTGTGTGACAATGAATTATAGAATATCTGTACATTGTTCTACAGGATCTCGCATTGCCAGCTGGCTGCCCAGTTTCTCCGTGGAAGTAATGCACACCACCAATATCTTGGGCATCGCTCAGGCAAACAACTCCCAGCTCATGGCCATGGTGCGTTCAAGTTCACAGTCTAATGATTTTCCTGTTGATTTTATGAAATATGATGCATGGATAGAAATGTTATGCCAGGTGTTTACTCTTTTTTTGTTGACAGTTTTTTTTTTATACTTCCTTTGCATAAAGTCAGCGCTGCCATCATTTTGTCACTCAACTTCACTTCTCCTGTCACTATTTATGAGTAGCCAGTGTCTGTTGTGCTAAAATGTTGCCATTGCCCAAATGCTTGTAACATCATTACCGCTTAAATTGTATTTGACTTTGTGGTAAAACGCTCGTTTGATGTACTTGTAAATCACAGAGCCCTGCTTGTTTTCGCCTCTTAAAAAATGTAGTTCTGATGTTCTTTCATCATCAGTCTATCTAAATCATTTTTCCACCATTGTCTTTATTTCTGTTTACCTGCTGGTCATCAGGCCCATCAGATCCAGGAGATGTTCCCTCAGGTGCCCTCCTACCTGGTTATGCAGGACCTGCAGTTGACTCGCTCTGTGGAGGTCACTACTGACAACATCCTGGAGGGACGCATCCAGGTGCCTTTCCCAACACAGGTCAGTCATTTGAGGTTAAAATGTTAATAGCAGTGTCACTTTTCATTGTTTTTACTTGATGCCTCCAAACCTTATTTTGATAACACATCACTCTCCTGATTTCTCCAACAACTCTCATTCCTTCCTGGCTCCCTGTTTAATGTTGATCATATTCATGTAGTTTTCTTGATTGCCAGAATGCAACAATCAGTCTCAGTATTTTTTTTTCTGTGCTCTTTCATCAGGCCATAGAGCGTGGCCCTTCACAGGCGAACCCTGCATCAGAAGAGGATGAAGGAGCCAGTGGATCAGCTGATCAGGGCCTCAGTGAGGCAGACAACATGGAGGTGAGAGGAGGACGTTTTTCAAAGTCAGCAGAGGAGAGGCAGAAGATGTTGAAGCAGAGAAAAGAAGAGCTGCTCCAGCAGGCACGCAGGTTTGTACTCAGCTGGTTGAAGTAGTGCTAAGCTTTGTATTGTATTCAAAAGACATTCAATTCAAAAACAAGATCTTTTTATTTCTGTTTTTGAATACTAGAATGTGCATCATAGCTCAACTGTACAAGTTGTGTTTGACCTGTGTCAGCCTGTGAACAGAGGCCCGGTTGTAGAGTACTGCAAAGTAGTAACATGACATCTCTGGTCTGCACCCATGATCAAGTGTTTTTCAATAATTCCCTGTAGGAGGTACCTGAACAAGAGTCCAGAGGACCAGGATGAGGATTTGCCTGGACTGGAGGAGGACATTGCTCCAGATTTTAACTTGACTGTGCTGAGACGTAGAACCATGGCGGCAGCTGCAGAAAGACGCATGCAAAATCAGCAAGACCCTGCACCCTGAAACAAAGATTGGCCTCAGCAGAACAGTCTACGATATCATCATCCCAACAGGCACAGACAGAGCTATTTCGACCCCCCACCCACCATTAATTGTACAGTCAGTGGTCATCGCCAATTAAATATTTAAAAAGCATCGCAAACATGGCCTTTGGATTGTTTTGGGCCGTCTAGATAAGATGGGACTGTTGTGAATGGCTCCCGCCTCACTGATTACAGAATATTCTGAGCATATTATAAATTGATGGGTGCAAGAAATGCAATGTTGCATCGCCCTTTATTCATGTGCCACACATCGCAACCACCAGCTCAAGTGGGGAGTCAGTATCTGCTGTGATTGGGACTGGTTGTCAAAAAATGAGCATGCTTTGCATTCAGAAGAGTCTTTTATGAGAGGGGTTTGAAGGTGTTATTACTAGATGAAGCTGTTTGGGTCCTTGTTTGTCTTCGTTTTATCTGACTTGTTTTTTTTTCATTTGTGTTGCTCATGGCAGAGAGCTATATATTCTGGATGAAGAAACTCACCTGATGTATTTGTGTGTTATTCTTTTATGAGTTTCAACTGTGAATTTAGTGTAGGCAAATTAACAACACAATTTTATTTCTTACCTTTGAGTAAGAGAATGTCACTTTAGTATTGGTCAGCCTTTCTGTCAAATATGAATGTTTCTATCAAAAATAATGCTGCAAACAAAGTGTTTTGGACCCACACGGGTTCTGTATCTAGTGTGAAATATCACCCATTGCAACTATTTGCATTTTGTTATTTAACAAGGGGGGTGGGCCTGTAAATCTTTGTTTTCTATTACTGTTCCCTTGGAAAACAAAAAAGACAACTGAGGGGGTGTATTACATTTTGTACAAGTACAATGGGAGTCATCCTTTTAGTCTTTCTTTAATTAACCTCTGTTCACGAGCAGTTCTCCCTCAGTAAGAAAATTTTATTTTGCAGTATAATAATGGAGTCCTTTGCCATCTGTGTCCATCACGATTTTTACGGTATGTAGATGTTAAGTCTTTGACAGCTGGACTTGCTAGATAGTCTTTTGAAGATGCTTTGTGACAACATTTTTAAGACCTAACAATAAATCCACTTGCCTTTGACTTGACACTTCTAGATATTCTATGATTTGAAATGAATCATTATGAAAAAAACTGAAGGGTGCTTTATTTGCGCGGCCTTTGTCCACTCACATTGAGGTGTGCTAATTAAAAATCATACCAGCGAGGAACGTAATCATCCTCTGCTCAAAGATCTTTTTTCGAATAATGTGCAACAATGTCCACCATGGACAGGGCTACTGAAACATTTTGGGTCAAATGTCACTAAATCTGAAGCTGACTGAGAAATATCGATGGACACAAACATTGAGACTGCATTATAAGTGTTGGATTTCTTGTGATTACACAGCAAGGACAGATTGAGGTGAGGTATGCATGAATATAGACAAGTGCTTTTGTTTCCTTCCACTATATCCCAAAGAGCAGCCCACAGACTTCCATGTAAAGCTGAAGTGTTGTGATCTTCATTGTGTGTTTATTTTATTGCTCAAACTCTGTTTGGGGAGTATTGTAAAAGGATATGATACAGGATTTAGATTTAAATTAGTCAAATGTGACTGAAAAAAAAAATTGGAATTGGACATTTTTGTTTTCATTTTTTCCATGAGGTTATTTAACAAGTCTTAATATCCATGGTCTATTTTCCTATTCATTGGTTATCTTTCATAACCATAACTTATTTAATCAGAACTGAAATAGTTTTTGAACTGAGCTTTCCTGTATTTTTGTGCCTAAATCAAGAATGGATCAGTTATGGATAATTTCTGTAAATCTAGTTTTTGTAAAATATGTTAATACAAAAGACTCAATAAACAGAGCTTCTACAGCTTTTTAACAAAATACAGTAATTTACATCCGTCTCCTTGTGATGAATTGGCTTTGTTGATGTAATGTCTCTATTGTCCAAACGCCGCTGCAGACATGCTTTATTACTTTATAAAGATTTCACCATCGAAAATGCAACAATGATAGTGAACCCAGTCCAATCTTCAGTAGATTGTAACCAGTGCAATGGACCTTTGAGTTTATTAGTCCAATTTGTCTGTGTGTGTCTTCAAAACAGACATTTCACGGTCTGGAGTCATACATCACTGTCGATGTAATCAGAAATAGATTGTAAACAGCGTCTAAACTGCCGGAATCGTACAAGAAGAAGAAGAAATAGATTGTAGTTTACATCAGACTGGGATGTGCGTTTGGTCGATTGACGTCATTGGGGTGCGCCCCGTCACCTCCAGCGTCTCTGCCACGTCATACAGAAGAGCTGATGCCAAGCGGAAACAGCAGCCGAAAACACCCACACTATTCAACTTAATGATGTAGCCCAACCTCACACAGAGCTAGTCCAACTTCCCAGTCGTCGTTCTACAGCAACCAAGCGTGGGAATTTAACCGGACCTTCTCTTCTTGTGTGTGTGTTTTTATACCGGTAAGTTCATTAGCTAGCTGGCTAACTGCTAAACATGCGATCCCCGAAGAGTTCATGTTTACGCTAGCTTTTAATGTGAAGTGTGTGAAGTTGGATAGCTAGCTGTTTGACAGCACACACCAGAAAAGTAAAACGCTTTAAACATTAACGTTACATTAAACCTTGTGGCTTTATTAGATAGCTATATGACGATAATTAAAGTAGTTATATGTTGCTAACATTACGTTAGCTAGCCAAAACAATGGGAAACTAACTTAAGTGAAGAATGTCTTTCTTTCTTTCTTTCTTTCTTTCTTTCTTTCATGCATGAAGAGTTTGGTCAAATATAACACAGGTTAAGTCTTGACATTAATAAGCTTATTATTACAGTCTTACTTATGTGGTTTGCTGATTTGGAAATTATGACATGTGTAATTGTGTTTTGCTGCCATGGAAACCATAATTACAAGTCTAGTTAAAGCTACTTTAATTTGATTTAAACTATCAAAAATCAGTTAATCCCCCCCCAGAGGCACTGCTAGTGTTACCTGTTGGTCTTGTTACCTGAATGGGGGCCGTCTCACTTTACATATCCTGGACTATATCCTGGAAAAATGAATGGATGAATGAATGGTGTCAGTGTGTGATGTAAGCGGATGGGATGTGCATTGTACTTCATAGAAAAGGTGTCCTCATGTACCTGCCAGCTGACTTGTCAACCACTGAAACATGACAGTAGAGTGCTGACAAGCCTCCACCAACTGAAACTGTATTTTTCAGGTCAAAGTTCTGTTTGACTTAGACCGAACACACTTCCATGCCAACTTATTGTGCTGATAGTGTCTACGAAGGATTAGAAAAAGTGTGTTGTAATTTCAGTGTTTAAGCGTGCACATTTATGGGTGTGTATGTGAATGTGGACTTACCAGACAGAGCGTATGTGTGTGTGCCTGTTTTTCAGAGAGTGTGGAATGCTGCTGGACGAGACTCCGCTGTTTGAGCCCTCGCTGCTTCAGGAGCTGGACTGGAGCAGCAACACTGTCTCCTTTTCACCGCCCATCTCCGTGTCCAACCCAGGAGAAGGCCTGGTGCTCAGGCCGCTCTGTATGGCAGACTTTAACAGAGGTGAGTTGGACAACATTTGATGTATTCTCAAGAGATTATGAATTTGGTAACCACTTTTCATAAGGGATGGAGTAAGGCTATCCTCAGGCATGTTCACCGACTGTTGTTGGGTTTTGTGTTTCAGGATTCTTCAAGGTTTTATCTCAACTTACTCAGACAGGCGATGTCACACCAGAGCAGTTCTCCAGTAAGTGACATAAAACTGTACACTTCTTTTATATAAGACAAACTCGAGATTCTGATCATTCTGTTCAGAACATTTGCCACTGACACAGTTTTTAGATTTGAAAGTGTTGTTCAACTTGGAATTCATTCAGAAACAGTTGTCTCTGTATACATCAGAACACATGTTTGAGAAAGTACTATCATCCCGAAAGCATAGTAGAAATACAAACATATGTTGTCTGTTGGCTTCCAGAAAAGTTTGAGCATATGAAGAAGACGGGAGACTACTATGTTGTCGTGGTGGAGGACACAAACCTGGGACAGATCGTTGCCACGGCCACATTGATAACAGAGCACAAATTCATCCACTCGTGTGCAAAGGTAAATTACATCCCGGCAAGGAATTTATGTCTATTTACAACACTGTATTGCTGCGACAGCAGAAAAACGTATCAGCACCGCATTGTAACGTCAAAAGTTTATTGTTATAACAAGATGTTTTCACCTTATGATCTACAAATGTATCAAATTGCAACTGCAATCTTTTCTTCCTATGACATTGTTATAACATGACACTTTTCGTGTCATATCTTACTATAAGTTTTTGTGTTATGTCAAAAGTTTCATGTGATATCACTATAATATCCAGTTTTCTTTGTCTGATGAGGCAGCAATACACTTTATACATCTTTTACAATGGGCATATCTGTATTTTCTCTATATATCCCCTAAAGACCGATCCCATAAAAAGGTTACTTATTAATGGCGTGATTATTAGAAGGTTGGTAATTATTAACATAGTTCACCGTCATAAACCAAAAACAAGTGACACTTGTATTACCTTGAAATACATATGCAGATTAATTTAGCATATTAAAGCAATATATTTATTGATCTTGAAAGTGACTGAAAGAATATGACTGAAATGAAGACTCTCTTGGTTCTGTTTGCAGAGAGGCCGGGTGGAGGAGGTAGTAGTCAGTGACGTGTGCAGAGGGAAGCAGCTGGGCAAACTGTACGTAGACCTGTGTGAGCCTCGCACAAAGACACGTTGTTTTGACTGGTTTTATATATTCATGTATTTATGACACAAATCCGATTTGTGCTGGTTTATTTGAAGTCTTACCCCCTTTCTCTTTTTCCCTCTTTCCCTCCTCCCTTTACAGGTTAGTTTCAGCTCTCACTCTTCTCAGCAAAAAACTGAATTGCTATAAAATCACACTGGAATGTGCACCTAAAAACGTGGCCTTCTACCAAAAGTTCGGCTACGGCGCCTCAGATGAGACGTACATGCAGTGTCGGTTTTCCGACTGAGGACAGCAGCTTTACGCTTCCCTCTGGGGGCATGGACCACACCTTTATTCACCCACTGACATCAAAACTTAACACTGACAACGTGTCTTAACAACTGTGTTCACGGTTGTGGCACAGTGGAGTCCTTCATGAACGCTCATGCTAACACAGGGGTAAACATAAACCTATGTCGAAGCCCTCCGCTTTAGTCCAACATCATCCTCCGTCCCTTTGGTAACCATGGCTACCTCACCAGGGCGGAGCCCTGTCATCGTCTTCCCCCACCATCTGAAGAATGTCAGTTACTGTAAATGTAATGTCTTATTGTGTTACATCCTTAATTATACATCCTGAAGTAATCTGCTGTGTATCCAGAGAAAACACAAATTGTATCATCAGCAGTTAGCAGAGATAGTTGTTTGGGAAATCAAGACGGTACAAAATTAAGTTATGTATCAGATAATAATTAAATTATGTTTGACAGGCAACAACTTATCATATTCACTACAAAACCAAGTATGGTTCAGGTAAATACTTTATATCATGATTCAACTTTAGTCTCACAGATTTGTGTTGCATTGATCATCGAGTCACCAAAGAAAATCAACTTTTTTTCTTTAAACGTGATCAGAAATGTCTCTTTAGGTTTTACTTGGGTTTAACATTTCTCATCTGTCCTTTTTGGTTCAAAGTACTCTATCCTGGCATGCTTCTTTGACGGTGGTGATGGAAACTACAGGATAATGAAGGTTCAAAGACATGCATTACTATCAAGTCAAGACTGTTAAATTGCAGAATATTTCTAGTGAACAAAAAGTTTTGTATTTGGTTGATTTTACAAATCTGATCACAGCTGTGAGAATGATTGAAACATTTTGTGACGGGAAACGGATAAGAATGACTTTTGTAAGTGACCTCTTATTTAAGATTTATAATTATGCTGTTAATCTGGAGAACAGGGGAACATATTTAATGTAATTTATTTCCAAATATGTAATAGACACATAAACTATTCTATGACCTACTGTGTTTTCTTGCTTATATTTCTACCTGTTAAAAAAAAAAAATCAGGGACATTTGCACTGCCAAGCTGAAAAATTACTTGTATTTGCTGAAGCTTTGTTAAACAAATCAGAAGTTTTCGGATGGACACATCTACTGGTTTGTTATGGCAATGATGGTATAGGCTGCATTGCAAGGTGTCTACCTGCTCACCAAGAGCGACACTGCACTTCCTAACCGAAACAATATTTTCAGCTCAGTCAATCACACACTGTTGAAAGAGCTATTGGGGGCAATTTGGGGTTTAGAACGTTGCCCAAGGGTATCAAGATGTCCAGCATCCTTCTGATCAATGGACGAGCCGCTCTACCTCCTGAGTCACAGCCATATTTTTATAATAAGTAAAATGTAATTTCCATAGCCATATTGTCATTGCAAATTTGCTTTATACATTTTATTTTTTTTGGCCTTTATATGGCTTTATTCAGCTTAAGAGATGACATGAAACAGGTTGAGAGAGAGGTGACTGACACGCAGCAAGGACAAAGCATCTGAACATGGGACGCCCGCTCTACCAACTGAGCTAACATCACCCTGTTTAACAAATGAATCCTTATATTTTAGCCTTGTGGGAGACTCTCTGTCCCCAAAGCTCACCATATAGAATGTGTTGGTACAGTGAACTAATGGCTGTTTTTATTGTTAGTAACATACACAGCATGGTGTCCTTGATGGTTTGTCCTAAAGAATTTAGCCCAAATACTAGAAACAAGACTACAAAGCTTTGGCACACAGTATTACATCATGACATGAAAACACAGCTCAAATATACTCAGTCAGACTTGTTTTTATTAAGCAGTGAGTTGTTATTATTCCATTCCTTACTATCCCACATTAAGCCTGATATTAGTCCTTAATCCTATTACTCCCAAAATAAAGGCATTAGCTATTCCTCTTCACATGTCTTCCGCTGGGCGACGTCCTGGCTACTTTCCCTTTTTGCCGACTGCCCCGTTCTGGTCGTCTACACAAATTCAAGTATCGAAAGTGCATTATTGCAATACTGTCCCGCTGCAAATGCAAAATGCTTTAAATACTATAAAACTGCAAAAAATCTCCCATCAGTGCATACAGCTCAAGAAAAAAAAGGAGTTATCAAATTTGCCCGATCCCCGTCAGTACTCCGTGTCTCAGACACGAGTGGGCCCGTTCCCGCCCTCGTCCCTTCCCCTTAGAAAAAGTTCAAATATTTACATTTTTAATCCCATTAAAAATGTAAAAAAAAAATATAATTGAGTGCACTGCGCCACGTGGCTAAATATCAGCAAAGCTCATCCGTTCTGTGCTGCTGTGACCTGCATTGCTCCAAAATCCTCATCCTCCTCCAGGCTGCGTTTACGGCTTCCTGTTAAAGAAATGTGGAAACAAGAATAACTGATCATACAGCATACATCAACACAAGCAAGTTCCTCCTTCATGACCCCGTGGGTTGGGTACAGAATAAGCAGTTTGCAATCACTTGACAGTTGGATAACTGTAAACCCCCGTTGATAAAAGAAACCCTGAATATTTCATAATCTGTGCTGGGTGAAGTCACAAGGGAAAGAGACATAATGTCTTCAAGGCAACCAGTTCTCGAGGGCAAGAAGTGCTTGTAAGTTTCTGTTGTGTCTTTTAATTAGAAACATTCATGACATTCAGAAAAGATGTTGTGAAATCAACCACGATGGAGCTGGCTCTCATTTGCTGGAATATCTGAGATTCGGAGAAAAACTATCACCATTATGAATATGTGCAACCCCACCACGCTCCCTGCCTAAATAACATGATGCCTGTCGACACTGTTCCTAGTGCTTCTTAAGAATTAGTCGTGGCGGAAAATCAAGACTAGTTTTATTCCCACTGAGCCACAACTCCTTTTTTTTCCCCTCTAATGCTGCTCCAGTGACCAAAACACTGAGGAGACCGGTGTGGGTGCATTAAGTACAAACCTGGCATCCCAGCTTGGATGGAGAAGGACCTGCCCAACTGCATCGGTGACATCATTTTAATGGTCAATTTGGCTAGGTAGATCGCTTCATATTCCTAGGAAACAAACACTCATTATGATAACAGACGACTTTAGTAGCCGACGTCAGTGTGAGTAATGTACAGTCACGGTGTGCTCATCCCTGAACTGTTGTTGTGACTACACCGGCAGAAACAAAACAAATATGCAAAATGTCATAGCTAATAGCAGAATATCTCTTATCATCGTTCATTAGGACAGAAGTTTACCACTGATGCACTCATGTGCCACCAACTTTAAAAATAACATGTTTATATGACAGCAAATATAAATGATGTGTCTTCACATGTGCACACTGTCATGATTTACACTACTCAAAAACAAATGACTCATCTTAATGTTGCTCGTCAGCTGGATGTCAGAATAATAAGTAGCCGGCTAAATGAGGCCAACAAAGGCTGTCTGAAAGACTGCAGAGGCGCGTATGCATATTGAGATAGGAAAATATTTTTGCAGAGTCACACCAGAAGCAGATCGCTCACAATGGCGACACATACTGCGAGATAACGTGTCATGTGGACGAGCCTGTTGCAGGACAACGATGCATATTATGTGCTGCGATACTGCTCGAGTCCATATTTCATATTGCTTCCCTTGTGAGAGGGAATGAAAGGATTAGAGCTCTAGATGCTGAATCATTTCACTGCAGTCATTAATACAGCCGCACTAGCCTATAAAGCCAAGGAGCTGGAGGCAGCTGTATCTCCTCTTGATAAAGAAGCCAGCAGTGCATGTATTTACAGTAATAAGGAATGAGTTGTACATGTTCGCTCTTTGATTGGACTGTCATGGTGATTAATGAGAATTTATCTTGAAGTGAGGACTTACCTGTAGCTGATGCACAAAGCCCACATTGGGGTTGATGCAGAACCTCCTCTCCTGAACGTGGCTGAATGCATCCCTACAGAATCAACAGCACGTATGAATGTCGCTGGAGCAAATACGGGAAGAACAGTGTGGCTCTATTTGTTGAAAAGTTTTATATTTCAGCAACTGTGCTGCAGTATGTTTCTTTACAGTACTTGCACACTATCATCCAGCTTATTTTATGTAGTTTTATATATCTATACATGAAGTCAATGCAAATAAAACTCAGGATGTAT
The DNA here is from genome assembly GCF_900880675.1 of Sparus aurata. NCBI lineage: Eukaryota > Metazoa > Chordata > Actinopteri > Spariformes > Sparidae > Sparus > Sparus aurata. The sequence goes on along the minus strand of NC_044190.1, from coordinate 31,811,207 downwards.
GTTAGATCTGCAACTAATCACAATTTTCATTCACAATTAATTTGCCAGGTTTCTGCATGGCTAATTGACTTTATCGTCAGTAAAACTTGCGAATCACAATTTTCTGGTCACGTCTTCAAATGGTTTTTGTTGTCCAACCAAAACCCAAAGGCTCTTCATTTACTGTAACATCTTGACATTTAAGAAGCTAGAACCAGAACATATTAAATATAACATATTTCCTTGAAGAATTACTGAAATTATTAACTGATTATCAAAATAGCTGGCAACTGATGAAGGGACTACTTGTTGCAGCCCTTAAGTGATTTTAGTAGGGTAAAATACAAAGTTATTATTTGATGTGAAGAATAAAAAAAACACTCACCTGTACTTCATCCCAAATGTTTCCATAAGGTATGCAATCACTAAGGCAGCACTGAAAGAAGAAGCAGAGGAGATGTTTTTACAGCTGCAATTTGGCCTCTGCTGCTCTGGTCTAAGAAATAATAACATATAATATCTAAGGCTATTTAGAAAACTCAAGCTGTTATATGTGATGGAGAATTCAAACCTCACCTTCTTGATATCCCTGCATTACCATGAACCAGTACCTTTCCTAAAAGAAAGACCAAAGATCATTGATAAAAGAATTTCTTCCTACTCGAGTCTGAAAACTGTGTGTGCGTCCTTACCTCCTGTTGCTAAGCAGCCATCAATAAATTCTTTAGTCTGTAAGGAGTAAATGAATTGCAGTATATTAGACGTAATGTAAATGTCAAGTACTACAGGCAATGAAAAGCTTGTTAAGAAGGAAGTGAAAACTCACTGTAGGGAAAAATCTTATAATATTTTCCACTGGATTGTCAGCAATATCTAATACAAGGTATCTGCAAAGATACAACATTAAGTTCATGTGTTAGCAAGAAAGCACTCAGGTGACTTCAAATATTCCAGTGTTTAAACACACTGATACTGAGCTCTTACTTACCTAAATGAATGAGGGAAATTGGGTTTGATAAAATTGGCTTCAATGTCTTGGCGGACACACACAATATGCGTTATGCCCTGTCTCTCAAGAATTGGCAGCTGGACAGAGAAACAGAAAAAAATATGAGCTATAAGAATACGAGCTAACGATGTCTCTGATGGTCAAATTCTGTCAAATGTACCTTGCTTTTCATTGCAGCAGAGAAGGGACCTAAAAACAGTCCCGGTAATATCTCCTGGAAATAAAGACAGAGCAGAACATCAGTAACAACACTGGCAGAAACATTACTTGATGTTCAAAGAGATAAATACAGGTTCATTCAGTCTCTTTACGAGCTTGATACTTTTACCAGTAAATATGCAAACATTCTGCATTATAACATTACAACTAGCAGCCGATAGTATGATGATGATTTAGCAGAATATTATGATGATCGCCGTCCACGGAATGATGTCAATATCATGATATGAGATTATACTCTGTCTTAGATTTTGGATATCTTTATTATAGTGTAATAACATTAGTCCTGCGGGGATTTGGGGTTGCACTATTTTTAGAACATCTTACTGAACAAGAAATGTGTTCACGGCAGAGGCTGCACGTTGAACAGCAGTCGACATCTGCGCTGGGAGATCAGTTACATTGTCAATTAAAAGTGACGACAAAGAAGGTAAGGCGCACTGACGGGTTGTCATACTCGAGTACAGCCGAGCAAAGGCATCTTTACTCGAGCTTAATGAGCTGCAAATGTGTATTTATGCTTCCAACACCGGTGGAAAGTGAGAGAGAACTCTGAACTATATTAATGATGTTGTTGCTAAAGAACAGATGCGAACAGACACGTAAATATGAGTAAAATAAAGACTTTGCTTAATAATTTCTTAATCCCATGAGGTCCCCTGGTAATACTGGTCCTGTGTGACCATGGCTTCAATCATTACATCTAAATTACTGATGATTATTTATCATACAGACTAGGCAGGAATCATATTATCTATCTTGTTTTCTCATTATTTGTCTTGGTGCAACAATGTTTTGGTATTCATTTGACTGTCTTTGCATTTCTCAAGTGCTTTTGAGGAGTTTTTCCAAATATTGAGATATATATAAAAGTGAAATCTTCATGTCAAAACTACCAACAACCAGTGATGAATTAAAGAGGAGTCAGATTCAGAATATTCAGTGTTAACAGGCCTTAATTTGACATATTACCAATCAGATATAAACACGTTTAAACGCACACTAATAAACCGATCATTTTCCAATATATGGAGTTACCAGATTATTGCAAACCAAGTTTGGTGCCCGATATTCCGTTTTATTTATCTCATGTATACAATGAATCCTGTTTCTTTTGTTCTTTTACATCAGTGCAGATGTGTTTTCTGCTCATATGCATAACTTGAAGCATGTTTTGCAAAACCTAACAACTCCCACATGAGGACAGCCCTGACCGGTGAAAAGAGACGCCATGAGGTTGACGGGATGTTTTGAAAAACAAAAAACCATGTAGTAGCCGTAAAACTCATGTCATGTACATGACGCAGTTTTACGTCATGTACATGGAAAGAAATCCAACTAATTGACTGGATCACATAAACCCCTTTTTAATGTAATGTTGTGTTTTGTTATCATAACCTTATTATATGATTGTGGTCACGTAAACATGCTCACTGTTGTGGGAGGGACATTATGTGAGAGGATGTTGGATCATAGGAAAGTAAGACTTTAAAAAAAAAAAAAGAGTTGTTTTATTGAAAATCCGTCGGAACAATCAGTAAATGCTGAATATTGCCCCCGATAATCACCCGGGACAGATAGTCGGTCAATACATCACATTAACAGAATAATTTGACTTGTATGTAAATTGATCACACCAGTGTTTGAAGCAATCATCTGCTATACCTCATATAAAACAAAACTCCACCTTCAATAACACATTATTATGTATTGACCATTAATGTGAGGAGCAGCATGACACGAGCAGAGCATCACAATATGTCGTAGGCAGGTATTAAAACACGTCCTCCAGCAGACAGATATCTCATAATATATCTCTATAAGATATCTCATGTGACATTCAGTATGCTTCTACCAGAAAACAAGCCCCTGGGCATCACTGTGTCACTGAGCCACTCCCAACTACAGACACAGGAACACAGACAGGCTGCTGCTGTCCACACTGCTCCTCAAGCTGCAGGCTCTTTTTACATACCTGCATTTCTCGTCTCATTGGATAAGCCCAGTCCTGTAAAAGAGGGTTTAAAGGCGAGGTTAGCAGCAGAGGGACGCTGGTGTGTGTGTGTGTGTGTGTTCGTGTGACAGCTGAAGCTTACTTTAAAGGTGTTCTCCAGTTACTTTTGAGCACATACGTGGCTAATGTTTGGACTCAATGTGAACAAGTCACGCTACCTAAAAGCCATGAAGGAGATCCACTGGACACAGACTCATCCAGAGACCGACACGAGACTGTTCAAACACATCTGCATTTTGGACGTTTTGAAGTCACGACCAGGAAACACGCGTACTGAGCTTTTAATTGTAGCTGGCCGGACAATGAGGCAGGAGAGGTTAGCTCAGATTAGCCGGGCAGACACCAGCAGCACATAGACATGTCGGCTAGCGCAGGGCTGCCGTGCAAAACTCACCAGAAGGTCCTCCTTGGTCGCGGGCAGAGACGGGAACTGGAGTTTGTTGTCGTCGTCCATTCTGCGGGGTGTTCGGGCGCCGGCGGCCCAGCTCTGCGCGCGGTGTCGACGTTTCCTCGCGGCGGGGTTAGCTGGACAATCGGTGCAGTTTGTTGTGAGGCTCCACATGCATGTCCGCCATGCTGTCCCCTGACAGATGTGTCACGTGACCGCGCGGCAGATGGCAAACAAGACTCGTAGAGAGAGAGGAAATGAGCGCGAGGGCGACATCTGGTGGTAGATCCACGAAGCGCACAGCACATGGAGCTTTTCATGTATTTATGAATTTATGAATTATACATTTATTTATTTAGATATTTTTTCTATGTATGTATTTATTCCTCTTTTATAGTTTTTTTTTATATTTGTGTATTTATTTATTTATTAATTCATTCATTTATTTATTCAAGACCTTCAAATACATCCAATCAATACGAGTTCAAAATCCAAGTTTCCCCTCAGCGCAACCAACCAACCATCAACAATCAAACAAAACTAAATTTAGAGGTCTGCTAAATAAAATGAGTCATTTTGAAATGTCTAAACATTCCAACTGTTTTTGCCAATTTCTGATTTATTTTTATTTTTATTTGTTTTTAGATTTAAATTTTCAATGGAAGTCAAATATGATTTCAAATCTATAACTTTAAAAGTGCGACAGGAGATCAATATTTCGAGACATTTTACTTTTTTGAATGTTGTATTTTGCTTAAATACTGATTGAATAAGTTGGACTTTTTAAAGTTGGTTAAAATATCAATCTTTGTTACATTTACATCTTTTTCAAGCATTTCTGAAAGCTATTTCTGTAAATCTTTGTGTTGTATGGAAACAATCTGCAAAACCATGTTGAATAGTTTCTCCCTCACAATCACAAAAAGAGCATCAGTGTTTACATCAGGGAAAAACCAGCAAATATCATCTTTTACAGGATAATATCTTCTTCTTCTTCTTCTTCTTCTACTGCTGCTGCTTCTTCTTTTTCCTTCTTCTTCTTTTGATTTGAATGTCGGCATGCAAACCATTTTTAAGGTACATTACAGCCACCTATGGGACTGGAGTGTGGAGCAACAGATTGGTGGACAGTTGCTGTGTCTCTATTCAAGGTTTGCATCCTCTGAAGGACCCGGCCTTTGCAGTCTTAGAAGGCGAGTCCTTTGGAGAGACCTTGTTAACCGCATCAGCTGCTAAACGGGACGGTTTAACCTTTGGAGCATTTCCTGGTTGCGTCACCAGATGTTTCACCCTTACGTCAAGATTTCTGCCACCCAGGCCCGCGAAAGTGACGATCTACGCCTCGCGATGTCGCCATATTCTCTCTTTCTTTCTTTTTTTCGGGCGCGCAAAGAATCTTGGGATATGTGAGGCCGCGAAGGATAGTAGCCATGCATCCTCCAAGAACAGGGAAAAGAAGGACAAATGTGTCGGCTGCATTTGGAGGAGCCTTCGGATTGGGACAGCCTTTGCATGGCGTAGTGACGTAATTGGCCTTCAAATGTGTCCTCCGAAGGATGCAAACCCTGAATTGAGACACAGCAAAAAAAAGAAAAAAGGAAAACTAAATCCATTTGTCCTTTTTCCTTCAAAAATGTTATCAAATGTTTGTATACTCCCTGTAATGCGCCTCTTAGATTTTTCTACAGTGAAAGTGACTTTAGTTCTCTTTAATGCTGATGCATGTTCCCTCCTTTCTCCCTCACAGCCCCTGTATTCAAACAGGACTGACCTACATTAACAGCAGAACCGGACTAGTCAGTTTTGTGAGCCCAACAACCAGAAATCTCTGATCTTAGATAAGTTTGCATATCCTGTCAGTTTTTCAGGTCCATGTAGGACACTTTGACACCAGAGAATAGAATAGATCACTGCCAGGCGTTTGCTGAAACTCAAATAATTGTTATGATCACTTTCCTGAGATTATGTGTATTTCTGTAAACTGTACAGCAGTGTTTCTTACTAAATAAAAATCTTAAATATGCTTGGTTGAACGGTAGAAAGTGTGCTCGTGCATTCCAAAGAAATGCATTCGCTCAATTCAGTGTGATGAAGTGCTCATAGCGGGCAACATTTAAAGACCGCTCCGTGCGCGTGAAGTCCTGATGTGCAGGTATGTTCGTGTCAGTTCTCTCAGCTGCTGCTCAAAGAACAAACACAAACACAATAATCAGAGAGATTCACTTCAGAGATGACCACACTGTCTGACATCATCTAAATGCAGATTACATTCATTATCAGCCCACACACTCTCCCTGAACTCTGTCATCGTTCTCTCTTTTCCTTTCTCTTATCGTCGTCTCTCTCTCCTTCCCTGAGCCTCCGTTCATCCCTCCGATGTTTTATTTCCTCTGCCCCCTCGTCCCTCTCCCTCATCCGTCCTAGCTTTACGATCACTTCAACAGTGACTGATAACAAGAGAAGAAAAAAAAATCTCTGATCTAAAACAGAGAGCGTGGATAATCTGGAGATGTTTGTTTGGTCTCTGAGACGTGTCGTCTGTTTGTTGTTGTGTGACGGTGCAGCATTTGCGATTTTTGTTTACCGGCTGGCCCTTTTTTTTTTTTATCCCAGAGAGATGGTATCTCACAGCACAACTGCTCCAATATGAATGTTTTTAGCCCAGTGCATATGTTTGTGTGTCTGAGTAACAGTCTTACAGCTGTGCAGGCCTTCTCCAAGGTGTAACTAACAGTCCTTTCTTATCAGTGGCAGGAGCAGACACACCCCCTGCTGCTGCTCCTCCACAATCACACCACTGGATAAAAGAATCTTTGAGGAATGTCAGTAACATGCACTTCAATGATAAACCCCCTTTGTCATGCGTGGACATCTATCCTCTCTCAGCTTCATTTCCTCCTTTTCATTAATCTCTCCGTGCTTGAAAATGGTGTCTGTCCGTGTGACGGTTCCCCTGCAGCGCTGACATCCTGGCGACAGCGGCTCTTTGATATGCTGTTGTTCCACGCCAAATCAGAAATTAGCGGCCGTGCCAGATTCCTTTGGCAGAACTGTTGTGGCGAGAGATGAGGAGGGGAAACAGAGTGGGAAAACAAAATTCATGGAGGGGAAAGATAAGCAAAAAATGGACAACAGCAGGGCGGTTAGATGCAAGAAGGATACGGTGGTGGATTAAGTTGTCGGATGAGGGAAAGAGTTTGAGGAGAGAATAGAAATAAAGGGGGATAAATGAAGACCTGTGTGCATGTCAGCTTTACTTAACCTGTACATTATCATCACAGCAGCAGGGTTACATACGTTTCTGCGGTCATACAACACAATAACTGAGCTTTTTTAACATCTTTTTTATTGTAATCCTCCTTTGTTTGTGTCTGTTTTTTTTGTCATTTTCGGGCAGGAAGGCATGAAACACAGGAGGAACAGGAAGGCCGAGCTGTATTACATAAAATTGCCTGCAATCTTGGTTTAAGAGGCAAGTTTATCACTGAAACGTTGCCGGTCTGAAGCTTCGATCTTTGCAGTAAATTTAGGAGGGGCAAGACGTGATTTCCTTTTTTAAATTCAATCCACTTGACTCTGAAAGGAAAAAGGCTGGTGTTCAAGTTATGACTGTTAAATCAGGAAAAGGTTGAAGCTGATACTGTCTGACATCCCCAGTTTGTCTGTAGCTTATCAGTATTACGCTGATTCGTTTTGACCGGGCGTGGCTCAGGGGCAGAGCCAGCGTCTTGTTAGTGGAAGGTCACTGGTTCAGTTCCCCTGGTCTGCATGTCGAAGTGTCCAAGATACTGAACCCCAGACTGCTCCTGATGTGCTGCTCGGGACCTTGCATGGCAGTGAACCGCCATCAGTGTATAAATGTATGTATTAATTACTGGTAAGTGGTTTGGACAAAAGTGTCTGCTAAATGCCGTAAAATGTAAATGAAAAAAAAAAAAAACAAGTCAGATAAAATGCCATTCTGTTTCGAAAAATGATTTTCATTCATCGACATCTTCGGCCGTGTTCTACCTCCTGTCTACAGATTGCACATTCAGTTGAAAGGAAACAGGCCATTTTTTTCCCATATTTGTTGTTTTACACTTTCAACTAAGTCCCTATCTTCCATAGATGTTAGGAGAACGCTGCTGCACTGTTTTGTTGTGAATCTCAAGGATTATTTTATGGACAAAAAACTTCACTTTCCATCAGCATGGGGTCGAATAGATTAAAATTTTTTGGGTGAACTTATCCTTTAAGCTTTTGGTTTGGCTGTGTCCACCTACACATGCAGTAACAAGATCTCCTCTGTTGACATGCGTGTGTTTGTATTAAACTCATACATTCAAGTCAGAACCACTGAGGCTCGTCGAGTTGATTCGTGTCTTCAGCTTGGTGAAGATTGACAACGGGTGCCAGTTTTCCACATCGATGTGAGAATAATGCATTTGTTGGGGACTATTTTCAGCTGCGGATGAAGCACAGTGCAAAATATATAAGTACCAGGACTGAGTAGCCTATGTGAAATTGAATGAAGATAAGCTGCAGTCAGTGCTGCAGCGATGTGGCTCAGTGGTGTCTTTCTGTTCTGGAGCTCTGAGGAGGAGTAAACTACACCAGGCTTTGCTAACACAGACAGAAACATACAGGGTCATTTATTGCTGGATTTTGGTCTCTTCATTAGACGTATTGACTAAAGGACAAATATAGGATGACACCAACCTTATCCCTCTAATGCCCCGCGGGTCTTTGCCACTTAAGAAAACAAAAGAGGAGAATTGATTACATTTAATTAAAATCATTTCATTTACAAAAACAAGGGGAATGCATTACATTTTTTAAAGGGAGCAATTTAAGGCAATCAGTCAGGGGTCATTTAATAGACTTTGGATAAATTTACTGGGTCCTTTCACATTAATAATCCATTAGTAACAGTGCAAACCATGCACAAAAGGCATTAAAAATCCCTCAGTGCCACAATGAATCAACCCAGGAAAAAAGAAACTTAAAAACCCATCATGCTAATCCCTTAGTTCTTTACGGAGAAGAGATAGGTTTATGTAATGGTTTGGTCCATCGGTATCAGAGAAAAGTCAAAGTCACTATAGAAACCTTAAGTGGTGGAGATTGTGCTGTTACTCCCACTCACACTATTAGAAAGGGAACGGGCAGAAACACACTCAAGTGAAGTCATGACGCTGTCCAGGAATGACTTTTATGATTTATACAGTATGTTCGAACGTACTTGATGCAATAATAGATTTCTGATGTACATTGTTAATAGTATGAAAACACAATATTTCTGTGTTGATATGTATTCTGCTTTATCAACAATGTTTATTTACCAGCTGGGTTGGGTCCAAAAAACATGTCTGGTGATGGTGACCGTGTGTGAAGATCCTTATAAGAGTAAACATGCTTATTTTTATTGACACCCACAATAGGAACAAAATAGTCTAATGTGAATCAATATTCAATAAAGCACTGAATAAGAAATGTTAGTGTCCCATAGAAGGATTGTAAAATATGTGCCGTGAGGTCGAGGGTTTGGACTTTAAAACTCTCTCCAGCTCGTGGTCCTCTGGAAATAAAACGTCCATTTGACTGTGAGACACTGCGCGACATGTCATCTGTCCATGTTGTTTCCAGTGGTGCCTGTTAACAGCGTCGACATGTTGCACAAATTGAAAGATATACCCTGGTTTAGCCGAGAACGATCGGTTTTAAAGCCGGCATGCAGCTCTCACAGCATGCTGCTCCTTTTTTAAAGAAGCCGTGGGACAAAACTCAGCTGAAACGCTGAGTAGCACCGACTCTTTATAGGATGGGTGGAAATTACTTCTTTGATTAGCATTAGCAGGATCAGTATATGTGCTGGTGACTGAACTAAAATGTATGTATGTCTACAGCTGATGTGTCTCTCTTGTCTTCTACTAGTCCTGTCTCCACAGAAAATGAGACTGTTATGTCAAATGTGTTGCTTCTGACTGCAGTCAAATACAAACCTGCCATTATGGTCATCGTCAAAAACTGGTATTTACAGAGAACGAGTTAATTAAGAGGGACCATGAGTCAGTTACAGCCCTCATGTCTGAACCCAGCTGGTCGCTTGAAGGATAAATCCCAAACAACTCTGGCAAAGAAAAGCTTAGGAGGGTATCAAATCAATTTGTCTAAAGATTAGAACTGTGTCTTCAGCTGAAGGGCATGAGTGATACAAACAGCCAAAGGAAGCCCACAGGGGGATTAGAAGGGCATCTTATGTGCATTAAATGTTGTTTTCTCAGTAACATTATTCACAGTTGAGTACAAACTACACTGTCTGGTGCTTGATTTTTCCGGCGGCAGCCTCTATTTATTTGCCACGATTCTGACTTCAGTACAATCGGTTGAAAAATGTCAAAATTCAGTACCATGTTCGATACCACAGGGGAAAAATTGACACAACAGTGAGGGCATCAAATTTGGGATTTTTATTAAAAGCTAAGTAATAAGGCTTGTACAATGAGCTAAAGTAATTTATTGCCGGAGGGGGTGTACGAGTGAACTGATACTGTGGAAAATAAGCATTAGATCCATTTCAAGTATTCAGGTTTAATCTGTATGGATACGTTGATATTTCTTAGTCTTGGATCTGTGAAATAACTCCAAACTTTCCCTTTAACAACTGATAATTCAAACACGGATCACCAGCGTTTTCACCTCAAAGACATTGAAATTCACGACAACACAACATCCCACTTTGATGGACTCCTCCACTTCAGAGACCTAAATTAAAAAAAAAAAAAAAATAAAAAAATATATATATATATATATATATATATATATATATGTATATATATATATATATATATATATATATATATATTTTGATACGTACCTCAAACGATACCAGATGAGAATAACTTGCGGATTATAAAACTCAGTCCTCTTCAAACAATCTTCTTTTACGCACACCAGCATGTCTTGTATCTAAAAGCCTCTCTAGACTAGTTAAGGGGCATAAAGGACGAGAGTAAAGACGGCTATTATAAAGAGAGAAACTGTGTCATGTTGGCATGAGTGTGATTATATATGTACGCTGTAATATGCTTGTACTGTAATACAGTGTAAAGGATACAGTATCAGAGCTAAAGACTCATAATTAACAAGATTCAAGAAATATTATTTGACAGGGACGCACCCCCCCATGATGCATTATTCATGATTCCATATACATCACAGTGGGTTTCATCTTCTTACTTAATTGTTAACTGCACGAGGCTCTCATTCTGTTATCTAAATGATGTACACATATTTTTCTATTCACGTCAGATTATTCATCCATGTGCCCGATGACAGTCGGTTGCTATGTTTGGCTGTACTCCCACGAGCCTTGTCTGCTACGAAACGGATGGTTGATGACAAGATTAGCCAATTAAATTATGCTTTATTTTGGTAAAACACTTCAAAAAAGTCCCCCGGGGTCCTCCTCGGCTCACACACTCCAGCAGAGAGGAGGAGTAAATGTCTGCTAAAGTAGATGTCAGTGATTTAAAAAAATTATATGGTTCTATCAGAATTCAAAGGTGTGTTTTGTGTTATGAAACTAAGAAGTGCTTGAAAAAAGAAAGCATTTAACAACTAATTAGCAGATGTTACCATTAGGAAGTGAGGAAGCCCATCCTGGTGCAATATTCAGCACATACAAGTGTGATGTGCACAAACACTGAGAATGGACTGACATCTTTTGTCCAGCAGCTGATCACCACAGTAACCGCTAACTGCTGCTAACTGTAGCTGCTAACTGTAGCTGCTAGTAGCTTGTAAGCTCAGTTGATTATCCAGCTAGCGGCCGAATGTCACCCACGGTTGGACTGTCACCTCTTAAGGCACAAACTGGCTGGATGCTAGCTGGTTAGCAAGTCAAAATCTCCCCGACACAATACAAAGACGTCTTCCACACAACGTCAAACTGTTATCTCTTCTCATTCTGTTGATGAATTTGGTTCATTTTTTAAATGTTATATACTATTCATCCTAATCGCAGCTTTAATGATTTTAATTTAGTAACTATTCTTTATTTCCACAACAAACACGTCAGACACACATTAGAGATTTTTTTTTTCCAGCAGATTTAAAGGTGCAATATGTAAGAAACACATAGGGGGCAGCATATCACAAGACTAACGGCTGCTAACTATAGCTGCTGTTAGCTGATTAGCTCGGTTATCCGTGCAGTTAGCGGTCCAGACTGGGAGCTTGCGGTGGTATTACGAGGCAGAACAGACTTGGGCTAGCTGGTTAGCATGCTAACTTTAGTAGATATCTTTGAAAAACATCAGAACTGTTATTTCGTCGCGTTCTGTTGATGTCTTAAAACAAAATTCTTACACGTTGCACCTTAAATACCTGTGTGGAGTTGATCTTTTAAAGGAGTCATCACCCGGAAATCGCAATTTCTCTCGTTAAATCATGCATATTGGTGTTGGACCTCTGTTGAAACTTGCCTGAAAAGCTGGAGTCTGAAAGTGGCTTATTTTTTTCGCTTTGGCTCTTTTTCTGAACAGGAATAGCGCACAGTAGTGCGCGTTCCTAAAGCACGAGATTTTGACTCTGCTCCTGTGGTGACGTTACCACAGGAGGCTACTTGTATATGCATCGGCTAACAGCCGTCCTCAGCCAGAGTGAGCACGCCGAATCTGCTTATTTCTCTGTCATTTTCACGCCATACATCGTCAACGCCAGCATTAAAACTCAGGTCTTACATGTAAAACACAAGTGTGAAAAGTAAGACGGAAAAAAAAAGAATTTACCATTCAGAGACATCCTGCTGTAAACGTGTCTCTTCCACCGTCTCTGCCTCTTCACTCTCCCGTTCGGTTTCCGACTCCGGCTCGTACATAAATGCCTGAATTCCGTAAGGTTCGTCATTTAGTGTGTGCGCCATGACAGGGGGCTGTTTATGTTTTGGAGTCTGTGTGTGCATGCAGGCTCGCCCCCCATTCCGGCTCTGTCCTTCCTGCGGCCAATCAACGCGCGCCTCATTACATATTAATACAATGCACATCCGGACCGGTCAAAACCTCGCGCATAATCACGCGTGAGAAAGTCGCGGTATGAAAAAGTGTCAGAACAAGCGCTATGCTAAAATAAAAAAATTTCTAATAAGTTTTAAGAATTGATCCAAAGCGATCAAGAGGGACTGGATATGTAAAAAACCAGGTGATGACTCCTTTAAAGATATTATTTTTAATAGAACTTTTTCATCTGACATTTTAATCTTTATCTTTCAGGACCTTTGAACAACCATAGAAAAAACATTTACCTTGTGTTTATTTCAGTGCCTCAGACGCCATGGTTTGTCAGGAATTTATGGGTTTTTACTCTAAAGGTCAAGATGAATAACCATTGATGAACAAAACTAAAACAGCATCAACGTTACAAAGAAGTCAATCAATAGTAGATTTTTTTCATCGTGGCTCTCTGATAAAAACACAGAAAAGGATGTTTCCTTTGATACAAACAGGAAATGAAAAGCGCCTTTTCTTATTTGCCCTGTGAAGATCTACTGAATCATGGTTTTACAGTCGATAAAACCGTGACAGCGGCACAGAAGATACTGTACATGATGAATAGAGCCGACGCAGGCAGAGGAAGCATTACAGTCGTTTAGTGAGAGTGAGGCAGAGGACAACCTAAATATCTGTCTCTAACTTTGCACACTGTGCCCAAAGGGGCCTGTGCAGAGTGGCATTATTTTTCATAACTCATATTCATTGCCCATGATATCACTTTGTGAGAAAAATTCAATCCCCTGAGAGTAATAAAAGCCTCCTGCCTCCTCACAAAAAACTTCCACATCTTCAACTATTAAATGCCATCAGCGGCGGTGAGGAGAAACTTTACTTACTTGGGAAATTAGGATAGAAAAGAAAAGGTCCTCGTGTTAAAGCTGACCATGCATTTATTAGCGCGATGCTTAAGGTGTATGGGTGGGTGTGCCTTTTTAGATGCTGCGGTGGAGTTCATCCCAAAGGTACTCAACAGGATTGATATCAGGGGAATGCAACGGCCAGCTAATTAACATAGTTTTATCTGAATGTTCTTCAAGTGCTCCCCGGATGATTCCAGCAGGACGACAGGGTGCGCTGGCCTTTTTGAAGTCTCCCATCATGCCACTGGGAATACACGAAGGCCAAAAATCGATTAGGAGAGATATGCATCATTTAGTAGATCCGGCGGCGGGAGTACACTAAATGTTAGATCGGTTTATACAAGTGACCTGTTCTGAGAGGTACACGTGTGTTTTTTTCCGTCTCTCACACAAACCAAAGAAACAGTGAAGGAACGCTGAGAGCTGTCCTTCATAGAGACAACTCTCAGGTGGTTCCACGAGCTGTGTGACTTCTGAACTCGCCCTCTGCACACCACCAAGAAGATGTTCCTTCTTGTGTAGCTTCAAAGGGATACACCTTCATGTTGTGTAACCTGTGTTGTAGAAACTGCTAAATGAACCATGAACCATTTGCTTCTAAAAATAAGTTAAGTTAAATAATGAGGATTTATATATGGAATCTTTTCTGTTATGTTTTTCCCCTCTTTTTCCCCAAAACTATTGTTATATTGTAGTGTGTAACATTCTCTGAGAACCATCATTGTCTCTGTACTTGTACTGTGCACAATGACAATAAAGTTGAATCTCATCTAATCTAATCTAATTAATAAATATCACATTTATAGCAAGTTAAGCCGTTTCACAATTAACTAACGATATGTTTTATTAACCATTTATTAAGCATGTGTGAAGAAGGGTTATAAACATCAGTTACAACTTAATGATGGCCGTCAATGATAGAACAGTGGTTGGTTGGTGTTTGGCACGAGGTATCTTTCACCATCACCGATTGGTTAGTCGCCATCCGCAAGGGGAGATGGGATAATAATGGCAGCGTCAACAACATGAGCAAAACATGCTGCTGCATGCAACTTAATAAAGAAAATAATAAAGTAATAAAGTAATAAAGAGCCTAAAGAACACTCCTTCTTTGTATGTTCTCTTTCCATCTTATGCATCTCAGGCAATTTTATAGAGCAAGTAGAAAGATTGTAACGGGTAATGTAACTAGTAATGTAACTAATAATGTAACTCAGGGAGTAATCATGTAATGTAAGGCATTACTATTTGAGAGTTATGTGTTATGTGTAATATATTACTTTTTTGAGTAACGGGCCCCAACACTGTTTATAAATGATTTCTATTTCTATTCACTATGGCTTAATTAACTATGAATTTACAACTTATTAATGAAGGTTACTATAGGTGTGTAACACTGTAGTATAATATTATAAATATTTGCATGGGGGACACGAATGCCAGCAGCATCATGTGCAGGAGAACTGTTATTGTTCACGACACAACATATGTGATCAGCATACTTACGTATCCAGGCCGTAATTATTTACTCTGACTACATCAGAGCTCCTTATAACATTGAGGACTATCTGAAAATTGTCCCCCCAGCACAAACTGGCGCCCTTGTATAGGAGTGTGTATTTTCTGTGAGCATTTAAATGTTTCAGTTTCATCTCATCTCATTGTTTTATTATTTTTTATATGTTGCACCTGTCATATTATTCTCTGGGTCATGTGATTTGCTTCCCGTTGCTGCTGCTACTATATAGGCGAGGCCCCACCTGTGCTGTTTGTTGCTGAAGCCCTGACAAAGACCCAGTGGTCGAAACATGTCGGCTTTTCATATTTACTTGCCTCTTTAATGATGTCATAACGGCTTTTTAATTGACTTCCTTGTTTGACACATTTTCTTACATCTCTAGTGCTCAGATGTCCTTGCAGCAGAATAATTCCCTTCTTAAAACCACAAACACAAGAAATCTGAAGCCGTCGACAATCAAGCACTTCAAAACCTCCCACACTAGATGGCAGTCACACATAAACGATAAGAGGCCATACGGAGCACTGACAGCTGCTGGTGTTGGTGGTGGTGGTGGTGGTGGGGGGGACATGTCCACATCCCTCGACCGGGAAATTTCAGGTGGTGCTGTAAGCTTGTTTTCAGTGACTATGCATGTCTCTTTTGCTGGAGACACGGTGCTAAAAACAGATCACAAATGCACGCTCACTCGCTCCAGCGCACCTTTCGTTTTGACACTGCCTCCAGCCCAAGGGCTCTTGAGTTTGGCTTGATGAACAAAAGGCCTAGAGCTGGAAACATTATCAATATTAAAGTGAATGTCAGAGCCGATGAGCACGCTGGCTCTGCCGGCTCTCGTTGGCCTACATAGCAGCGCATCAGTTTAATGTATTGTTGGCTCATGGCTGTTTAGAATGAAAAGGGAGGCTGCAGATAAGTAGAAACAGAAATGCATTTTCATAGTCTTACATCTTTTTTTTTCCATATAGAAACGTCTGGCTCAGCAACGGCCTCAACTCCTCTCCTTGCAGTTTCGCAGCACAGGATGCGGCTCGATGCCCAAACATCAACCCCACCCACCTTCAACCTCTCACTGGTTATTGAGTCTGCGACAGAGACTCAGCACATCATTACCAAATTACTGATTACAGGCGCAAAGCGATATAAATGAGGAGGTTGCCCCTTGATGGTTAATTGGTAGGATGTAATAACGGAGCGGTGATATGTGGGCCCCTAATTGTGTGTTTACTGCACTATTTATTGGAGAGCGAGCGCGTCCCTCCCCGGGTTGGTCGCTGATGAGGTGAGCCGTGTTTCCGCTGGCGTGCCATCAATCCTGCTTCATTAAGGACACACAGCAGAGGAAGTGAGAGGGAACACAAGAGTTTGCCTTCCAGCTCGACGTGGGCAGAGGAGTCAGCACTGTTAATGAATTTCAAATTCCCACTGACAGGGAGACGCATGTAGGAAAGCAATCACAAAGAAATAAAGAGATCGGAACTTCTCGGAGCTTTCATTTTGCGGCGGTTAATATCAAATGAAGGTGTTTTGCGAGGAAATAAGGATGGTGGTTTTGAATTACATCGCTAGCTTTTCTGGTTCTGTAAACCTGATTCATGCAGATAAAATTCTGCGGCACGATCATGTGTTACTATATATAATGTGGATAATGGATGACTGGCACTGTTTTGTTGTATTGTGACAGGATACAATTTAATCTAAAAAGGTCCTGTTTGAATTTAATTCCAACAGAAAGCCTAATGAGCTTTCTGCTATCAGTACGGACACCATGCGGGACATCTTCACGCTCCCAGCATGGATGCGAGCATGGTCAACTTTGAGTCCGAAGTTAGTGTTGGTTAAATTTAGCTTCATTTAAAGACACAACATGTGAGAATTCTGTATTTGAATGTCTGAAAATGTCCTTTGGGATATTATCCCAAATGTTTCCAACGATGGTCACATGGTGAATATGACTCTGCTTGTTATAAGATCATGAGAATGTGCACATTTCATGCAAATGTGCACATTTCATGCATGTTTTCACAACTTTATTCCCTTGTTTTGTTTTGCCATGGCATTATGAACAGGGTTCTGGTTTCTTTAATCATACAGCCGTCCTGGATGTTCACGCTAAGTTTCCTCCCAAAGCAGCTTTTTCCCCCCTCCCTTTACGTTATTTATCTGACAGCGACTGCCTGTTTGAGGTCTAATATATATGTCCAGTCTGGTATTTGATCAGAGACACACATGGTGAGCCATCGTTAACCATGGAAAGTTTTTGCAGTCAATTAATCACGTGTGCACATTTCACACTGATCAGACGGTTTGTGTCTTATTTATGTGGATGCCATCCGCCACGACCAGCTGTGACGGCTGACAAAGACAGCGGGGTGACGGTGAGGCTGCAGATGAGGTCCACACCTCCGCACAATCTATTCCGTCAGGGTTTAAGCTGATTATAAATACAGTCAGATTCATAATCCTGCGAACTAGCTACTACTGGATCATTTTTGATGATCTTTAATTAAGTTCTCACCGGGCTAATTGGCCTCAGTTTAAAAACAAGCACTAAAACTCAATCAGCTGTGGAGAAAGGCATTAATTGACACTCATTTATCTGATTGCTGTGGGAATTCCTTCATGACAGTATGTATGTATCCTTACTAGGCCCGGGCGATATGGCTGAAAGGTCCCTCACGATAACGATGTCTTATATCAGTCAATATTGATTGATTCATTTATTTTTAATTACCTGTCCTATTTTTTTTTTTTAGCATTTTTATCAGACCAGATGAAGAAAGGTTCGAATTTGACCTCCTTATTTTGAATCTAACCACAGTATCAAGGCACAAAGCATTCAGCATTTTCCCACTCTGGTGTTAACTGGGGGTTGTGCTTGTGTTTTTTCCACAGCTGTTTTGTAAAACACTCGGCCAGCGCTGGAGCTGGTGAGTCTCAGCTGCCCCGGTGGTCGCAGCATCGGCTGTCTGTCGCAGCTGCAGTGTCTCTGGGCTCTTACGCAGTGCAAACAGAGCCGGCCGGTCCACTCCACCCAGCGATCCCGGAGACACCCCCGGAGGCCAAGGAGGTCGCTGTGTTTGCCGGCAGGACTGCGGCGTATCAAGCAGACGTTACCGCAGCCGCTGTGTGAAATGACAGCTTTACAGGTGGTCTGCACTGCGGTGGGATCCATTATAATGCCTCACTCCACACACTGCTGTCTTTGTCATTCACATGATGATGGTGCAACCGAACTACACACCTGGTATATGACTGGCCTTTCGCATGTCCCTTGCAGCTTGCTCCATTATCGAGGGATATAACACGCTGTTTATGAGCCGGGGCGTGAAATTATCAAACATCGTATCAAACTATTTTCTTTTTGCTATCGCTAATACAAATTGCCATTATTTTATTGCCCAGGCCTAATGCAGACAGGATGTTTTCATGGAGTAAACATCATTAGTCGTTAGAGTTAACATGCCCCCTCACAATATCAGTGAATTTCTAACTTGATGTCATAATTAGAGGTCTTATTTATGTTAAAGTGATTAAACCCCGATCAGCAATTTTAAACACAAATTTCAGTGTTTGCCCTCAAAAACACAGTGGATGAAAAACATGAAGCAGACATGTCGGTTCTGCTGATACTCCTGCTTTCATTTCTCGTTTTTTGCTTGTAGGCATCACACATTTTGAATTTCCCAGTCTTAACCAGAATGCAGAGTTGCCCACATGGGAAATCTACCCCGGTGCTTGCATAAAGCAAGGCCAATCAAAATAAATTGGGAAGGCTCCTGTCACATCAAGTGCAGCTGCTCCACAGTCATGTTTTCATTTCTGACCTCCCTGTAGAGCGATGAAAACGGACTTTATGCGGGGCTTCTGCTCACTAAAGTGACCCTGCATGTTTTCCTGCGACTCATGCGTCCATGTAATATTTGACACGGAAAAAATTCAAGCCACAAATATGTTTGAAACGATCGAGACGTCGCGGCCTAAATGTTGACCACGACATCTAAAGCAATAATACAAAACATATCCATTTTGATTTGATGCAACTTCATACTTGCACACACTACATTTCTGGGGTGGTGTGTGTGTGTGTGCGCGCGCGCGTGTGTGTGTGTTCTTGGATGAGGGGAGGCAGTACTCTTTACTCCATTTATTTGACAGCTGCAGTATCTCGTCACTCTGCAAATTAAGTTCTTATACAGAAAACCCAATGGCCTTATAAAAAGCACTTAGCCCATATAATTTGCTTATAAAACACAATGCATTACTATTAATCTAATCCACACAGAGCTTTACATGTTAATACATGTCTAATATTATATTTAGTAGAAAAGCTAGTTTTCTGCAGAGCAAGTAGTACTTTTGATACTTTAAGTACATTATACTGTTAAAAATTAATTCACTATTTGAATACATGGTTTTAACTTTTAATGGAGTATTTTTACACTGTGGTATTGCTTCTTTCATTTCTTATATCAGTGTTAAAATGTCAGTTAACAGTTTATAATGACCATCATTGATGAAGGGTAATCCATGATTGATACTATTTATCCTAGTATCAATGTTCTTATGTTTTTTATGTTTTCTATCTATAATTTGCACTAATAACGGGTTTGCTTTGCAATTTCGTTGTACAATGTACAATGACAATAAAGATCTATTCTATTCTATTCTGTTCTCTTCTAAATCTATATTAGTTATTTCACAGTTACCAAACAACAAACTGCTTTATGAACCTTTTAGTAAGCATTGTAAATGTTTATAAAAAATCAGTTTCAATTTTACACCGGCCATCCAAATAATATTTGTAGACGAACTTCACATAGTTTATGAACCATTTCATGAACCACCATCTTTCGAATGTCCAACCTAATGAAGGAGGAAAGATCCAGGATGGAGACTTGCTAATCCATCTTGGATTTAAAGTTCCTCCTGACCAAGCGATGGGAAATAGCTCCACTGCAACATACTGGATCAACCTGTTGCAAAGTGGATGGACAGTGTTTCCTATATGTACGTCAACCATATTATCATCACCATCTTGTTGCCGTTGTTTACAGCAAATTCGAAGAAAAAAACAAACCACACTACATGTGTTATGTGTGTTTATAAATAACTGTATACATGTTCTATGTTTGTGTAGCATGAAGGAGATTGCAAACTTTCATTTCATTACTTAACCCTGAGTCGGATAATGACAACAAATCACCTTGAACCGGGAAGTGTTGCCATGTTTTCTACTGTAAACCTTATTATATTTGTACCAGACAGTACACTGTAACTAGGTTTTAGTAATACACTTTAGTAACAACCATGTGAGCGTGAGTGTGATGGATGGAACACAATCTGCCATAATTAGACCAGAGATACAAGCCACACTCGAATGCAAGGCATGAAAAAGCGCTAGAATAACATGCGAAATCGTATTCTTAAACAATCTTAACTGCAGCTGAAGTCGAATAATCGGCCACTGGAGTATGAGAACGGCGAATCAGTGGATTTTTGCGAGAATAACAAAGAACAGACAACAATGGAAACGCACTTATCAAGCTGAACAAAGACCGCTGTGCTGCCATGAATTAAAAGAGAAGCCCGTAGACAGTGAGAGTGAGTGGAAAAAAAGGCTGTTCTTTTTCACAATCTATCAATTTTTGTGAGTTTTCCCTTTGAATGCATCTTCAGTTCATTCTATTTTCCTTTGTCCAGTTTTTCTGTTATTCCTTCCTCTCTCCTCCTCTACTCTCCTCTCCTCTCCTTGCCTTTCCTCCTCTCCTCTCCTCTCCTTCTCCTCTCCTCTCCTTCTCCTCTACTTTCCTCTCCTCTCCTCTCCAGGCAGACGTTTCTTTGATCCTAGGATCCCACGCTTTTCACCCCCCTCTCCAATCCTCTCGGGGTCTTATTAACAGACACACAGTTCTCATGTTTTATTGCCTATGATAAAGCCTTGCCTCTGATCTCTCATTATAGGCCGGCTCTTTGGAAATGGGCCCTGCACCCTTCGGCTTAATATTGCCCGTAATGGGGCAAAAAGCTAAATGCACAATCTGAATGTGTCGGGTACATACCGGGGTCCCTGTGCATTAATAAGCCATCAGCTCATCCTGGGTTTTCGCGCCTGATTCTGGTCTCTCTGAGGGAATATTGTGGTTTCTGCTGGCAAAGCGCGCTGTGGCTTCATAGTCATGTTCACACATGTAACTACTGTGTATACACGCGTATAAACACGCGGACACGCGTGTACAAGCACATACTTAAACATGCACATTTACACATATGTAAACGCACAAACACATGCTCTGGGTGTGTGCACACAGGCAGAATTTGGTTGGTGTGTCTTACGTGTTTGCACAAATGATGTATTTCATGCTGAATGCGTCTTTCCCCTCTCTTGGGGACACAGCTACACTCTTTCCGTCTCTGTCACACGTCCCTCCAGTCCCTCCGGGCGACATAATGACAAGAGACCGCTGGCATAAGAAAATACATTTGGCCTCCTTCTTCTTCTTCCCTTCTGCTCCCTTTTGGTCCCCATACATTTTGATCTCGAACATGTGTGGACCATACATGCACTGAACAGTTATAATCATTGCTCATTTTAAGGGAAGGTCATTATTCAGGTGTCGTGGTCCAATTATCTTTCCTTGAACACCATTGTACTGTTGTATTATATTTTGTATGTGCCATGAGGTGTCGCGATCTGGCTGTAGTAGTATCTTAGGTATCTACATATCACTAATTAAATGTTGTTTATTAAATCTTAATCTCAGTTTGAAGTGTTAACCCGTCAAATTGTCCGTGGTGAGATCAAGACACATGTGGTTGGTGCATGTGTGTGTGCGCACACTACATGCTGTCAGTCCCATCAGCCTTGTTGATCCTCTGTTGATGCTCTCATTATCAGACACTTGATTGCACAGCTGCCCATCATTTACTAATTAGGTTTTCAGCATAGAGGGCAGTTTTACACATGATTGAGTCAGACTGTATATGTTCCCTTGTAATTGCAGCACAAAGAGCCATTTTGGTGTACCTGTTACATGGGCGCAAATGCTAATGGCTGATTACTAGTCACTGCTAATTTCCTAATTATTAGCTAGCAGTATTCTGTCATGGTGAAACATTTTGCAGAAATTAGCGGGAGAAGCACAACGCTGACGATGAACCCGTGTAGGTGGGCCAGTAGGTGTTAGCAATGTGAATAAATAATATTTTCATTTTATGACATCTTTGTATTGTGTTGCAATGATATCTACTTAAGTTAGCATGCTAACCAGCTAGCCACAGCCCGTCCTGTGTGAGTGGTGTTAACACTATCACTCCCCTGGTACTGCGTTGCCAGTCCGAACTGGAAGCTGCACGGCCAACTGAACTAACCATCCAAGGTAGCTGCAGTTAGCGGTTAGCGGATATGCAGCCATTGTTTTGATTATGAATGTGGCCAATTCTATCATATCGCACCTTTATTTTGTTACCTTTGAACAGAGCCAGGCTACCTGTTTCTCCTCCGCCGCCAGTCTTTACGTAAAGCTAAGCTAACTACCTCATGACTCAATTTTTACGCAGTACGATTTTCTCATGTTACTCAGAAAGAAAGAAAATAAGGGTACAGTGCATCAAAAAATGTCCAACTAGTCATTTACTCTTGGTCTTGTGATTGTGAATGTGTTTATTTACACCTGTTGATGGACCTGTTGGTTTCAGTGCTTAGCATGTTAGCCTAAGCTTGGCTCTCCAACTCCAAAGACAATGATATTCAGCCTTTCCTGAAAGTTTTCCTTGCTGCAGTCACGTGTTTACTCCGGCTTGCAGACATTTGGTTTGGAAGTATAAAGTCACGGCCCCTCATTTTATATGGGGTTTTTCGAGAGAGCTTTTGGACATGACCATACACAGCAGTGAACCAAAACAATTAGCTGAAAGAATTTTAAGGGATGTGGTGTCAGCAGTACAAATCCCATTAAAATTACAGGGGATCACTCAGTTCGGTGTTAACATAAAAATATGGCTTAATGGAGCTTTACATTTGTGTTTATCGTGGTGTGGAAAATTGTCTAACAGACTGTCTGACTTTAATTCCGATAGACTGCAAGCTCCTTTATTGTATTCCAGTGCATATTCCTTCTCCTGGTCCGGCCTATACTGTCAGCCTGCCAGCATGAGCAGAGAAGAAGAGTTGCTGGGAATAATTAACAGGATATGACAGGACGCTTCCTCCAAGCGTTTGCTCCCGATGTTTGACTGACAAGGGGAGTGTGAGGGTCACACTCGTGTTGCCTCTGCCTTTTTCTCTCCTTTCTTGTCTCTCCTGCCTCGCTGCTGTTATTCCCTGAAATTGTCTGGAGCTGTGGCGGCACACAAACGATAACCCACAAAGGTCTAAAGAGTTTGATACTCGCTTGGAAGTGAGCTGTGTGGTCCTGTTTGTTTCACGAGGAGAGAGGCAAGGAACAAAATTCAAAGCTGTGAGGCTCCTTCAAACGCAAACCCCCACACTCTGTGTCCCTGCAAGCCTCTCTGCTCCTTTTATGCGCCACAGTTCACACATACTCCACTGTTATGGCTTATCTGTTCTTCTGCAGGTACTGTTGATTTGTTTGTTGTCATTGTCGTGCTCTTTTCTCAAAGGGAATAAAAGTAATTGATGGTGAGAGGCCACTGAGAAGTCTCTCACCAGCAGCACCCTCCCAACACTAGCAGCTTGAACAAATTGTCTTTTCACCCTGCTCTGAATAACACGTAGTGTTTTATCTCTTGGAAATATCTCATAATTCATCATTATCACATCTAGTTATACGCTGCCGAAAGCACAATGCAATATCACTGGAGCTGTGAGCTAGAAACAAGTAAGTAAGCTGCACCACCACTGCACTCTCTTTAAGATTTTCTCTCTGCATCTTTTCTCTGATTAATAAAGGTAATTAAATCAGGGAATAAAACACGTCTTTAGAAGAGGGCTTGGCTTTTATTATTAGTGCTGGCACTGCACAGTCCGAGCAGCACAATAAAGTCAGGGAACCTGAAGACTTAATTAGAACCGGTGCCGTATTTACAGGCGCCCACACGTCCACTGCCACCTGAGATTTGCTTGATTGCAGTTAGATTGGAGGGGAAAATGAGAAATGGAAGGGGGGCTTTGGTTCCGCAATTACTTCCTGGCTTTCATTAAGGCCAGTGTTGTGATATGAGGGCATGTCTTGGTAATGCTTGCATCACCCTCTGGGCCCTCTAAATGTATGGTAACACACCACGGAGGGGTACAAAAATTCCCAGGCAGCTGCACACCAACAGTATGCATGTACATAATAAGTGGAGGGAGTACACGCCTCGAGGAGATGTAATTCTGAGTGATGAAGGGAGACACAGAAGAATTACATCCATACACACTCTGGAAAAAATGTATACATCAACAAAACTGTCACTTAAGTTGCATTATGGGTAATGTAGGCACCAGGTTTTTAAAAAAGCACTGTCAGGCTCATTTCTTTCAGTTTAAAAACAAATGATCCAAATTGACTCAGCTGAACCAGAGATGTCTCCTTTTTATCCCACACATTATTCTGCCTTTTCAAAACTTGGCGCCTGCATTACCCACAACACCTCTAGCCGCTGAGTGACAACGCTGCAGGCAGTTCATCAGATGCATGCAGCTTCCCTCCTAGAGTCACAAAACACTTTATAGTACTTTTTTCACAGGGGGAGATGTGGTAATCGGGGGTCCTCCCTCATGACATTTTGAGCATCAAGAACTTCATATCTAGCATTCAGTTCTTTTCAAAATGTACTCATTTATTTATTTTTACTACTTTGTGGCTTTTCTGAGTCAATTCACGGTGGATATGTCTTTGCAAATTAAATTTGGAATTCAGGTGCCAAGCGATGATTCAAAATGTGACGTAATATAATGCAATGACCCTCTGAATGTCCACATCACCTAGATATTTTTTTTGGGGAAAAACCACATGGTTAAAGTATTGAGACCCCCTGAAATCTATGCCGATTCGCCCAAATTACGCACATTCGTTGCTGCACACAAAGCAAGTGTGCTTGCCTACAGGTGAGTCCCCCTGTGTTGTACCTGGCTGTCTGTATGTGTCCGCTTTTATGAATGCGCCACAGTGCGTCGGCGATTACAGGGATCGTTGTCCTGCGGCTCTCTCATCAACATGACCTTGCTGGTTGTAATCAGAGGTATAATTGCACAACAGGACTCTTGTCTAATGTGGATTGGAGACTTGTTGCTGGGTTTCTCTTCCTCAGAGGGGAAACATGCCAGCCGCCCACTCACACACTAATCACACATTTAAATGTTGCCATACACACACACACACACACACACACACACACACACAAACAGGTACACACAGACACATGCACACACTTCTCTCTGTTCTGAAGTGGCTGCCCACATTTCCGTGCATTTTGAACACTGAGTCATGCTAACTTCTCTCCCCTGCTTTTAAGATCCGAACCCACACTGTGAAGTTGTTCAGTAACATAATAATATAAGCGTGCGGTAACATTCTCTGCCAGAGACGTTTCTCTCTAAAAGGGCACTTTGTCTGTAAAAATTAGAGCTAAACTAAAGGACGTCTCCACATTCAGGGTCAGCAGGTGAAGAGGGTGAGGATGTGAGGATATTGAAATGTCTTTCACGTTTTGCTTTCCCCTCTCTGCTTCAAACTGTGTTAATCAGCGAGATCAACCGGTGTGGTGTTTTGCAGTAGCATGACTCAAGTCCACTTCAGTCCACTTCAGTTTAGTTACATAGATTGCATTACATATTCATATGTTTTGTCAAAGCACAACTATGAAAAATAAGGAAGAAAGAAACGTCGGTGTACTGTAACATGGCCTATATGAAGGATTGTCAATGACTGATGGGTGAGTGAAGCCTATTAAACTTTTTGCTATTCACAATTACTATTTTGTGCTTAATTCTAATGGATGCCTGTTCCTTTTCAGGCCTCTGACAATCTAGGATAAAATAAAAATATCAACTTTTGGACTCACAGATGACAAACCTGATGCGGTGGTTGTTGATAGATAGCTGAGAGATAACAATCATCATGTAATCCATGTCTAATATCTAAGTACAAAACTGATCTCTTTGGAAATTCTTTGTTGTCTCTGACCATAATTAACTATTATTTAACAAATTCATATTACTGTAATACATCTAGAAGTTATCGTTTATACAAAGACATTTTACAATTGTGATTAATCATGCGCTGCCAGTCTACCTGAACATCTGTTGACATCTCAAGAATCATTTAGATCATAATGTTCACGCAAACCACATAAAACTCTATGTTTCCCGACAGGACAGCGCGAAGGATGTCAGTTAGCATGGCATAAAAGTCAGATCTCAAAATAGTACTGCTGCAAATTTAAGTGGAAATCTCACTGTAAATCTCAACTCCTCCTGTCTCGTTTTGGGACTCTGACATCCCTTTTTGAACCACAATTCAGGGCATCATTAGCTTGATTGATCGCTGGCACCAGACAGGCGGTTTGAGAGTCAAAACTTTGGGCCGAGAAGATTGATAGGCCTGGTGCAGGAGGAAAAAAAAATGCAAAGAAACTCTGGAGCAACTCTGTTGCTGTCCCCAATACTGTCACTCTTGACATTCGATGAAGAGCTTTCCACAATGCTCAAGCAGTCATTTCTTGAACTCTCAAGGCCGATGTAGACGCTGAGATTTGAACAAAGTTTTTATGGGGACTTGCTACACTGAGTGTGTTCAGCTGTGCACGCCAAGTTGTTGATTTTATTCCAAGTTTCCGTTTTCCAATTTATCTGAATGTTTGATAAAATCCTGGCAGGCATTCATTTGCATACCAGAATTGTACACCACAATGTACGTATGATTGGGATCAGTAAACAGAGATGACGAGATCTTTCACAAAGACAAATGACACAAATTGTCTTCTTGCATAAATCATGTCAAAGTGCTAATCAGCTTATCAGCACAGGACGGGCTTCATTTACATCAATCACAATTTGGGAGAAAGAAAAAGAAGACATCTGAAGCAAACTTGAGAACCCTAAAAACTGGAATCACTCAAAACTCTATTAAAGGGATAAACAAGTTTTAACATTTGATTTCGATGAGAAAGCTGATATAACTCTGCGTGGGGTTATTATGGATCCAACTGCTTGTCTTGAAAAAGTGGTTGTCTGCCTTTGGCTATGATTTAACAGTTTTAGTCAAACATAGAGGCTGCAATCTCTGGTTGTTTCTGTGTTCTTCTTCTGGATGGCTTGTAAAAGACACAGCCAGACTGATATAACAGATTTTGAATTGTGGTGTCCCCAGTAAACGGACCAACCTTTTCAGCGGTTGCAGCTGTGTATATGAGCAAAGGTGGAGTAGAGACCTTTAAAGTACTAAAAAAAAATTAAAAATTAACAAGAGAGAGATTATTACACTTTGCACTCACACAAATATCACCCTGAATCCAGAAATATCATTGTATTTATTATTGTTTTTGTATGTTATGATCCTTTTTTGTTTTAGTTCCAGGACTTCAAAGCAATATGAGATGCAATACAATAGGAAGAGGAACACTTTAACAACAAGCCCAAAAAGCCGCAACCCGCGACTACCAATATTTATAAGCGACTTACAGAAAAACAAGCCCAAAGTCGCTTATAATAAGCGGACTTGGCAACTGTGCTTAGCTTAGCGTAGAGACTTGAAACAGGGGAAAACTGGCATGTAACCCCACAAGGTGTAATTTTTAACGTTTGGTTAATTAGTTGTTAAACTTTAGGAAAAAGGCAGGCTAGTTATCTATGGCTGTTTCCAGTCTTCGTGCTTAGCTGAGCTGCTTTCTTCCAGCTGCATGAGAGTGGTATCAATTTTGTCATCCATTGTCATCTCGGCAAAGAAAGCGATAAAACAGTGTAAATGCAAACAGTTTGAAGAGTGAGTTACTCTGGACGAGATCTGAATGCACTGGGTTGAATGAGCATATCTCAATCAGGTGGTCTGTTCCGACGAGATGTCTCCATCCATTTACACCTCCTGCATGTTTTGCTCTTGCTGTATATGCAAAGAGTAAAAAAAAAAAAATTAAAGTATAAAAATTCTACTACTTAGCTGCAAATACTTAAGGTCAATACCACCACGTATAAGAAACTGTATGTGTTATTCCTTTGGTCTACATTTGTCCAATTAATATTAATGAAAATGAATGGCTCTCAGCCAAAGCCAGAGGCTAAAGACTCACTAAGATGAAAAAAATCTCGAGCTCCCTTGGTGAGAGTTGGCTCAGCATTTACTGTATCTTCCACTGGAAAATTCAACATTGAAGGTATGCTCTGTTACTCCCTTAGGGAGATTGTGCGGGGCAAATTACTTTCTGAACTTTCATGCCTTAAACAAGAATGCCGGAATTAGTAAGTTTCCAAACAACTTTCACATACCGGCCTCAGAGGACGCCAAGTAAATCCTGCATCCTGCAAATGTGCCTGAATGTGTGTGTGAGTTATCAGCTTTAGGCCAGGTACTTTCCCTCCCACTGAACCCTGCTGCCTTTGACAGCTCTTCAGGTGTGAAAGGAAGCAAATGAATGAGATGCAGGCACAGGGTGTTTAAAAAAAGTGTAGATCTTTAGGGAACTTCTCTCTGCAGACATTCAGCCTTTTTTTTGTGTGTTTGCAGGTTCTGATTGAGTATTTTAAAGTCTAATCTCTTACTCTTGCCGGTCTAATAACGTTAGACAATAAATGTTATGGTCTCATAGTTTGACTGAGGCAAACAGACATGTTAGCTGAATCAACTGAGGGCAGTGATGTGCACAAGGGGGGGGCAGGCCCAATTGTTGACAAACGCGCGCTAATGTGCCCTCCTGGGAGCCAAAATGTGCGCTAAAGTGCGCTCATGGGAGCCAAAATGTGCGCTAAAGTGACCTCTTGGGAGCCAAAAAAGCATGCCAAAGTGCCCTCTTGGTTGGCAAAACACACTAAACTGCCCCCTTGGCTGGTTAAAACATGATAAACTGCCCTCTTGGGAGCCAAAACACGCGCTAAAGTGCCCTCTTGGGAGCCAAAACACGTGCTAAAGTGCCCTCTTGGGAACCAAAACGTGCGCTAAAGTGCCCTTCTTTTCGCCCCTGCCCTTCAAAAAGTCTGTGCACGCCACTGACTGAGGAAGTTGCTTTTTCCTACCTATCATGCAGATCAGTGGCTGCGCACAAATGAAAGTATGTTTTTAAAGGATAAGTTCACCCACAAATCAAAATGTTGTCATTATCTCCACACAGCCATAACAGTGGAAAGTCTGTTGAAGTTTCACTGTCCACAAAACATTTTCTTGAGCTTCACAGTAAAACAGCACTGCAGCACTCTCCTTCACGCTGCTGGAAGCGCTGCCATCGCTTTAAGCTAACTGCCTGTCCGCGCTGCAGTTCGTGGTTCCCTTCCCTCCTCTCCGCACTTTCATGACTCCTTTCCTTTTTCCTGGCAGCTTTCTTTCCTTTTTCTCTTCAAAGTGCTTTGGCGTGTTTGGTATAAGCCGGGAGCGCTGGAATTGATTTGAATTCCCTGTTCCTCTGCCACCAAACCCATAGATCCTGCAGTCTTCATGTGCATGAGCAGACAGGACCACCTACTTCTGGAGTTCTCTGTCCTGATTGGATAAAGCGGGCAGAGATACCTTCATCTGCACGAGCAGTGGCGGGAAAGACAAGGGTTACTGACCAAACACTCAGCGATTCATGTTAGAATATAAAGCTATTTATTACTTAACAACTTTGACAACAGATGCAGTAGATGAGGACCTTTTTGTAAATGTAAAAAAAAACGTTAGAAAGGTGTTCGGGGAGGGGGTCTCGCCGTTAGACAAGCAGTTCTGATGGAGTGTAAGAACCGATTTGGAGGAGCGCTGAGCAGCCTGAAAATAACACGATTTGTAACAACGACGGAGTGTGTTACCTGCTCGTGTCTGTCAGCCATTTAATCGAGCGCGACGTGAGTGTTCTCGTAGCGAGGCCTCCACCTCTTAACAAAGAGCCCCCTGCATGCTAAAACACGGCATCCTCCACAATTAGCATGATGATAGGATCCCACCATAATGACTCGACTTATTGCCAACAACACATGCTAATGATAATTGTAATAGCGGCAATCATTTCCGTGACACTCTCCCCTCTCATTTGCATTCTCTGCTTGCCTCTTCCCTCTGCCGCTGTCTGTCTTTCCTGCTCTTTTACTTTTCCTTTGCCATTTAGTCTGTGCGCGCCGCTGTACTTTGGTAAAAACTTTATTTATTCCCCTGTCTCTCTCTCTCTGTGTTCCTCTCCCTATCTCTCTCCCCTAACCTTCTCGTTCCTATTGTTTTCATTCATTATTACTCCCCCCCCCGACACAAACTGCCAGCAAGACAACAAATCAACATCTCTTTAACTTTAGCACCACTTAACTCGCTTTGTGCTTATTCTGCAGCTTGTTTTGTTTTGGGTGATGGATACAGGGTGTGATAAAGTGATACAGTGCTGCAGCGTGTGCGTTGGCTGGTTCAGACGGGGGACCTAAATCAATGTTATTGTGCCTTGCGTGGCCGGGTCGTTATGAAATACAGCTGTCAAGTTGCTGTAACTCAGCCGAATTTCCACCGAGGCCCGACATTACGCTCAGTCATGGAGGAAATCATGATTTGTTAACTGCTCGTTAGTCATAAATAAAACCCTAACACATGTAATGCATTGTTAATTGCACAACTTATGAGAGAGCGAGAGGAAGCCGAGGGATGCTGGCTGTTCATCATCCTGTATAACAGTCATGTTTCGAACATCAGGGGAGGGGATACTTGTGCTCGCCGCAAAGGGCTTAATTGGAGTGTGTCAGGGACAGGAGTTGATTCTACATATATCAAGTTACCAGTCTATTAGGCACCCTCTACAGTCTATTGCAATCCAATTAAACAGACCTCACTAAACCCTCTGTGTATAAAGTTTGTTAATATTTGTTACTGTGTCAGAAAGTGGCCGATTGCCACTCAGTTGAAGCTGTAGTTAGTGATGTTGACCCGCCATAGTGGAATTTCAGAGGTGTGACTTGGCTGATCTGATCTCCATAATGTGTAGACAGACGATTGGCCACAATCTGGGTATTCTTAGCAATTTTACTTCATTTGGGCCAACAGCTGTCCGTGTAAAACATTCAAATCATCCTGCCATGGCAACACTCAGTGTGTCCAGGTTCAGTGTCTCTGGGTTCCTGCAAAACGGGAACACATTACAGAGAGAGAAAAAAAAAGGAGAAATCTACAGGATGCACTCATCTCTGCAACATAAAGCGCTCATTAATGCTGCGGTCTCTAAAGTAAGCCGGCCGCGGGCAAACTGAAAATAATTAGTCGCACCACGGCAACAATGATTCGTCGTTATGTTGTGTAAGAAACATAGCAAAAAACACCTACCAAGTAAAATTACATTAACAAAACCGCTCCGTCTGGACTCGAGCAAAAGTAATGTGATGTGGTAATGATGATCTATTCAGATGATTAGCTACTGACCTGCAAGACAAGTTGTGAATGCAGTTTCGTGTTCATACAGGATTTCAAATCCTCGTGCAACTTCTAAATAAGAGGAAGTAACAAGTCAATATGGAGGCCGAGGCCACAGCTGTCAGACTGCTTAACTGGCTGAAAAGAAAAGACAAGGACAGACAGTTGTGAATAAGGGCTTTTGGAGTATTCCTACCTTGGAAAAACATAACAG
This sequence comes from Sparus aurata, assembly GCF_900880675.1. Taxonomy (NCBI): domain Eukaryota; kingdom Metazoa; phylum Chordata; class Actinopteri; order Spariformes; family Sparidae; genus Sparus; species Sparus aurata. The sequence continues at coordinate 31,779,462 of NC_044190.1, read as the reverse complement.
AAGCTAAATTTGCAAATGACCAGAGGTCTGTTCCGTAAAGCTCGTTAAGAAAAGTGGGAAGTGACATCCACAAACAATGACATGAGGAGCTGTGATGTAACCTGACCAATTATGTACAAAAAGGACAGAATGTTTCATGCACTCAAAAGCCTTTTTGAGCCTCAGGTTCTCACCGGTCCTGTTCTTTAAAAGATAACGGCAAATGCCTTGCGTCGTTGCAAAAAATCCAACACAATAATTCTCAAACAGTCTTTGCTGGGCTTGTTTTTGTGTCTTTCAACGTTTTCTGGCCTTTTTCTGCTGTCTGGCACAGCTTGAGAATCTAAAAAAATGCCTCAGACTCTGCACTGCACTTTCATCTTTCAGTATTTGAATGAAAAGCTCAGCCCAGTACTGTAGAACTAAATAATGAAGAAATAACCGACGTGCCAGATGGTTTGTTTCACAAATCCACTGCTAAAGGAGCTGCTAGAATCTGTTTGGAAGAGGGCAGGCACTTTCAGCAAATACCTGGCAGGTGATTGGATGAATCATCTGTCTCACTGTGTATAAATAGGCTACCTTCGGCCGATCAGATCAACAGGAGGACAACACCACCAGCAGAGCCTGTTGTCAATCGTTTCTATCAAAAGAAGCCTTCCGTGCTGTTATTTGCCCTTCTTTTAATGGAATAAACCCTCAGATTCAGATAGAAATGATGCTATAGCAGCTATGCTAACCCCCTGAGGAGCTGCCATTGTTGTTTGTCACACGTAAACCACGGCCGGAGTCCAGCTCTGTCTGGCAGTAGATCTTCGGCGACACTGATTGGTCAAAAAACTGTGTGTTCAGCTACAAGCGCACAGCTTAAAGTCTGGCAAGATGGATTTGTGAGCTTACCTGTGATCTTGGGGATCCAGCCTTGTACTAAGGTAGCCTATAAAGGTATTAAAAACTCCATTGGCACTGAAAGTTCAAAACAGGCTGTGCAAAACCACATCCAACGTTCCATCTGGAAATAAGGGTAGAAAATCTACATCTAAATCCGATTTTTTTGTGTGTGTACCCAAGGACTCCTCGCTGATCTTTTCTTCTCTCTAGCTGCATTGAAAAAAAAAAAAAAATCACCTTTTCTTCTCAGTCCAGCTTAAAAGTGTACATATAAAGTGTGAATCCTTTATTTGATTTCAAAGACAGGCCGGCTGAATATCAGGGCATCCTTGACAGAGACGGACATAATGACAAAAGTGACATTTGTTGATCGAAATAGCCTTTCTGCCCTGTCTCCACATGTGTGTTGACACACCGGACCGCGCTCCCTTTTTGAAATCTAATTTATTTCTCGCAGGACTCAAATTTTCCAGCCCGTGAGCTTGTGACTTCGCTCCTGCCGCGGAACGTTCCTCGAGGACGCGGAAGACAACCGACTCCTTCTGTCTGGTAATGGAATCGTTCTCCCTCTCTCGCCAGTCACGACCCCTTTCTCTCCCCCCCCCCCCTCTCTCTCTCCCCCTCTGTTGTCTGATGATGTCTCTCTCTTCTCCCCGTTTTTCCTCAAGTCATCAACCACCGACTGCACTAAGTTGTCCTCCTCACCACTCATCTCCATCTCCCCTCCTCCACTGAACCTCTCCATCACTGTCACCCGCCGCTCTACTTCGCTGGACAACAGCCATCAACACCACACGCACACACACACACACACACACACACACACACACACATGCGCGTGCACACACACACATAGGCACTCAGACGCCTTTCTAGTATTCGCACGCACGCACGCACGCCCGAAAATCATTCTTCTCTTTCTCTTGCAGTCGTTCTCCCTCCCTCTCACACACAGAATGTCCATCTCTGTCTCTCTCTGTCAATGTTGTGGAACGCCTCGACTCGCTTTGGGATGCCTGGACTCATCCATCACTGCGAGCCCGGACTTGGCTGTGTTATGTCACCTCCGCTCCAGCATATTGCTGCATTTGTGTATTTGTATAAGTGCAGGAGTGTTTGCATTTGGCCATTTTTAGGTATTCACGGGGTGCATTATGTGTTTTTGAAAGCAACACTGACATTGCACATATCACCTGATTGTGATAACCAATGTACGACTGTTTCTGGCCATCAATCATCAGATGATTTTGATCCATCTTGCGAGACATCAGGTTTATGCACTTGTGTCTGAACCACAGTGGTTTGGACCACTGAGGCCTTTCTCCTGATGGAATAGATCTTTTCTTCTTTTCCCAGCTTGCTTCAGTAAGAGTTCGATTCATCAAGAGGCTTCTGGTAGCGCTCTGCTACTGTTGACCTTATTGGCTGAAGTCAGCCTGTGATGGTTCATCCAATCACCTGCCTTTTCCCAAACAGTTTGCCAAGGACTGCTCTGTGAAACACACCGTCAGGTAAGTAAAGCAGTGGCGTGTGAAACCAAAACATTTGTTGAAAGACGCTTACATTCACAAGAAATTACATTTCTTACATTGTTAATTTAACAAAACTCAGAGTCTGAGTCTACAGCTCTGCTATAGGCTCTGTGAGGCTTTTACTTTCTACACATTTCACCTCACCTCAAAATCTCAGGTTTGTTTAACAGAGCCGCTCGTTTCAGTTCATCCACCTTGTGCCTTTCTCGGGGGTTAGAAGATGCGCTCTCTGTTACCTCGGACGTGTTCATTCCATTCAAAAACACGACACCAGTCCCACCCGCAGTTATCGCTGTTTTGCCCGGATGTTTTACGCTGCGACAGGATATCATAAATCGGCTTCCAGTTTCCAGTGGTTTGATAAAGAAATCAATCAGCGTTGTTATCTGACCCATCTTGGATTGTGGCTCCCACCTTGAACACCTCGAAAATAACACTGCAAACAAGCGACAGAAGTGAGCACTAAAATCTACCACTAAGTGCCGCCAGGATAGAGTCCCCAAAATGAGCACAAACATTGCATTTTTACCAGTTAAATAAATGTTTAATGTCATTAAAATAAGGCGTGCAGACGGACAATAGATGCATAATGGTTATCCGTTTCTCTTCCAGCGCTCGTGTACTTTATACTTCATCTCACCATCTATCATTCTCCACACCGCCCTTTCCTGTAACACCTCGCTATACCTTCACTGTGCCGGATAATGTGATAATGTGTCAGCTAGAGCAGCACCGAGAGCTGCACTTCACTGAGTCACTGGGGTCAGACATTTATAAATATATATGTTTAGTCCTCCTTCAATTACCCGGCGCTGTGTTCCTTTTAAATGTGAAACACCTGACATAACTCAGTCGCATGCAGTAAAAAAAAAGAACAGGCAGCCACAGAGAGAGAATGTTAATTAATGAGAGAGAAGAGGGAAAAAGAGTGAGACACGCAAAATAAAAGAACGGTGAGGGTAAGAAAAGGAAATCAGAAGACGGAAGAACGCATTCGTCTTCATGCGCCGCAGTCTCTGTGACTGTGAGTGGCCTTACAGTAACTGATCCAGACAGCAAGTCATTTAAAAAGCTATTAGAAACGTTTCAAATCTCCTTGGAGAAAATGCAATGGAAAAAGGGGAAAATGCATAATGGAACAAGATGTCTCTAATCACGCCGACGTTCGAGCGGGAGCACCTAGATTGCTCCTCCTGAGAGGAGCGCAGCTACCTTCCTCCCGTCCGCGCTCATCCCTTCCATCCGCTGGCTTTTTAATCTCGCTGAGTGATTTTGAAATGCTGATTTGGATGTCGGGCAGCAGCTTGAGGTGAGGCCTTCACTTTTCCCTGACCCCGCCATCCCTCCGTAGGTCTCTGGTGTGTGTAATACATCTTAATAGATCAGCTCGGCTGCAACTGAATTATAGCCAAATACTGCCTGCCTGGATGTTTTTAAATAGGTGCGGTAGCCTAATGGACTAACTGAGCCTCCGCGGGAAGTTATTAGGCTGTTGAACTACGCCGCAGCGCTGCTGGAAGGTTCCTCCCATAAATAAACAATATTGTCTCTTTTTCAGACCCGTTGTCCTTATTTAAAAGCCTTCAGAGTGATGTAGTGTAAATGTTTCTCCGCTGTCAAAACGGTATTTCTTAAAGATTATATCAAAAGAAAAGGTGGATCGGAGGAAGGTTGAACCAGGACCCCATATTACTCTTCAGGAGCTGCTATCTAGTGTAATGGCCTTTGTGTGTGTCCTGTCCTCCAGCAGAGCTCTGTGATGCTGACAGTTCTGCTTACTGAGAGATTTGTGAGTTCAGCTACAAAGCATCTACAGAAGAAAGCTGATTCAATTCCTCTAAGCCTAAATAGGATGTAAACTGGGCAAACCCAGCTTCCGACAAAATGTTTATTTTGCGTTCAAAAATATGTTTTGGGATGAAACCTAATTGCTGTTTTGATTTCTGATTTTTCTTCTTGCGGGGGGCCAGTCGGGGGCCAAATTAGTAATTTGTGGCACAGGCTGTAAACGAATGAACACCCAAGACTATGTGTGGCATTTGAAAGTGCTTCTTTTTTAAATATCACATGTATTTTGCAGCCCCCTTCTGTGGACTCGCAAGTACCAGCAATTACAGTAATAATCAGTGTTCTTAAAGAACTGTTGGATTGGACCTGAGTGCAGACAGATGGCGGCAGATGCATTTGACGACAAACAAACCCATTTCACTCAAAATAACAAGCTAACAACTACCTGATGAAACAGCTTCATAGACAGACCAAGAAGGAAACGCATACACATCAAGCCAGAGGGTGCGTCTTCAGTGACGGAACGTTCCAGCCAGGAGCACGACTCATATCTAGTATATATGTACGAGATATCTATACTACAAATTATATATGTATGTAACTTCTTGCAATGTGTTCATCTGACAATATTCAGTTTTGCTTTAGTTGCCAGGAGTAGTTATTGGAAAAAAAAAAAGCAAATGAAAAAGGTCAACTCTGAACATTGTGCCATGTTAATTAACGGTATGCAGATATTTTCAAAATAAATGTTTCCTTGTGAATTAAACATCATTCAAATTAATCTGAGTTAATTGTGTTACTATCCACAACCATGACAATCAATAATCCAATGATGTTGTTTGCACATGACGTCACGTCACCGCGTAGAACTGTATATTGAGGGCAAGGAAGTGATTTCTGCATGGCGAAGCGCTTTCAAAGTAACTACTTTTTGTGCTTTGTAAGGTCAAATTGAGAAAAAACAAGCTACTTTGGGGGGAAACGGCAGCAGACGTGGATTAAAAACCTCTGTCTAATGTCTGATGGAGCGGAGTCAGACAACGCTGGTGCGTGCAGGGACCACTTCTACAATCATTTTGCTACTTTACTTTATGTATCTGGCTAAAATCTGAAGAAAGAGTGCATAGCCTGATGCGAGCACTGCATCCATCCATGTAAAATTACTTTAGAGTGGAAACAGCGATATAAAAAAAACAGTGTTACTTCAGCAATCATACTCACCAGTGCAGAAAACAAGACAGCAGTCATTAAATGATGCTTTCGATCCAACGTCATTCATACAGCCACATGGAATAGTTAGAAGCCTCAAGACTCCTGTACGCCTTTTCATTTGGCTAGCCGTGTAGTAGGAGGCCAGCAGGAATAACTCGTTTGTGATATCGATTGCCTCGACACCAGGTGCTGCAGTCATTTCTCGTGAACAGAGGACTGACCACAGGCATATCGGTCTAAACGTGGGAGGCGTAGGGATCAGATCCAATGTATCTGGAAATGTTCTGATCATACCTGCTACCTGCAGGTCCATCTGAGGCTTTAGCGTATTCACTTCCCTCCAGTCCCGACGAATCCCAGCTGGTGTTCTTCACTTCCTGCCCCTCCATCTGACTTTGGCACTTCATCGGGATCACGTGACTGCAAACAAGCTGTAGGCTTTCTCAGCCCCAGTTTCCAAAAGATGTCGGCAGATAAAGTTTGCACAAAATGTGTCACATCACATTCACATTACATGTTTCTTACCAGTGACCCCAGTTTGAGACTGTGTTTCAGCGTGTGCGAAACCTCAGGACAAAGGGGCCACAGGGTTCCGACATGCGTAAGACCTTGGGACAACTACCGGCACATGTTTATGGGGACAAAAACAGGTAAATGGATCTCAAATCTACCAGATTATAAGAAAAGCGTTATCACAAATAAATGAAATATAAAATTGAACCTCAAGCAACATAAAGAAATGTAAAGTTTCGACAGAGACATACATTTCCAACCAACACTGTGGAATGAACTTTTGCTTTGACTGGTGAGTATAATCTTGATTCTGGTGGAGTTAAACATAAAGGACATCTATGAAATTCAATTCAAAAGCTACGTCTTCATCTTTAGCATCATGTTCAGGCATGACACTAAAGATTTTTTACTGTTTTGTCCTTCTCGTGCTCTTGGTGCTGTGTAACACGTTGGCCTGTAGCCAATGAAACCTCATTGATAACACCATGAGAGTGTATAACACACAAAGGCAGCCTCAGACACCGTGTTTAGGTTGGGTGGATACAATCACATCTGTGTCTGGAATCATATTATTTGCTCTGGTATGTGGGACCACCCTCAGACAGCGGGGTTTACACTCTTTATTGTCGTCCACAGTGTGGATGCAGCTGTTTAAAATCGGTGGTAATAGCAGTAATCTGGGTGGCCCTGACTGCTAGTCGAGTGTGAGCCGCGATAACGTCTCTCTCCTTCCCTCTCGTCGCTCTTCTCTCCCCCTAATCTCCTCCTTGCTGACTGGCTGGCGGTTAAGTGGCGGTTTCTCTTTTCTTCTCGAGGTCCCCACAGGGCCCCGGCAGCAGTGGCGATGGTACCCGGGCTAAGAAACGGTGTGGAAATTGCTTTCCGCTTTTTTTTCTCCAGCCATTGCAAGCTGAGCAATTTGCACCCGGGTGTCCCCTACCTTCCACTTGACACAGGGTGAGAATACTGAATTCACAAAAAAAGAGGGGTGAGAGAGACGCGGAGGGGAAAGAGAGAGGAGAACGCCAGACGTCACATCTGTGAAAGAGGATGAGGCAGGAGGCTGAGAGTGTGTCCGACTGCAGAGAGAAACAGGGGTAAACATGAGATGTAGAGACACAGAAATGGATTTTTGAGAAAGGGGATGAGTGAGGAGAGGAAAAGGCCAAACCTGCTGACTGACACAGTGAGAAACTGAAGCATTTCTGAAAAGCTCTTAAACTGTCTTGTTTTCAACATTACAGAGTCTCTCCGACCATCTCTGCTTCGCCGTGTATGCAGCTATTTTCTCATTTACAAGATCTTTTTCCTCCATCCCGACTCATTTCCCCAGACGCGCACGGTGTTTTTCCTTGAGTGTGAAACGACCTCAATAATGTTGCCCAAACAGTCTGTCGCCAGCAGCGGATCCCTGGACGGCGAGCGAAAAAACACCTGTCACTAATCATAAGTCATTTGTTTTTGTGGGTCGTCTCATTTAGTGGTGTGAATTCACGGGTACGTTTTATCGCCGCCGAGGGAGCCGTCCAAAATCAGCCCGCCATTAACTGCTCGTGGATCCGATCCAGGATTTTGTTTCTCCGGGACGCTGCGTCACCTTACACCTGCAGCAGCTGCGGCTGTTTCCTGTAATTTCCCTTTTTATTTGTCAAGCTATTCATTTTAATTAGCGTGATGAGCTTATGGCGGATCGGTCCGGGTCACTCGCATACAATACGGCACTTCGCAGGGAATCTTTAATCGGACTCCCCCTGCAGCACAAAAACAAATAAATCAAGTCACACACCATTAGACGGTCTGTTGGTTGTTACTCTTCCCGGTGACACTGCTGGCTTTAAAGGTCAGAGCAGTTTCTCTGATCTGCTTCAGGTACTGTGACGCTGGCCGGACACGGTGCACAGCCTCAGTCACACCGCTCTGCTTTCTGTTTGTGCCGAAGCACCCCACTCAACTGTTTTTTAAGCTATTCATTTGAAGGAGAGGGTGCAAGATGTGCTATGAAACCGCACCTCCTGATCCTCGGCATTGGTCCACTCGTCGCCGACCTTCAAGACACAGGCGGCTCAGAAAAGATAAAACAACAAGCGAGAGACAAGAGAGGTGAAGAATGAAACCGATTAAGACTGCAGACCCAAACGGAACTGCTGATGCGGGCGCCCGCGCCGACGGATAAGTTGAGTCTCAAAAAGAAGTCCACAAAACATTTTCTGGAGCTTCAGAGTGAAACAGCGTTCGACTAAACATAAAAACAACCAAACAAGAACACAAAACGGCTCCATACGGCTCGTCCAGTGGAATCCAAGTGTCTAGAAGTCCTAATATCCCAAATTGATTTGAAAACACATTAAAGGGACAGTGTGTAACGATTTAAGTAATTTATTAACTCAAATCAACGTCTTCGTTCATAAGTAAGTCCTCATTGGTGTACAATTACCTCTGCCAACAATCTGACTCATCCTCCTGAGCGAAGAATTACCTATCTGAATATACATAGCACGGGCAAGCTCTATGGAGGCCGCCTAACTTTCCGGCTTTAAAAAAACTATGGACTGCCGAGAGGGACACAAAGCACTACGTGGTACTACGTAGTAAGGCTAAACGCGTTTTCGCTCAGAGCTAGCTTTACTGCGGAACTGTGAGGGAGCTCAGTGAAAGCGCTCGTCACAAACAATAACAATAACTAACTACATCTTTACCTCATTACTTGAATCAGTAGAAATACTCGACGCTGTTGTGAAAGAGTTTATATTTTGAAAATGAGTTTCTTGTCCGTCAGGGCCAACATAGCTTCCGGAACGTCTCCAACGTCTTCAGAACGGGAGGGGTGAGCAAAGGAGTGTTGCAATGTAGAACCTCACAGCTAGATGGTGCTAAATACTTGATATATTACACACTGTCCATTTAACACCTTTCTTTTAGGCAGAAATCTTCACTGTAGCAGCTAAGCTAAACGTGTTAGCATGCGCAGCACAAGTACGACTGCAGGTAGAAGGTGTAAGTAACATCTGGAGACTCAAAACATGTCAAACGAGCTGTAAGAACAGCTTCAGAAATGATTTGTGGACTCTCTCCAACTTTCCACTGGCATGGAGGTGAGTAGATAATGATGCAATTTTCATTTCTGGTTAAGTCATCCTTGAAAAGATATTTCAGTAACATAAAAAAACAACAACATCTAGACTCCAATTGAATTTGTGAAATTGCATGTGTGACTGTACCAAAACAAGTGTGAAAACTCATTTGAACTGCAGTTTAAGGCAAAAAGGCATAAAAGGCAAAGAAACACCTTAAAAAGTAACATTTAGGAGAAGCAGTGGGAGGAGAAGAACTGTTGTCTCTCGCTGTCTGTAGAGAGGAGGTGGAGGTGAGTGAACTCTAGAGGAGCGAGCTGCACTTCAGCTGAGTTGTGGCTGCATCTGCGCTTGAACCTGATGAACTGGACTCCCAGACACGAGACTGTCTTCTTGCTCTGCATCCTGAGACAGTTTCTGACCACGTAGCCAGATCAAGGAAATGGCAAGAAATGTTGCTTAAAGGGCGAATTCACACATTTTACATATTAAAGTGTGTTTACAGGTCTTGGAGAGCACAACTGCATTTGTTTTTTTTTTTAGCTCCAGGTGAAGCTGCATGTAATCTAATGTCGCCTCTGAGTGATGTCACTCAGTGGATAAATTGCATTGTGGGTAATGTAGGCGTGAGGATTTGAAAAGAAAGGAGATGGCGGGTTAAAAAAGTTGACATCTCTGGTTCTGCTGTATCGATTTGATAATTTGTCCACAGTGAGTCCAACAGTGTTATAGGAGACCAATGCTTCCTCTCCAAACCTGGTGCCTACATTACCCACAAGCAATTAAACTTCTCCGTGACATCACCGGAGGCGATTTACCAGACTGCAGCTTCCTCCAGAGCCACGAAAGGCTTTTTACTGCTTTTTTCACACACGCAGTGTGCCAACCCAAGACCTGTAAACACACTTAAATGTGCGAAATTACACTTTAATATCCAAAATATCGGATCATCAAACTTTGAAAGTGATGCTGCTCCGGGCCTGTTTCCTTTCATTGATCTGTTTGTTCGCCGTGTGTCAAAGTGTATAATTTAGAAAGCTCAGACACAAGTTAAACTCTCAACACTCCTGCACTGCTGTATCTGTCGCTGTCATAAAGCGATTCAGTAGTTTATAAACCGAACACCTCCAGCAGAGAGATAAGACAATCAGTGCTTTAAAGAGAAACCAGCCTTTGTCCTTTACGCAAACATTCCTGAATACATGTGTGGTCTAAACATGATGCAGAAGAGGGAAGATGGGTGTGTGTGTGTTTGATTAAACTCTGATGTAAATGCATGTGCTGTGTCGTGTTGTTTACTCACAATCAGAATGATCTGAGCCAAATGTAAAACGCAGCAGGCCATCAGTCGGGAGAATCTGAGCGGAATAATAATGAGCGGAGTAAATCAGGAGAGGGGGGAAGAGTGCAAAACTCTGAAGGTGGTGTTTGTGTGTGTGTGTGTGTGTGTGTGTGTGTGTGTGTGTGTGAGAGAGAGAGAGAGAGAGAGAGAGAGAGAGAGAGAGAAAGAGAGTGAGGGGGTTAAAATGTAAACTTGACTGATGAGCCGGAAGGAGCAGCAGAGAGATCAACACATGCATATTCCATGCCGGGTACTCGCTTGTACACACACGCTCTCTCAATTGAATTAATACATGTGATTGCACATCCATATGCATGCGTGATTTGAAAAACGCGCGCTAAATTATGTAGTGACGGGATCGCGAGCGGATCCGGATAGCTGCGCACACGAGACAACGCTGCGCACACAAGAAGACGTGAGTGAAACAAATCTGCTGATTCCAGTAAACTAAAATATCCAGCCTGGGTTTTTTTTTTTTTTTGCTTTCTGTACATCTACGCTGCTTTCCAGTAAGACAAACAGTGAGATATCTTTTTTTTTTTTTTCCTGAGCACGTTGGGGATTCCTGCAGCAAGCAGCTCTGAAGGCCCCTTAAAGCCCACCTCGATCTCCAGATATAGCAAATAAGGCGAGGCAGCCTCGCAGACAGAATCTCCCCGAAAACAAATTTGAACCTCTTCAGCTGGCTCGGAAAAGAAATTAAAAAAGGGGAGAGTCGGAGATGAGAAGCGAAAAGAGGAGGACAAAAGTAGGGGAGAAAAGACAAGAGTCTCTTTGCTGAGAGGCTAAAGCGAAGCAAAGTCAACATCATCAGTTGACAGAGAGAAAGAGAGAGAGACACGACGGCACACGGATAAATAAAATCTCAGAGAGGCAGAAGGGGGGAAAAAAAAAGCGCCTCGCAGCAAAGACCTCCTGGAAGAAAAAGGCAAGACAGGGAGGAGCGGAACATCTTTGTGAGGATAAAAGAAGAAGTGTAATCGCCCAGTTGTTTCTTTTTTCTCCCAGAGGCCCCTCAGAAAACAACTGGCGCTTTAAGCTTGGACAGATAGCAGACAGAGGGATGACGGTTGGAGAGGAGGAGAATACCGCAGAGGGTTGGGAGGCTCAGACCAACACACAACACACACAAACACACACAAACGCATGCAAACACATTCCTCCACATGCAAAAGATGCTCGAACACACACACACACACGTATTCTGTCACACACACACAAACACACACAAACAACGTGCACGCAGCCACATCTTTTTTTTCCGCTTTTCTTTGCCACAAAGGAGGCGACACTTATGCAAACACACACACACACGCACCCACACACACACATGCGGGTGCGAGCAGTGTATAACTCCCTCTCTTCTCTCCCCTCCCGAGTCTCCGTGGAGCTGTGATGATGGAGACGGAGAGCAGCGCGTATTGACTGTGACTGTGACACAAAGCTGCATCCAGCGCCAGAGCCTCAGAGGGGGAAAAAGGCTCTGCCTCAAAAACACGACCAGTCTCCAGTCTGCTGCTCCGACACTCTTGGAAAAAACATTTTTACTTTTTTTTTGTGAAGCGAGCAGAGAAGCTGCGGCTTCTTCCAGGCTGAAGACGAGAGCAAGGCGAAGATTAAATCCGCCAATCCGATGACGCGACCGACAGTAAAAAAAAACAAACATCGAACCTCGCAGTTTTTCTTATGTATTATTAAATGTTCGCCGTCAGATTACACGTCGAGGTGGCGGAAGTAAAATAAGTTTTGCTTCGGTACGTCAGACTCTGTAACTCTCCTGACACTCAAATCTCGCAGCGACATTATTGCATAACAACGTGAAAAGAATTACATGATGACATGCTGTCAAGATGCATCCGTCGGACACCGCGTATTTGCATTTAAGGACATCGTGCACATTTCACACCCGGGCGCACTTTGTCCGTCGTTCTGCCTGAGCGTCCATCCCTGCACCTGCCCATCTGTCGACGTGCACTTTAGTTACCTTTTGGAGTAGTTTGTATCCAGCCGAACACATCACCGACAGATTAACCGCTATTCTAAAATCTGCAAAAGAAAAATCGAAACAACGCTTGTTTATCATCCGCCACGCGCTTTGGTTGCTTCATCGAGATAAGTGGCGCCGATTCCCTCGTCGGAATACCGTGATACCACTGCAGAAGGAGAGGGCACAAAGAGATGATATAATTAGATGAGGGGTTGTGCATCGAGTCTTTTTTAAAAAAAATTTTTTATCCTGAACTTTTCAACAGAAGGCTTGGAGTCACACCGCTGTTCCTCTTAGTCACACACGGTGACCAGTCGTGCTCCACGGGCGCACGGCACTGTTCATTCCAAACAAACCTGCACCTGCAGCAACACGTTCTCTGTGTGCTCGGGGCCTTAATCCGCTGCAGTTTTTCATCTTTTCAGCAGACGACAGGCCTCAGTTGGAGTTGAAACAGCTGATGAGTCATGTTTGAAGTGTTTTCGATGTCGGAACTTATTCGTAAGTTTGAAGCTTTTTCTTCTTCACACAGTTTTCCATCAACCTTTTCCGATGATACTTCAAAATGTGAATGAACAAATGGTGATAAAAACACGACCAGTGACTCTGACCACCCATCTACATCGTATGAATGAAGTCTGTGCGCTTTTAACTTTACAGACAAATTTTGATTTTTTTTGAGTGACTGCCAACAGGCCTTGAACACTTTCAGACTTTGTTAGTTAGAATGAGCTATGAAAATGTACCTTCTGGGCACATTTCTGGTGTCTGCGGGCCGTTGTTTGTTTCACACATTTATTTTCTGATGACCAGCTACTCCTACTTCTCGGTCAGGGTGACTACACAGTGGGTGGTGGAACTGTGGGGAGAGCGGGAGTCCTCCGCAACCTGTTGGTCAAGGTTTTCACAGTAGTGTGAAAAATATGGCTGGTGTTATCGTGTGTCACGGAGGTTGAGTCTGTCTACTCCCTGCTCAGGCCTGAGGCGAGGTGGGCATTATACAATTGGGATGAAATTGAAAAAAGAGAGTTTTGTTGCATTTGTGAGGCTGTTACAACACTGTAGTAAAAGAATACGTTGAATTGCAATGTGCAGTTAACCATTTGCTTAGCCTCGCTCCTGCTGAGCTCAGTTGTCAAGCTCTCATTGCCCATATTGGAGTTTACAGTGAAAGTGCTGGCAAATTCACCACTCCAAATTCTGAGTAATCTTTTGAAACCACGGCTCTTTAATTTTAGACACAAGCAAACAAAAGCAGGCGTTCTCATTTCTAGTCTAATTCAAATTCTGCTGGTTAAAAGGACAACTGTAATGTTCATATTTGAACGAGCTAGCAATATCCAGCCAGCTGATTAATATGAACTAAGCTAACATTAGCCTCAAAAGCAGTTCTCAGCCAACTCGTTTAAAAAAGGTGTCATACGTATGCACTCGGACAGGGCAAACATAACATGCAACCCTACAAATAGCAGTAAGCTGGTGAAATCATGGAACCAAGCTGGGTAGGATTACATCCGAAAGTAGGCTTGTTAGCCGGGGATGCTAACATTTGCAGCTTACGTGCTGAACACGAGAATGAAGAACGATGAACATGGCGGTTATTTCATTGCTTACACTTGTGCTATTTTGTTTCATGCACAGCGCATTGTTCTCACGAGCACACCTCTTTGGCATTTGGGGAAAAAAGCTCACCAGGACTACTGCTGGTCGCTATGCCGTGTTAAGTGACTAATAAAACTGTTCGTGTGCTGTTGTTTTATTTTTCCTGGTATGCACACAAATGATATCAGCGGTGAAGAAAAAACAACAAAAAAACACGTTATTGCATAAACAAATCCTTCAGCAGGTGTTTGATAACATTTTTTATAGCTAGATCTGGCAGCATCTCAAACCTCTACCATTACACCAAAGATGGTTCAGCCAACAGATGTTCCACATAATTGCAGCATTCAGTGCTCCCGTTTTGAGATGCAACACTGGTGATTATGATTCAGTTGCTGATGCAGGGAAACCTTGCATCTCAGCTGTGGACACATTTTTAAATTTTTTTTTTTTTTTTAAGCATTCTGTTGATGGGTCGGTTACAGTCGTAGGTCCTGCTGTGAAACACTACATCTGGTTAGATATTGCCAACAGCCAGAGACAAGAAAACAGTGCGTATCTCTGAGCTGATGCGTCTGAATACGTCAACCTGTTTACTGTGGTGTCTTTATTTACTTGTTTAAAAGAGTTACCTGCTGTTCAAAAGAAGTGGACAAAATCTCTGATATGCAATGATACCAAATCCCCACATCGATGCGCTGGCCTGACGACCAAACTTGTAACTCACACGCTGCATATTGCTTTTCAAGCAGCACGAGACATGACATTCTTAGTACGGTTGGCCCAAGCGGGAATCAGGCCCCCTTACCCTGACACTATTTATACCATAGTCTTTCCCCTGAGCTACACAGGACCACATGACCACGCGTTAAAGCAACAACAAAAAAATGGAATTGCCTCGAGGTGCGCTGGGAGGCAGGTTGAGGGAATTAGGCAAATGTGAAAGATACTCCTTTCCTTCCCCGGGGTTACAGATGAGTGATGAGTGTTCGGGATAACAAGGGATCAGAGGCGATTGGAGGAATAATGAGGATCTGCTCCGACTCTCCACCTCGCCCCCTCCATTCATTTATACAGCCAGTAGTGCCGCTAATGTAGCTTCAACTTCTCATGCGTCTGTGGCTACGAATGAAAAAAAAAACATTCTCGCTTCTTCAGCGATCCCCTCAGGAAATTCTTGTTTTTCTCTTGACCCTTGCCAGGAGGCCACAGTGCAATCAGCAACAGGACAGCCCCCCGCTGCTTTAAGGGAACGAGCGTCTTGTTGTCAAACACCTCAGCAATGCGAATGTAAGCTAACGCAGGGCTTGAGGCTCATTCTTCATTGCCCCCTGTCCATCGAACAAGCTTGGATTCTCTCCCAGCTCTGGCCAAATCCTCTCCACCTGCTCATTTCCGTTTCTGTCTGCATTTTTTTTTCTTTCGCACATTCCACCCTGCTGACACTGATATCTAATAGTTGAAGGGGTTGAGAAAGTCTCAGAAACTCAAAAATGCCGAAACTCAAGTAGCAGAGAAATGATGTGGTTCGAGTTGCACTTCTCACTTCTGTGCAGACAAGCTGGTGTCGCTGTGAAATCGTCTGTGAGCCAGAGAAAACCCACAGGGAAAGATATTAGCATGCACTTGCATATTCCCCACTAGCAATAGCACCCACACATGTTCGTCTGTAAAGTCAATTACAGTTGGGCCATTTCACATTAATAAGTCAATGCAGGGACTCTCGCGGGCTCAATTCCGTTTCAAATGGTCCAGGCAATAAAGTAGCTCATTATTGCACAATAAATATGACCACATCAGACCAGAGCAGCCTATTGCCAGTAATTCTATCTAGTACAATGAAAGGTACTCTTGAAAGAGTTCAGATTGGAATGACAACTTCACAGCAGGCTGAAAAGCAGTGTTGTGCTGTCCTGTGTTGCGCTGTTAACCACGCCCAACAGTGATGCCTGGAAACACCTGCATATTACTGCAGACATCTGAGAAGTGAAATCACTGGAAGGTCGGCAAAATTTCTATTTTATGCTGTTGAAGGGTACATAAATTCAGAAAATTTGCATTTGTTACATTTTGATGTATGGTCACTGTCAGTACTAACCTCAATGTAACACACACACACACACATTTATGTACAACCATTCCTCAACAGAAAAATTGCCATAGGTTGTCTCTGCAAGGAGCTCATGTTGACATGTGTTTACCTTTATTGGTAGGTGGTGAACTCTACTTTCCATAAAATGTCAATTAAAAGCAGACTTTTAAAAGTTAGCAAACAATAAAAAATGTGGATCTGGTGCGTCTCCATAAACTGTTGAGCGAATGAACTAGGCCACATAAAGTGTAATTTTGTCGGAGGATGATGCAGTTTAGGCTACGTCACTAAGGATGTGGAAGTGAACAGAGGCTCGAGGTGAACAAGCCAGGAGACAAAATGGAGAGAGGTCTGCGGGAATTACTTTTCGATAAGGCAAATTGTAATTCTCGTTCTCGTCAACTAGCATTGGTCATGTTGCATCCTGTCCGGAGATGATGTAGAACTGCAGTGATGATAATGCGCCCAGCAGACAGCGGGAACAGCTAATCACTCATGTGAGCTGAATGTTTATTTATTTCCATCAAACATTGTGCGCATTGTCTTTGATTCATCAAAGACAAAAACCACCGCAAGCCAGCACACAAACTTTTTTGCGAATTAGAGGACGCTTTTTTCGCGTCTTGCCGTTTCAATACAATTTGGTCAAAATGCGCATAAAAATTATTCATGGGAACACGGTTATAGAAATCACGAGAGAGCAAAGGAGGGAGTGACGTTATGTAAAGATCGACAAAGCCCACATTTGGAGGACAATGAAGAGGATGGTTTGGTCAATCACAAAGACAGCTTAAAGTGTCCTGTGTGAAACCAAAAGTCAATGTTTTTTCACATAACATACCTAACTGATATCATGGAGGTAAATGACATACATGTTGTATATATGATCTTTTCCTAAATGTATTCAAATGGTGCCTGTCGATGGGACTCTCTAACGGTCATATAAGGTAGGCCGAGTCATTTTGTGAAAACTAATATATGTTTTTTTAGGAGTTATTCAGTTATTTAGGTATGAGGATGTTTAGGGGAAAATATAATAAATCCACGTATCTTGTTAGGGGGCGACCTCTGGTGGCCACTGTAATTATTACGGCAACAAAGGATGAAGTCAGGTGAAGTAGTTTAAAGAGCATTAAGGCAGAAACCAGATGTTCTCCTGAAACTTACCAATACCTTTTTTTTTTTTTTTTTACCTAAACCCAACCATACTGAAACTGTATAACGAATGTAGAGTATGCCTTTCTCTGGTGCGCTGCAACAGTCATGCAGTATAATGAACCGCGATATACGTATGTCGCTTTGGGAGTCGCTTGAAAATGTTCCTCTCAACACTTGATCTTATTTAGCTGAAGCCTTCTGTTGTCAGAGAACTGTGGTTATTTATTTATTTTAATATTGTTATTATATTCAATATGCTGATGTATTTGGCTTTAGTTGGGCTAAATGGCATAGGTCCTTCCCGACTATTCAATGCGTTGACTTGCACAAAGCGCTGTGCCGATTACTACATGCCAACTCAAGCTTTGTTAACAGCACAAATCTCGTAATACAGATGTCACAGCTCGCTCCGCTATCTGTCATTTAAATTCTGCCAAAACAACGTCTCAACACAGCAGCTGCGAATCTGCGGCGCAACCTCTGGCAGACAAGATATATTTCTCACCTCTCGACGATCACTGTTTTCACATTCAGCACGTCAAGACGTCTCTCTCTCCCTCACTTTTACAAATCTCAAACAGAATTATTCAGTCATCGCCCGTGGCTATGAAGACAAAGCAAAAGGCGGGAGGAGGGAGAGTGCAGAAGAGAGAGGATAGCAGAAACACAGAAAGAGAGAGAGAGAGAGAGGCTGTTTATATTCTTTATCAAATTCATTTTTTTAATCAACCGAGCTGGGCTGCGAGGAGGGGAGTCGGACTTTGAGAAAACACTTTAACCGGATCAAACAGGTGGACGGACGAGTGCATTCAGTATGATATTCAGCGTTAGAGCTCCCTCAGTTCATGTAGTCTCTCTGTCGCTGGGCATCGACTCTCTATATAGTTTCTAAAAAACGAAGGGATTGTGGATGTATGGCTACAGGGAACGGCTTTAAAGTCAAACCTTGAAGAACACATGTAGAGTTTCTGGCTGCCAGGCCTGGCTGCTCTCAATCCCAGGGTGCCACAGAATTCAAGTTAAAAAGAAAAAATTACCCTTCACCCAGCAGGGGGCAGGAGAGACCCTCAACAGACGACTAGCAGCACCCATCCTTTTTTTTTTTTTTCGTTCAGAGAAGTTTGGGAAATCGACGCTCCACACTCCTTCACTTCTCTCTCTTCTTCTCTTGACACTCACATGCGGGGGTCTGTAGACGAGAGAGGCCGAGCCCTTCAGATTAAAAGATGGCTATCTTGATCAGCCTCCCCGCAGTGTTAAATCTTGCAGCTATGGGGGCATTTTTCGACATAAAACGCTGGTTTAGTCATCGGCTCAGGTGCTAACTGGTCTTTTGATCACTAGCAGCAATGAAAGGTTATGTTTGTGTTTTGATTAATAAAGGCTCCCATCTCCATCTTCTACTTTGATCACAATTCCTCTCTTATTAATAAAACAAAAAGCTTCTTACCTCTTTCCTGAATTCCAAAGAAAAGGAGATTTGAGAGCCTTTTGAATATTTGTATCTTAATTAGACCACTGCATTCAGTTTTTGACAAAGTCTCTAACGCAAATTGTATCGGCGTGGAACAAAACGCCATCGGCCGGGGCCGCTTTCGGCGTGAGCAAACAAGGATTCGCCGTCATCTCCATGTTCCCCTTGTTCTCTAACCTTTCTGTTTGTCGCGGATTAGTGGGCTAGGAGATGAGGTGAAAGGATTAAGGATTGTTTGCTGAGGAGATGGCCACACAGTGTTTTCCAGGAGGGCTTCAGTGAGAGAGAGAGAGAGAGATGGAGAGGGTGCCTGCGAGAATGCACAGTCGCATATCTCCACGTCTGCGAGGGTCAGCCGGCTTATCACAGTCACTACAGTACACAAATGAAGTACGCTTTTGAATTGCAAATATTTACAGGCTGAGATGGTTGTCTAATGAAGGATGCCACAGTCCCCAGATCGGGCTCACCTTGGTGTGTGGCGTCGCTCGAGGGGAGCTCCTCTCTCACCATCCATCATCCTTCCCTTCCCATCTCTGCCTTCACGCCGTCTCCTCAGTGCCCACAGGGTTGGTCTCTGTCGGAACAACGGGCAACACGGGAGATGTATGGTTTGTGTGGAGTAATTTTTTTGATTCATTTAGCTCGACGTCTTGGCTCACTTGCCTGTGTTGTGCTTTCGTTAACAGCCTTGTTACTGAGGTTTGAGCTTTAAGAAAAGCATGTCCAAGTCCAAAAATCTGACAGCGCAGCCTGATGATCAAAAGGGCACACTGTCGGAACATTTTCCAAATTCTTAATATTTTCTTTTTGTATTAATTGGCAGTCTACAACGGTCAGTGTGAGTGACAGCGGAGATTGGACTTCCTGCAATGACTGTCAGTTGGGTTCAAAGACACTGAGAGTACGTATCAAGCGCCGCAGCCCACTGAGACATCAATTTCTCCAAATGGCTCGGAGGCGGACAGGACAATTTGCTGTTCTGGAGTCACTCCTCCAAACCGCCGCTTGTATGATTTTAGGGTCTTCAAATTGAGCTCCTGAATTGCTTACTGTTGCTAAAGTCACCATCGGATCTGGTTTCACATGAACAGGATGTTCAGATTCATGTCTTTTTTTGTTTTTTTTGACCATCTTTAAAGAAGTCTCAATAGCCTCAATCATGTTGAGATGAATTGATCCAGTTAGTCTTCCGTTTTTTTCATAAATGAAGGGAACATGCTCATCAGAAGCCATGAAGGACTGTTAGACATGGCGCTGTTTTCCAGATGTGTTTTTTAACTGAGGATAATTGAAACTTCAATCAGTCAAAGAAATATTAGTTCAATTTTCCTCCTTAAATAACATTGTCAAAATCCTTATTTCTACACTGTGAAACTTTAGTGAGAGGGTAGGATCGCAGCGTTACATGCTTCGACTCATGACGTAATGAGTTTTGTTTGTAGTTAGCACCTACATTACATCTGACTTGTAACGTAGGTGTTGTTCCAGACCTGGGATTTGATTTACGACAGTGAAGTTGCACTAAACAAACTGTGGGGGGCGCCAAATCGCACAAATTGCCAATTTCTACAAAATGTTACTTTTAGCTCTGACATGGTCTTTCTCCAGTGTTGCATTAAAATGCAGAGAGACGCAGCTCTTCATATTAGACAGCTTTTTAATATGTTAACATTTGAATCAGTGCCAATCAATTTCAGTCAATATCAAGTGTTTCCTCAGCCAAGGACATTGATTGATGTCTCTGCTTCGAGTGATGCTCCAGAGTTTTTTCACGGTAGTTGTGAGTTGGTGGTGGTTGAATAACCGCTCAGATGGGCCTTCTCTTGCTCGGCAATCTTTTTTTTTTCTTGAAAGCTTCACCGAGCAGTCTGGAAAACAAAATTAATTCAAAAGTAACACATCATTTTGATATTGTAGATACAGTAATAGGTGTTCATTCAGCCACGGCCATTATGTTTTTAACATTCTTGCTACAATGGCTGAATTAACACTGGGCTGCATCTGATTTACATCATGGTGATGGTGATGGAAGTTGGAATAATAAATAGGATGAAGTTAAGAGTGGGAGTAATGGCACTTAAAACAAACCCAAATGTATTTCAAAACTGAAGAATTCAGCTATTCAGCTAGTATTTGGCTGCTGTGCCAATCAATATCATCAACTTATCTCCAGCTTACTAACTTTAACAGTAGCTTCACTGGCGTTTCACATTTAATACAACACCAGACATGGAGGCTCAAGGTCTACTTCTGGTAGCCTTGAGCCTGGTTCTACTGGTTCTACTCTGGTATCCTTAAGGGCGAGACGGTGTTGTAAGATTGCAGACAACTGCATTAGCGACCGCCTCTTTGCTTGAACCTAAACTACCCTCCTGAACTCAAGTACACCTTTTAGACCCGCCAGGGAGGTGGTTTGCAACGCAGGCTTCAGCTATAATGATGTAAAAAAATACTTAAGTCAGGACTCGGATTCTAGAAATGATCATGGACTTGATGAACAAAACATGTCAGAGCATTATAACTCATCACTGTGAGACCCACATCAGCAGATGACGTTAACATAACTTTTAATGCATATAGAATACTTACAAGGAGCCATGTTAGTTTATACCGAACATAACAAAAGTTGTTGACACCAGAGAGTCATGAATGAACAATTTTCAGTATATACGATTTAAATATATGAAGTGGATGTACATTTTCTTTTTTTTTGTTAATCCTATGGATCAGAACAGTGGGCAGTAACACATAACACAACAACAGTTGACATTATCCTGTGAAGTTGCAGGTTAATGAGAGGTAATTACAACCGTTCACGCTCTGATTGGAGCTGTTACCGCAGATTATGTAACCGGCAGTGAGGTCAACACAGCCGGGAGATGACAAGATGTTGAGAAAGCAATTCAAAGGTCAAGTGACTTGAGCTTTTCAGTGATGCAATCAAATACCAACCAAGCACGGGGTAAGTACTCAATTTAATCTTTTTCAAACATCGATTATTTTTAGTGCTACCAGCGAAGGAAAGAAGAGCATTTCTGTTTATCAGGGAGGACATATAATAACAGCGGAGGATATTAGAGGACAACGCTGTAATAATGTTTGATTTGACTTTTCATCAGGACATGATTGCAGATTATGCTTTTGTCTGTTGTGTCATTTGAGCTGTTTGCTCACATTCAAAAGAGTCGTACCCTAAAATGAGAGTTTGTATGATATCATGGAAGAGCTCAAGATTTCTTTTTTGGGTTATCAAAAGTGATAACAGAGTCCTACAACATGAAGAGGAACCCCCATATTAACGAAATAACCTGAAAACCCTAACAGGCCTCGGTCGATCCACTTGTCAACTGGCCCATCCCAAATGACCAGGAGAACATATATAAATATATATTTTACTGTCATTTTTAGATAAGCAAACATTGAACTACAATAGACAATAAACACTACAAATGGTTCTCTTTTCCTGCTGAGTGTGGACCAGTCACAACATGCCATTTTATGTTGATGTTGAGAATGAATTTCCCATTGAGACTAGAAGAACTCTTCAGTGCAGAGCTGAAGATCCCTGCTGACTTGATTGTCTCTTTCTTGTATTGAGAGAATTAACGCTTTTCTGTTGAGAGAAGCGGACGCACTGAAATTGCAATTGAAAGCTCTCTCCAGCAGTCAATCTCTCTCTCTCTCTCTCCATGCAATCAACTTAAAACAAATGATTATCCAGTCAGATCAGTCAAACAAAGGGGTATTTCCTTAAATAGAGTTGTGCCGTTCTCAGTGAATGAAGGGCTGCATCGTCCGCACGATCCACAGCGAGGAATTAAACATGATGGATATTGTACTTTTTCATTTTCACAAGATTCCGGCAATAAACCCCCCCATGTGCCGCTCGTTATAAATATGTCCTGGTTAAATATTAAACTGTCAGAGCTTTGAACGTGTTTTAGAAAAAGAGTTTTGAAAAAAAAAAGAGTCATAATCAAGCAGACTCCCTTGTTGCCTTCCACAGCGTGATAAGTGAGACTGGAAACTTCTGCCTTGCCTGGTTTACGCTTCTCTCCCCAGCTCTGTTTCTTCGTTAATTGCACATGTATGAATGCATATCTATGACAGCGTGCGCTGTTCTCCTGATTTAAAGGATTATCACTTCCTGCCCTGTGGTGGCAGGCTTTTTCACTCCACCTAACGACCATTTGGAACAGGCATTTAACCGTTTCCGGAAACATGCCCATCTCTTTGTTTTTCGTTGATTGGTACTTTTCAGTTTTCCGTCCAAACGTTGCCTGTTGTGTCCACTTAATCATAACTTTTTAGAAATAAACGACATTAAACGTAATGTTTCTATCCTCTATGATGTCGGACAGGTGCAGCGCAAAAAATACCACGTAGTAACCAAAGAACTTGACACACTCATTCCTCCTTCTGTCTCACACACACACACACACACACACACAAACACACACACACATTCACACGCCGACCTCATCAGTCCTGCCATCCTGGCCTGTTCCCGGCTGCTGGCTGTCCTCAGGTATCGGTGGTATTTGTAAAGAGCCTAATTGCCCAAGTGTCTAGAAAGTGGCCGTTGAGAGTGTGGCTGGCTAATGAGCTCCCTGGGAGAGGGTCAGTAGTTAGCCAAAGCAACACTGGGCTCTGCTCCCTGATAAAGGTCACATACCTCCAGGGGAAAAAATGCCACAGCGTGATGTGATGACCGTGGAAAGGGGACTGGCCAGCATCTCACTCGCCATTAAACGAAATGAGTGAACCTTAGAGGGGATGGAATTCCTTTGGATGAGGAGGCAGTGCGGCGCACTACAAATACTCTGAGCCACACAGAGCAGACACACTGCTGCGTGGAGGCAAAGGCCTGAGAGTGGACAGGCAGGGCACGAGATAATAAGGACCTGAAGGAAACAGTGAGAACTGAAAGGAAAGGGAGACACAGAAGCAGGTAGCGGCTGGAGTACCGGTGTCTGATCTCTTTAAGTGAATATTTTGACACCTGATTTCTCTGTTATGGCCTCCTCCTTGAACCGGCACCTTATCGTGGTGGAGGGGTTTGAGCACCCGAATGATCCTAGGAGCTATGTTGTCCGGGGCTTAATGCCCCTGGTAGGGTCTCCCAAGGCAAACAGGTCCTAGGTGACGGGTCAGACTAAGATCGGTTCACTCGCCCCCGATGAATATAACAAGACCAAGGACGTGCACGTCGCCCGGATCGGCGTCACCGGGGCCCCACCCTGGAGCAAGGCCTGGGGTTGGGGCTCGCAGGCGAGCGCCTGGTGGCCGGGTCTCTGCCCACGGGACCCGGCCGGGCGCAGCCCGAACGAGCAACGTGGGCCCGCCCTCCCGTGGGCTCACCACTCGCGGGAGGGTTCAGAAGGGGCCGGTGCAGAGGGATATGGGTGGCGGTCGTGGGCGGGGGCCCCGGCGGCCCAATCCCCGGATGGTGACTCTAGCCATGGGGACATGGAATGTCACCTCACTGGGGGGGAAAGAGCCTGAGCTGGTGCGGGAGGTTGAGCGGTACCGGCTAGAAATAGTCGGGCTCACCTCCACGCACAGCCTGGGCTCTGGAACCCAACTCCTTGAGAGAGGCTGGACTCTCTTCTACTCTGGAGTTGCCCGCGGCGAGAGGCGGCGAGCTGGTGTGGGCTTGCTTATAGCCCCCCAGCTCAGCCGCCATGTGTTGGAGTTCTCCCCGGTGAACGAGAGGGTCGTTTCCCTGCGCCTTCGGGTCGGGGATAGGACTCTCACTGTTGTCTCGGCTTATGGGCCGAACAGCGGTGCAGAGTACCCGGCCTTCTTGGAGTCCCTGGGAGGGGTACTGGAGAGTGCTCCAACCGGGGACTCCGTCGTTCTCCTGGGGGACTTCAACGCCCACGTGGGCGATGACAGTGTTACCTGGAGGGGTGTGATTGGGAGGAACGGCCTCCCCGATCTGAACCCGAGTGGTGTTTTGTTACTGGACTTCTGTGCTAGTCACAGTTTGTCCATAACGAACACCATGTTCAAGCATAAGGGTGTCCATATGTGCACGTGGCACCAGGACACCCTAGGCCGGAGATCAATGATCGACTTTGTGGTCGTGTCATCTGACCTCCGGCCGTATGTCTTGGACACTCGGGTGAAGAGAGGGGCTGAGCTGTCAACTGATCACCACCTGGTGGTGAGTTGGATCCGCTGGCGGGGGAGGAAGCTGGACAGACCTGGCAGACCCAAACGTATCATGAGGGTCTGCTGGGAACGTCTGGCAGAACCCTCTGCCAGGGAGATCTTTAACTCCCACCTCCGGGAGAGCTTTGACCAGATCCCGAGGGAGGCTGGGGACATTGAGTCCGAATGGACCATGTTCTCCACCTCCATTGTTGACGCGGCTGTCCGGAGCTGTGGCCGTAAGGTCTCCGGTGCCTGTCGCGGCGGCAATCCCCGAACCCGGTGGTGGACCCCGGAAGTAAGGGTTGCTGTCAAGCTGAAGAAGGAGTCCTACCGGGCCTGGCTGGCCCGGGGGACTCCTGAGGCAGCTGACGGGTACCGGCAGGCCAAGCGTGCGGCAGCACGGGCAGTCTCGGAAGCAAAAACTCGGGTCTGGGAAGAGTTCGGGGAGGCCATGGAGGAGGACTACCGGTCGGCCTCGAAGAAATTCTGGCAAACCATCCGGCGCCTCAGGAGGGGGAAGCAGTCCTCCACCAACACTGTTTACAGTGGAGGTGGGGAGCTGTTGACCTCGACTGGGGACATCGTCGGGCGGTGGAAGGAATGCTTCGAGGATCTCCTCAATCCCGCTGACACGCCTTCCATAGAGGAAGCAGAGGCTGGGGACTCAGAGGTTGACCCATCCATCACCCAAGCCGAAGTCACTGAGGTAGTCCGTAAGCTCCTCAGTGGCAAAGCACCGGGGGTGGATGAGATCCGCCCTGAGTACCTCAAGTCTCTGGATGTTGTGGGGCTGTCTTGGCTGACACGTCTCTGCAGCATCGCGTGGCAGTCGGGGACAGTGCCTCTGGACTGGCAGACCGGGGTGGTGGTCCCCCTATTTAAAAAGGGGGACCGGAGGGTGTGTTCCAACTATCGGGGGATCACACTCCTCAGCCTCCCCGGGAAAGTCTATTCCAGGGTACTGGAGAGGAGAATTCGGCCGATAGTCGAACCTCGGATCCAGGAGGAACAATGCGGTTTTCGTCCTGGCCGTGGAACACTGGACCAGCTCTATACCCTCCGCAGGGTGCTCGAGGGTTCATGGGAGTTTGCCCAACCAGTCCACATGTGTTTTGTGGACTTGGAGAAGGCATTCGACCCAGTCCCTCGTGGCATACTGTGGGGGGTGCTCCGGGAGTACGGGGTCGGGGGCCCTCTGTTAAGGGCCGTACGGTCCCTGTACTGCCGGAGCAGGAGCTTGGTTCGCATTGCCGGCAGTAAGTCAGACCTGTTCCCAGTACATGTTGGACTCCGGCAGGGCTGCCCTTTGTCACCGGTTCTGTTCATTACTTTTATGGACAGAATTTCTAGGCGCAGCCACGGGCCGGAGGGGATCTGGTTCGGGAGCCAATGGATCTCATCTCTGCTTTTCGCGGATGATGTGGTCTTGTTGGCTCCTTCGAGCCGGGACCTCCAGCATGTCCTGGGGCGGTTTGCAGCCGAGTGCGAAGCGGCTGGGATGAGAATCAGCACCTCCAAATCCGAGGCCATGGTTCTCGACTGGAAAAAGGTGGCCTGCTCCCTCCAGGTGGGAGGAGAGTTCCTGCCTCAAGTGGAGGAGTTTAAGTATCTTGGGGTCTTGTTCACGAGTGAGGGAAGGATGGAGCGTGAGATTGACAGACGGATCGGTGCAGCGGCCGCAGTAATGCGGTCTTTGTATCGGTCCGTCGTGGTGAAGAGAGAGCTGAGCCGAAAGGCGAAGCTCTCGATTTACCAGTCAATCTACGTTCCGACCCTCACCTATGGCCATGAACTTTGGGTCATGACCGAAAGAATAAGATCCCGGATACAAGCGGCCGAAATGAGTTTCCTCCGCAGGGTGGCAGGGCGCTCCCTTAGAGATAGGGTGAAGAGCTCTGTCACCCGGGAGGAGCTCAGAGTAGAGCCGCTGCTCCTCCACATCGAGAGGAGCCAGCTGAGGTGGCTCGGGCATCTGTTTCGGATGCCCCCGGGACGCCTCCCTCGGGAGGTGTTCCTGGCATGTCCCTCCGGGAGGAGACCCCGAGGGAGACCCAGGACACGCTGGTGTGACTATGTCGCCCAGCTGGCCTGGGAACGCCTTGGGGTCCTCCCGGAAGAGCTGGAGGCGGTATCCGGGGAGAGGGAAGTCTGGGTGTCCCTGCTCAGGCAGCTGCCCCCGCGACCCGGCCCCGGATAAGCGGATGAAAATGGATGGATGGATGGATGGCCTTAAGCTGTCAGTAAAACATTTGACAGCGTGGAGATGTTGGAGAAGTTCGGTGACTTTTCTTGCAAAAGTAAATTCACCACTGTACCGTGAAGCTACGATATATTTTCCTGCAGGTTTTCTCATTGAATTCTTTGGGGATTTTCTTTGCATCCAAGCAGCTTTTGTAGAGAACATTGATACAATTTGAGGCAAATGTTGTTATTATTTTTGAACTGGAGACCAGGAAATGAAGCCGCCCTTCCTTTGCAGCTCTCAACTGAGCGAGGTAATGTTGGAGAAATGGCCAGACCAAACGCAGCAATACAAATGAAATGGCCATACATGAGTTTATCTGACTGTAATTCGACATACAGATTT
The DNA here is from genome assembly GCF_900880675.1 of Sparus aurata. Lineage (NCBI taxonomy): Eukaryota > Metazoa > Chordata > Actinopteri > Spariformes > Sparidae > Sparus > Sparus aurata. The sequence goes on along the minus strand of NC_044190.1, from coordinate 31,752,072 downwards.
GATCCTATTTTATGTTTTCATCTCAGATAAAGAAGATCGATTTTACCGGCAAAAGCGGTTTGTCAGTTTGTGAAAAGGTATTAAACACACTGGAGAGCAATGAAAAAAATGGTACCAAAACTCTTACAGCAGTTCAATACTACAATACTGCTAAAACCAACCCACCGGGTTTAAAAAACTGAGCGATGATTCCCAGAGAAAAGCATTAAGAGAAGTCCTAAAAACCACTCTCCTCATCCTGTGTTACAGCTCAGCAGCTAAACCGGAGTGTAAGCCGGGTGAAGGAGGGACATTATCGGTCACAGTCGATAAACCCATTAGGGCCACTCACACTGAACAAGGTACTGCCTCGCTCGCTCATCCCTTCCTTTGTGTCCTTTTGTTTTCCTGATACCTCGCTCACCTCCTCTCCTCATTAGGCTCTCACACGTGGTTAACCAAAGATAAAAAAAAGCGGTCCTGGAGCTTTGGTGTGCGCAAGATGACACCAAATCTGGGACAAAGTAAAAGCATCTGTAGCGTGATGCTAATGGAACGAGTAGAAAACACTAATGAATCTCTAACCCCCTCCTCTCCTCTCCTCTCCTCTCCTCTCATCTCCCTGCCGTACTCTCTTTTGCACACTCGCTTTTTGTCTCTCTCTCTTCGTAATTTGCTCACCCATGTACTCTCTCATAGGTGTTAGTCCTCAGGTACAGAAACTCCATCAACAGCTGTAGCCAGAACGCGACGGCTATCAATAAACCAATACCAGCTACCAAGGATTGCAGTGGGACTCATTACTGCTAAGTCTGCGTGTTCCGGATGTTCATACATTTGTTCTTTGGAAATTTTTGCAGTATTATTTGTATTCAGACATGAAAACCTACCAATGGTTTATTGTTTTGCTTTCGTTTAAAAGACTTATGGAGCTATCATTTTTCACTTTATTACTGCCAAACACTTTCCAAAGTCAGTGGTGTTCTTCTTATCTTCCAGACGGAGGATGGAGAAAGTGTTTGTTGATGTCCTCGGGCTTCTCTGCCTCAACTCTGGACAGATGGTTTTACTTGTTGCCAAAGTAACTGCTGACTAGTTTGACCCACAGCCCCCCAGTGAACACCTCCAGCTTGTGGCAGAACACAGGCTCCAAGAACAATAGAGGCTAGTCATACAACCGAGGTGATTTATGGAGTTTCCTGATGGGCAGATTCTAGTAGCTATGCTGCTAATGTAGCTTCTGTTAGGTTGTTAGCTTGTAGCCAGGCGGCTAGCAGTCCTATTTGCTGACTCTGGGCAATTGTGCTAGGAGCCAACAATAAAACCCTCTTGGTACTGTACTCCCTGTCGTCAAACTGGCCTCTATCTTCGGGGAGGTTGTCTCCCCTTTTCGGCCAAGGAGGTTCTGGAGCTGGTTCGGAGCCAGTGCCTACTCTAGAACCATTTCTGGCTCTGGAAAAATGGTTCCACAGCGGCACCAACACCAGTGTAGAACTACTTACATCAAGGGCAGTGTGCAAGAATATTGTGACCAGGGACATCTTGTTGGTCAAACGCATCGTTTCAAGAATATTTGCGTCCATACGGATCCACTGAAAACGACCGAAAGCGCTGTAGTTTATATTCCAGGCCTTTAGGTTGCGCTTGAAATTCACCAAAAATGGGGAAGAAGAGACGGAGCATGCGCATAAAGCTTGCGAGCTGGGGTCTGGGCGATGGCGTCATCGTTTTGGAAAGTATGCGGATTCGCTGTCCACATGAGAACGGGAGGGCTGCGTTTTAGGATTTTTCCACCCTGAGACCCGTTTTCAAAGAAGTGCGTTTTCAGGCGCTGCGTTTTCAGGGTCCGTGTGGACGGTCGGCCAAAACGATGCAATACATGTGCGTTTTCGCCAAAGAGTGTTCTCGTCTGGACGGCCCCTAAAAGCGCTCATGTCCCCCAGTTTTAAAAACCAGAGCTAGTTCAGTGCTGTGACTTATCCATGGGAGACTACGATAAATGGACACCAGACCTGAAGCAACAATGGTCCGAGGACCAGTCATGTTCGGATGCCAATGTGGACACGCAAAGCCAGGATCAACAGCAACGTAAAGAGTCGATTTAGCTCACCATAGTTGTTCCTAGCAATACTGGGAAATTGGGGACCTATACAGTGACTGAATGATGTGACTCTAAGATGGCTCACATGACTGTTAACAAGCAAAATGGTCCTTAAAAGGTTCGCAGGTTAAACAATATTGAACCAGCACTAGCACCAGCCCAGAACCAGTACTTGGTTCGCATTGGTGGAAACTGTTAGTTCCATCGTGCACAAGTGATACATATCACAGCACTGGCTATCAGCTGCGACAATACCACTCCCTAGCTGTCGTTATCTGTAACTCCTGACAATGCGGAGGCAAATAGCGCTCCACTTGCTGTTTCATCGCGGGTGTGGTTGGGCGCTTTGTCTAACTGCGGGGGGCCAATGCCATCAGGGGACACATGGCACAGTGGTGTTAGCATGGGTGATATGTTTCAAAGTAACACCTGGACGAATGACAGGAGACAAGGTTTCGCGGCATTGCATGGTAAAGAGGCGATCAGTGTTATTCACTCCACCTGTCAGTGGTTCAAGTGTTGCGTCTGATCGGTGTATTAGCAAACACACACACACACACACTCACTCAAATACTTAAACCAGCCCCCCACAGGACACAGAGGCACTGTGATACTGCTGTTTCTGTCTTTATAGCATGTTTTTACCAACCCTTGGGAAGATATCTGTGCATGAAATTCTGACCTCTTGAATAACAAAAAAAAACCCTCAAGATTGACAGTGACATGGGCGGAGAGAAGTAAAATAATGATAGAGACAAAGAGAGAGAGATAGCGAGATATTGGGAGAATGAGATTCAGTGGGGAGAGGGAGAGAGCGACGGAGAGAGAGAGAGGTTGCTGCAGAGGGCTGGTTGTGAAATTGATGTATGACAGAACAGATTGGTGTTGCCTCTCAGATACATCTGAATTGAACGTTGTCAGGAGGAGGCAGATTACAGCAGACTGGGCTGCATCCAGCCTCCTGCACTAAATGAAGACGTGAGGCGAGGGAATGAGAAAGAGAATGTGTGTGTGTGTGTGTGTGTGTGCGCGCCAATGCGTGTGCTTGCTAAATCTACGCTAACAGCCCCTGTATGTCAAAGGTCTGAGGATACAGAGGGGCATCATATATACAGTACGTGACTAACATTATTCAGTCGACAGCCAGACATGGATCGTACACTGTATCTCCCCTGAAGGTAAAATCATACAGATGTCAAAGTCAGAACGTGGTCTTCGGCGGGAAACTTTATCAAAATAAACTATAAAATGTCCCAAAGGGAAGATGGAAAGTAATAGCAAATGATGAGAATGTAAAACTTAAACAAGTGGAATAAAGAGTAGAATAAAAAAATACAACTAATGCAGGTCCAGTGTAAGAAATGTGACCTGCTGAATTACACAGATTTCAGCCGTTAAGGCAGGAAGACACCGGCCCAACCGCTGGACGTCTGAAGCGTTTGGGGCGACTCGGACAAGGTCGGGGACAAATATGTTTGGTGTGTTCAGCTGCGTTGGAAGCTTTCGGAGCCGCGCGGATGTTGTCGGCTCCGATTGAGCATGCAAAGTCTGAGGAGGTGGGCTGTCGGACGTCTGAGCCATTGGATTCTCTGATTGGCGGTGTGCTAGCGAATCAGCGCGGGGTGTGGGAGGGGGCGGAAGTGACGATAGAGGCGGCTTCATATCATAACGATCCCGAGGGCACACAACGCGAGTGTCAGCCTAACCACAGTCATCTTTCACGTATGCCAAGTATTTAGTCCACAAACGTCTTCTCGGGTCGGACGAATACTGAATCAATACTGTGTGCGCTTTGTTTTTCCTATGCACTCCGTTCCTCACTTCGTTCCGTCATTTCCTGTTTTGGATTACTGGCACGAGACGAGCGCCACCTGCTGTTCAGGAGGCTTACTGCATCTTGCGCAGGCGCAGAACGTACACGCTACAGTGGAGTAGGCAGCACGTGTGTTCAATGCAACTTTTCTGCCGAACGGGTCAGACGAGGAGAACGGGAGAGTGGTCGGATAAGGCAGTTGGACGTCTGCTCGGTGTGTGGGTGCCTTTAGGCTTTGCAAAGCCGCACACCAGGGATCCTACAGGTTTCTTCAAGTAAAATTTAAGACTTTTTAAGACCTTTTTAAGACCATTCATGTCAAAAATTAATACCTATTTCTCGGCCCTACCGGCAAAGACGAATGAAATCCTTGAATTTCAGAGTGTTCATTTATTCAACAAACAAAAGACGTCCACAGTACTCAAAAGAGATGTCTTAATGTGATTTACTGGTTTAATAAAATAAACAAATAAATAAATAAATCTGTGGGTATGTAAGGGATGAGGGAGTGTCACCTCGCCCCCCATCAGCTATTACACTCGTTTCCATTGTAGGACTGGGGTTTGGCGATGGTGTGAAGGGTCCACAACACCTCTGCGTTGGCGTGGACCTGAAAGATGTGAGTAGATCAGACGAGTTCGCTCTTTTGCGAAAACGCACATGTATTGCAATAAAAAAATACAACTAATGCAGGTCCAGTGTAAGAAATGTGACCTGCTGAATTACACAGATTTCAGCCGTTAAGGCAGGAAGACACCGGCCCAACCGCTGGACGTCTGAAGCGTTTGGGGAGACTCGGACAAGGTCGGGAACAAATATGTTTGGTGTGTTCAGCTGCGTTGGAAGCTTTCGGAGCCGCGCTGATGTTGTCGGCTCCGATTGAGCATGCGAAGTCTGAGGAGGTGGGCTGTCGGACGTCTGAGCCATTGGATTCTCTGATTGGCGGTGTGCTAGCGAATCAGCGCGGGGTGTGGGAGGGGCGGAAGTGACAATAGAAGCGGCTTCGTATCATAACGATCCCGAGGGCACACAACGCGAGTGTCAGCCTAACCACAGTCATCTTTCATGTATGCCAAGTATTTAGTCCACAAACGTCTTCTCGGGTCGGACGAATACTGAATCAATACTGTGTATTGATTCAACAAACAAAAGACGTCCACAGTACTCAAAAGAGATGTCTTAATGTGATTTACTGGTTTAATAAAATAAACAAATAAATAAATAAATCTGTGGGTATGTAAGGGATGAGGGGGTGTCACCTCGCCCCCCATCAGCTATTACACTCGTTTCCATTGTAGGACTGGGGTTTGGCGATGGTGTGAAGGGTCCACAACACCTCTGCGTTGGCGTGGACCCGAAAGATGTGAGTAGATCAGACGAGTTCGCTCTTTTGCGAAAACGCACATGTATTGCATAGTTTTGGCCGAGCGTCCACACGGATCCTGAAAACGCACTTTTTTGAAAACGGGTCTCAGGGAGGAAAAATCCGAAAACCGCAGCCCTCCCATTTTCATGTGGACAGAGAATCCGCATACTTTCCAAAACGATGACGCCATCGCCTCACACCGCGACCTCTAGCCTCCGACCTCTGAACCCCACAACGTCTCATAACAACAACAACAACAATGGCGGACTACATGCTCGTGTTCGTGCCGCAGAAGATATTGAGCCTTTCTTGCAACTTACATGCCTTGTAGTTGAGTGTGAGTCGCAGCAGCAGTTCGACCTCATTAACGGTCCACACAAACGATTCTGGTTTCCTTGCACTAGCCATTTTCATCTTCTTCTTGTTGTGTTCGGTTTCTCCGTCTACTGTCTGTTTACAGCGCGCAAGCTTTCTGCGCATGCTCCGTGTCTTTTTCTCCATTTTTGGTGAATGTCATGCGCCACCTATAGGCCTGGAATATGATCTACAGCGTTTTTGGTTGTTTTCAGTGGATCTGTGCAGACGCAAATATTCTTGAAACGATGCCGAGGAGGAAGACGGAGGAAAAAAAGATCGTTTTCACCCGTCTGGACGGCCCCTAACGTTAGCTGCAGTCGTAGCAGGAGCAATTAGCTGGCAAACGTTAGCTGGAGGAAACACGGCAGTGATGGAAGGAGTTCTTCAGTGACGTTTTCTGAGCAATTTCTCCGAGGCTGCGTTGCGTTCATAATTATTGGTTCCGCCGCTCTTTATTTACGTTATTTGATCAAAGCAATAGTGGTTGACAAATGAAACTTTTGACGAGAAATGCGATACGGAGAAGTTACTTACTTACAATTTAAGACCCAGAGATCAAAATTCAAGACTTTTTCAAGTCTTTTTAAGGTATTATTTCCAAATTCATAAATTCAATGCTTTTAAGACTTTTTAAGACCCCGCGGGAACCCTGGCACACACTCAGTAAAAGCCAACCAATCCACAGCTGATCAATCTGACCAGCCACTTTGCTACCAATCCATAATCTGATTTCGCATTTTCACACACATTTTCCAGCTGTTTTAAGTGTCTCTTCTTCACGGGGTGTGTTTGATTTGTCCCCTAACTGCATAAAGTATAGATGGAAGTGATTATTCACCACAGATCTTCTTGGTAGACGGAAGTGTGGATTCCAACAACACAACAGTTCACCCTCTGAGTGTAATACTTTTCTCTGTCCAGGAAAGTCAGTCCCAAATGCTACAGTACTGATCCACAAAAAGTAGGACCCCTTTGTTCCTGTGCTCCAGGTGTCTGCCCTGTGTGAGCCATGGGCGGCAATAGCTCAGTCCGTGGGGACTTGGCTTGGGGAGTTGAGGGTCGCAGAATCAAGTCCCACCTGGACCAAAAAAAAGAATGATGTGGACTGGCAGTGCTGGTTCACATCCTGGGCATTGCCAAGGTGCCCTTGAGCAAGGCACCAACCCCTAACACTGCTCATTGGGCGCCGTGGCATGTGTGGCTGCCCCTTCACTCATCTCCTCTACACTGCTTGTGTGTGTGTGCACCTGTGTGTAATGTGTAAAAAGAAAATAATGTCCGCCTCTCACAGACGCTCAATGATCTCCTTTATCGGAGCTCGCGCCAAAAAGAAAATGAACACAAAAAGAAACTTTGAATAACCCTGATGTGTGTGTGTGTGTGTCTGTGAGTGAGCAAAAGGGATGGATATAAAGAAATGAGTGTGTGTGAGGATTTTTTTTCTTGTGTGAATGGTCTTGGTGGATGTCAAACATTGAAGGAGCCTTGGGCTGTGAGGTTGAGAAGAGTCTGATAACATCGCAAAACCTCAACCAGAGAGCAGATGCCGATAACACTGACACTGTCGACGAAAACTAGGATGGATAATGACGTTTTACATTTTTCAATGTGTTTTTTGTTTTTTTTTCAAAATCATCTCTTGTTGAACTACTGTACCCGTTAATAGGAAGCATCCATTCATAACGTTCGGTCACTGTCACTCAGCCATGTCAACAAAACAACTTAAATATTAAGGCCAGCATGTCGAGATGGTTCAAAAGATAGTCAAACATATTACAGTGCTGTGGATATGAACGTGTGTAATGTTAATGTTTCTTTCAGTCGTCTGTCTTTGGTAAGTGAGTAAGTAAGTTCCAGGATTAAAGAGCGGGTGGTCAAACATCTAAATCTCTCTCTGGATGTTTGCTGAGGAAACTTCCACCCTGTTATCAGACCTTTCAGCTTCTCTTCTCAAGCTAAACCCCAGACAGTGAACGCTAGTTTAACGACAAGCTGTTGAGTGATTAGCTTCTCTAAAATATGGCGCGCGGGCAGCTGTGGCAACGCTAAGCAGGAGCATGGATAGAGCGGTTCTGTTCAAACAGTTTATAATGATAACTCTATTTACTGTCAGAGTCAGTTTGCTTTAGCGCAGAGAGACTTGGACACTCCATAACATGGCCATCCAAGTGAAACGTGCCTTTTTCACTAACCTTTATGATAGGAAGTTGAAAAATGCATCACATTACTGAGACTAATTTCACTGCCGGTAAACTAAAACAGTGTATCAAAGCCCGACGGACTTCTGGAGCGTCGTCACAAGAGCTGTCCGCTATCCTTTTGTTGGGATTCTAGCTGATCATTCCAACAAATGTCTCGGCCATTAGTTTTAGCTAACATAACTGTGTGCTACACTATAGAAAGACCTGTGTGCCGCTCTATATAACATCTACCCTGTTTCCTCTGAATGCTTTAGCTGGGACCTAAAAGACCCAGTCAGCAGTTTGTAGCTCTCAATTATCTCGAGACGGGAGCATTGTTGGGTCGTAGCACCGGCTGTGTTAGCGTCGGAGCTGCCCTCTCAAGTTCAGATGTAGCTCATCTGTAGTGTATTCAGTCTGGTATATTCACGGACTGTACGTAAGCACAAATTTAAGTTGTGTCTTCTTCTTATATGTTCTTGAATACATGCATACAGTGCTTCTGATCCACTACATTTCAGAGAAAACAGTAGGTACAGGTTTATTACATAAAATAAAAACATATGTATGATACGCTTATAGAATACAATACACTGTTAAAGATTAAAACTGTGATTTCAAACCTTTTCATGAGGGGACACGCACCTTGTTGGAGCCTCTCGTCGCATTTCAGATGTCTATGAGCTGTTACAATGGCTTTTTGAGACTAGAGAGGTAAAATATCCGATGTTTCAGCAACACCAGATGATTAGAACAAAACCCCAAACATGAAAAATATATGAACTTCATTCTTTTTACATCTCTCTGAATTAATTTGAGACCCCGTGGTCTTAAATAAGTAAGGGTTTTGAGTACTGCTTCCGTCTTTGCAGCAAGTTTATATCTCATTTGATTTTAGTCTGCCAAGCACAAATACAATGTTTGGAGAAAAAAAAAAAATTCTCAACCATTCATGCAACGATTGTTCACATGTCTGACTCTTCCCGCCTTGTCGAACAAGCGAGCTTCCGAATCCTCCCAAGTTCTGCTTGTGTGCATGTTTTCTTGCTTCGGATTACGCGACACGTAACAGTAGCACGCATGTTTTTTGATAAAGAAGAGTCAGGCTCACTCAAGTATACGAGCGCTTGTGCGATATGCTCCCTCACATGTTTGTTCACTGCACGGCACACACACAAACTAGGTAATCCTAAAAACCTACCGGAGCTCAGGACTTCTACACTCAGGCTTTAACACCTTAGTGTATCAGCAAACTGATAAATCCTGTCAAGCTGCTGTGCGTGTGTGAAAGTGAAGTGTGTTTGTCCAAGCTGATGTGTGTCCGGTGAATCACAACTTTAAATGCTCGAAGAATAAGCGCTGACCGCATCTTCACGCTGCACCTTTTGCAAAGAGTTTGTATCTTAAGAGTGATGTGGAATTTTGGCATTCGGGAGAGACGAAGAAAAACTTACGCTGAGGCAGTATAAAAAGCATCCAATATCCAATCTTGTTTGAGATAAACATGAGAGATGTCAACTTATAGATCAGATGTCACTGTGCCCTCATCCATACCTTATCGGGCTCTGACGTTTATACGGGGTACGTATGACATCCTGTGTTATGAGGATGAGTGTCCTGGATTTTCTTCGATTGGAATATAATCTTTCAAATCATCTAAATCGCCCGATGCTCCGCGACGAACTTGATTTCCTTTCTCGAGCATTTGGAAAAATAATGATTGGGATCCAACAGGTCCCAAGAGGAACTCAAAACAGTTTTTTTTAAACAAGCAGATGTTTTTCTAACTACCTGTGGTCTAATCAACCACGGCTTCTCCCAGAAATCAGTCTTGTCTGGACCAATTTTCTCGGCGTCTCTGCAGGATTGGGTTGAATTATCCATCCACAGTTAATATTAGATAGTCACGACTCCTTTGGGTGTTCTTACGGCATTTCTAACTTATGAAGACCTCAGTTTTAATGGGCGTCCCTGACAGTTATATTACTCTTACTTTTAATAAAGAATTTCACATTTGGTGCACATTGAAAAACAAATTCAGGACCCTCTTGGCTCTCCTCTCCACGCTTATGCGCTTTCACGCCATCTTCACTGTCGTCTGACGGCACCGGTACGGCGCACCGACAAAATGGTGACATTTCGAACTGAAATCTACTTTCGGTGTGTCCTTCTCACTGTCGCGCGCACACACACTCATATCCACTACATGAACAGAGAACATTTGCTTTATGCTCGAGATGCGGTCCCGGTTTAATTGGAGCTGAGCCGGCGTGTCGTATGAGGGGAGAGAGACAGACAGATAGACAGGCAGGGGATGATGGGATGGAGGACAGAGACAAAACAGATCAGTCATCGAGGAAAAAGGTTGACTGACAGAGTTGGTTAAAGAATCCCAGCGGGGACTGTGATGGTGGTTCACATACAACCACAGCTGCACAGCACACTGAGCTCATTTAACACAGAAATTCAGAAAACCCATTTGTTCCAATTTTACAGAGCATCAGCCTGCACGCTTAGCATTTAATCCAGCTATTGTTCAGCAGAGCTAATGCACTCACAAGTTGCCGTTAATCAATGCAGAAATGACAAGTTGATTTCTCCTGAGTAGATAAGTCTTTTTTTTTTCTCTCTTTTTTTTTTTTTTTTTTGCGCTCAGGCATACATCAGTAAATTAATATTGCTCCGAGAGGAAGTCAAGTCTCTCTCGGTTTTATGGTCGTCAGGGAGTCACGTTACACATCTGCACTCCGAATCATCAATAAAGGCATAATTAAATAAAGTAATAAAAATAAGTCAAAGAGGCAGTTTAAAAACAAACTCTACAAGCTTCCAATTAATTGTTGTCTACTGAGTTGAATTGATTTGTCTGCATGTATTTTAACTTATTCATTGTATAACATCGTCCAACCGTCCATTTTTCTATACTGGCATGTTCAAAGCAGGGCCCATGCACATACAGGAAAACACATTCAAGGACTTTTTTGCTCACACCAACCAGACTGCAACAAACTTTTAACAGCTTTTAACAGAGGTTAAAAGAAAGTATGATCTAGTCTATTACATTCATGGCAGACACAGATATGTATTACAGTCGATAACGTAAGACAAATGAACAATAAAACGAATAAAGGATAAGTTCCCCCCCAAAAAGGAAAATTCAGTCATTATCTTGACTTGTTGTAAAATGCGAAAAAACATACAGCTCATCAAGCGTAATCCAGGTCCACAGAAGCCCTGAGAACCCACAATGAATTGAAAAGACGTTTGCACACCCCGTCCGCTGTGGGTGCAAGAGCTCAACTGCACGTCGGATACCGTGCGGGTCTAAACTTGCTGAGCTGCATGAAGACATTACATGTTTTTTTTTACTCCCCATCTACTTCAGTTGTTTGGGAGAATGCGGAATCACTAGCCCATTTTAGATAGAAAAGGCGGAACATTTGCTGCAAGGTAAAGGCTGCAATGTGCCGCCTTGTTTATCTAAAAGGATGGTGTAATATTCCTTCTTTTCCGAAAAGCCACCACTTGGCCGCCTCTAGGGCAGGCGTAAACATGTGACGTGATGTGAAGCACGAAGTCCGGCATGAACAGAAAAGCAGGTCGAATTTGTCTTCAAAATAAGAGCTTTACATTGCATCCCATTGGAGTTTAGAACTGGGTTCTTAAGGGGGGGCTTTTAATTTGAAAGTAGTGAGCGTTAGTAGCAGCTACAGAGACCGAGGAGACACTAGCATCTCCCGGATCTCAGCGGCTTTCCAGTTGCTCACCTTGACGTCTGCGGATGAAGTGATGGACTGACTGCTGTGATCAGCTGTTTCCTGGTTTTAAAACTCCTGTGGGTCACACAACATTTACACAGGATTTACATAGCAGTGGAGGTGGAAAAAAGTGTACCCTCCGAGGCGGCAAATTAACGGACCAAAACAGACTGCCGATTTACCGCCTTCTGTCTAAATCCGTGGACCTATCTGCAAAAAAGACACCAAATTGATGGCTTGCTGCCCCGTATAAAAACTACTTCTGTTTTGCTTTGAGGCTCCAGAAATAATTTGTGGACTATGAAACGTCACACGGCGTTCTATCATCACGAGGGTGAGTAGACGGTGACTTCATTTTCATTATTGGGTGAACTTATCCCTTTAAGCACACTTTCCATGCCAAATACTGGAGAATATAACTCCCCTTGTTTTGGCTACTACTCAGAATTGCTTTATTCAGCAGATGCGAATACCTGCAGTCAATTTCAATCCTTTGAGTGTGACGCCAAATGATATCTGGCTCACTTCCTGTTCCTGGGACATTTTAAAAAGGGGGGAAAAAAATATCTAAGACAAAATGTTAAAAAAAGAAAAGAAAAGGGAAGATAAAAAATCCTTCATTAAGACCTCGTTAGTCACCCGGACTGCATTCCCAAATCATTCAGCTGTTTTTGCTAAACACTGTACCACATCATTAGGCATGGTAGGCAGTGAAAACACTTTACCAAAGGCACAGAAAAACAATTCGCATTGCAGTCCCACAAGCAAATTAGAAGCAAAGAAAAATTGTTCCCCACAAAATTTGTCCACATCGTGACCGACTCCGGCAGACATAAAACCAACAACAGCCACGTCCAACAAGCCTTTGTGATTTGTGGAATCCTGATTACTAACGAGCCATTTCTGTCTTTGCTTGGATAGCTCTGTGCGGCTGCTGGTAGAGACCACCGAGCGCTTAATCTCAGTGTGATGATATAATCTAATGATATGTTCACATTTTCAGCTAACAAGGTCACATTATTAAAGATAATCATGTTTGTTTGCATATATGTTTATGTGTGTGTGTGTGTGTCTGGATGGTTATTATAATAACTATAATAATAAAATTATGTGGTCTCTATTCAATCTTGCATTTAACCAAACTGCCTTTTTTGTTTTGACATGGATGAGTTGCTGTCACTTAAATGAAATGCTGTCAATAATATCCACAGCGAGAACATCCAGAAATGTTTTTTTTTCTTTATTGCTTATAAATGCTTTCAGACAGACAAATTACCCATCTTTCCCTTCCTTTCTTTGTGTTTCTGTGATAGCGGGTCTTCGCTCAAACGCTCACTGCAGAGCTCTCTTGCAGAATGTGGGTTTTATGAGTCCTTTTCACTTTCTTTATAGCTCTTTTTCCTCTCTACAGCTCATGTCTCCCCTCTTTCCTCTCCCACACACATTCACTGACACTCACAGTTGTGTTGGCTGCCGTACCTACGCAGCTCCCAGGGGTGTGTGCGGCGGTCAGAGAAGTGGTCCTAGACTCCCAGCTCCAATTAAGTGAACAGACAGTTGGTGAGAGGGAGAGAGAGGGAGTATGGCCTCCTTGCAGACGCAGAAACACTCGAGCAGAATATTAATAACAGCTAACATTTTGGCCATGTACCACTATCTCCGATTGCAGCTTTGTTTATGGTAATTCACCGCTGACGGTGTCTTGCAGATGTTAAAAAACCCCAAAAACAAACGCTTTCGTGACCCCATCGACCGGCGATGTAATTTGGAAATGCATTCTGAAATGTCAAAGGCACAAAGAAGTAAAAAAAAAAAAAAGAAAGAGATAAAAATAGATTAAAAATAGCTCAGAGTGTACAGAATTTGAGTGATTGAGATTGTTTTGAGCGTTCATGTAAAAAAATTGGTGGTAAAAATACATGCTCCAATGTTGATTCTGCCTTATTTTTAACATTGCTGTATCGTGACTGACAAATAGGCTGGACTGGGGATTTTAATTCCTCCCTGGATTCAAACAAAAATTGCCTTGGTAACCATAATTATAAATGGGATGCTGCTTTGAGTTGAACTGATGTCTGGAGATTTACAAAACAAGAACAAATTAGATATACTTGGTTTATTTGGAGTAACCATTTAATGGCTGTTTCTGGAAAATTTCACACTGACTGTTAAAAAAGCTGATTGTTAAAAAAATATATTTCAGGTGAATCATATAGCACATAGTCTGGTAAACATTTAAATCTGCTCTTCAGGGCCATGCAAATGGGCATCATTGAGGTAAAAAAAAAAAGGGATCATCAGGGAAAAGATGCCTTTGGAGAAGAGATGAAATGCAGACTCACTTAGATAATTTCATATAACTCCTCAGGTCCTGGACATTTGGTTTTGTTGGATTTGGAACAGGATATGAGAGGGATGACTATCTGCATGAGGTCAGTGGTTATTTACTCGACCAAGGATTTCTGAGCCAGAGCTGTTTTTCTATCTTTTGAACCAAGTCCAAGCCAAAACTCAAATCTGTAGAAGTCCAGTCTCAAATCTTTAGAGGGAAAATCTGAAGCCAAAAAGTTTCCCCAGTCTATCCGTGATAGTTTGAAAATCAGGCAAACAATCCTCACAGTGGCCAAATCAAACCATTTTTTTTAGAATGGAAATATGACATTAACATCCAGCTGCAAGTGAAGAATAAAAGGCATCTACATATACTGTCAACAAGTCAACAACATTGTGGTGTATCTCTCCATCACTGCTTCTGAGTTTGACCTGATCACATTAAAAAACAGGATCAGTCCTGATCCTAAATGTGACTTTTCTGTACCTTTATTTTTACTTTGACTCTTTAGCAGGGGCGGTTCTAGGGGGGGCCAACAGGGGCCAGTGCCCCCGTAACTCTGAGTCTGGACCCCCCTGTGGCCCCCCTGACCGGGATTCTGCATTAATAATACAATGACAGATTTCTTGCAATGATTTTGTTCTGAAGGGAAAGGCAGAAATAAAGTGTCTCAGCAGTTTACTACCCAATCAAAATTGCTGAAATTGTAAACACTGCTTTGTCTGAATGAGGGATTTATCCTTTTTTCTGGGTTGTAACAAAAAAGCCGGCCCCAACCTGGGCCCCCTATTAAAACTGGTCTAGAACCGCCATTGCTCTTTAGGAAATGTTATATTGATGATAAGGGCTTTGCAAGTTTAAAAATGTTCTTTTAAGCAGTCTTCAGTTGTTCAACATTAGCCTAAAACTACTTTTTGATTTAAATTATTATTTAGTACAGATTTCAAGCAGTTATGGTAGACTGGAAGCATATTTGCTTTTGTTAGTCATTCATCACTTAAAACATTTATCTGTTCATCAACAAATTGTTTAAATATACTACAAATGGAAGAATGACACATTTCGCTTTTTGCAGATGACATGATATTCTACCTTCATAAAACTTTTTTACTCCAAGTAAGTAGTGTATACTCATCCAATAGTTAATTATTTCCTTTTGAAACAGCATGTATTTTTAAATGTTTTTTTGTATGTTTTGTATTCATTGGGTATTGTAGTATAAATAAATTCTCATAATTTCCCTTTATTGCTTTTTCGGTTTTCCTGCCTGATTCTGCCTTTTACAAAATGTATGAGCAGAAGATACTGAATAATAACTGGAATAATAAACCTGCGAAGATAAATTGAACAAAAATAAATGTGGTTCATTAAAAGACGCTGCTTTAGAACTGCAAAACCTTGTATTTCTAGTTTAAAGAGGAGTCAAATAATTTAAAGACTCAGTTTTGGCTTTTCCCCTTAAACTAGATTTTTACCTCTGACATAATGAAAAATGTTCCTCTCTGTTCTTCTGTTCGTCTAATATTTCTTATTCAAGAGCATCTAAAGTTCAACCTTAGGACTCTTATGTTTTCCTTCAGTGTGATAGTTTTGTTTAATTTCCAGTTTGGTCTAAAAACATGTGAAAGAACTGCAACAACCACACAGTTAAACGCAAATAATATTAGAAAGTATTCTAACTTCCTGCACAGTAATGTGTGAAAAATAAAGTTTTATTGATGACCATTCTTTTTGCAAAGTTTCAATCTCATAAAAATTAAAATAACCATAACTGCTGAAAAGCGACCGCCTAAGTAGTCACTTTTATATTAAAGCCATTGAGCTGGAAACGTCCATTGATGTCTCCACTAATTACTCTTTAAATATATTGTAACAGTATGATTTAACCTCTGTAAAAGCAGTACCCTGACATTTAAGAATTTCCATAAATGTCAGCTATTTTAGATACAATAGCAGTATTGTCCCCACTCACCCACCCACACCACCCAACCTATTTGATATACAGTATGGTTGTGAGTCATCAGTCAAGTGACATCATCAGTCGACTGAAAAAAAGGGCTAAAGAGAGACAGGCAGACAGCAGAGACAACCTCTCTTATTGTCTTATACTGTCTAATTATAGCAAACAGATTGACTGCCGTTTCTCTGCTGACAAATAAACATAAACAACCAGTACCCAGTACATAAAAGAAGTCTTATATATTAGGTTTATAAGAGGCTAAGTCAGGTTGAACAAGAGTGTCGAGAATTTAGGAAGAGCAATAAAATTGGATCTTTCCAAGCTTTTTGCTTTGGTGGTAACAGACAACTTAGTATGCGTCTGCGTTTAATTTGTTGGTTCGTATCGCTCGACTAAATGTGATTTGATTTTTTTTTTTATATCTTCCTACTGAGATGCATCCTTTAGAACTGAACAATTTATGACAAGTCTTCTCAAACTTCTCAGACGGACTCGCACGAGCTCCCTCCAGGTGTTGCCCATCAGCAGGTAATTCCCAGACAGATAGATCCTCCTCCTGTTGTGAAGCAGATGGCTCTAACCAGGACATACTGTCGCTGTCTCCATGCTCTTGTCAGCTTGCTAATCAGATATTTATGAACAATAATAAGCCTCCGCACTCATATATCACGGAACGTTGAAGGAAGCAAATACGTTCTGTTTGCTGGATGTTTTTTTTTTAGGGGTAAGATAATAATCAGTGTCATCTAATCCGGAAACATTTAAACATTAAAATGACACAACTTTAACAAAAATCTGGAATCTTTTCTTTGTGACAACATCATATTATTCTCTCCTTCTATGACTCCCCAATCTCCTAATCATCCTGGAGCATGTACGGGCCTGCTAGAAATCATCACGATTCAATTTCTTTTTTTACTGTAGGTCGCCTCCACCTTTGTCAGTTATCCCCTCAAACCCTACCCCGCGTCACAGGGCTCTCAAATGGATCTTTTTTTCCCTCCGGGCTCTGCCAACCTGTGGCCAGGCAACAGAGGAGCCATTTATCTCCTCTGCAGCATGCTGAGAATAATCTGGGATGTGCGTGTGCATGTGGAACTGGTGCGTGGCCGCGTACGCGTGCACGATGGCGGGAGGACCGTCGTAAACACAACCATGCAGAACCCAGACGCCCGGTGGGCAAAAAGCTAGCAATAACAGAGCTAGGGAAGCCAATGCTTCCGTGCGAGGAGGAATCCGACGTGATTTAGTGGCGCCGTCAGTGAGCTAGGCGAGGACAATGGTTCACCAGAGCCTCGGTCGAGAAATGAGGACAGGGGTGGGGAAATGGGCAGAGGCTATATGAGGAATATCAGGATGAGACGTGAGGTAAAAGAAGGGGAGAGATTACTCGAGGTGTCGGCATGAGGACACGGATTTGGAGACGGCTGGCCGAGGCATTCTGAGATATGAGAGGCGGGGGGGGAGGTTTTTTATTGGTTGGAGGATTGAGGTGGTGGCAGGTTGGTTGCCTCTTGATGACCATATGTTTCTGGATAAAAGTCCAATTTAAAGGAAGGAGAAGTGATAATCTTTGATAACCCGTGTTGATGGTTAAGCTGAAGCATCAATATGGTTATACTGAAGGCTATATGCACCTGTAACTGCAGCTTTTGATTTCTTCTTCTTCTTCTTCTTCTTCTTCTTCTCTAGATTCACATGTCGAGTGCATTGACAGAGTTTTTTCCCGGATGTTGTTTGGGAGGAAATTACACATCCCTCTGACATTACATGTTTTTTTTTATAACCAGATGCCATGAGGTCTGATTCTGGCAATGTTCTGGCAATCTCGATGTTTGACCAAAGTGAGCGAAAAAGTGCAAAGTGCATTTTGACACCGCACCGTTAAGTACTCCGACCAACTGCACGGCTCCATCGGATGGCATTTCTGTGGATTTATCTCCACGTTGTTCCTATCTGCCGCACGCGTTAGTGCTGACATGCAACCTTTCTTTGATGAGTCCACACACAGAGAGGACACATGTGGTGCAAAACCTCTCTCTCGCGCTCTCTCTCATATTCTCCTCTCTGTTCGTCTTTCCGGTCTTTAATTCTGACATGCGTGCTTCCTCTCTCACACTCACACACACACGTACTCAGACACTGAGTGTAATCAAAACAAATCAGGGGTTCAGTGTGTGTAAATGTCAGGTCATTAGTGTGCTCCAGTCTCCTCCTGTCTAATTGGACCGTGGTAAATATAGCTGCTCAACATTGATTCCTGCACATCCTGCTCCCTCACTTCCCCTCTCTCTCTCATTTCTTTCTTCCTTTTTCAACTTCTGATCTCCTGGCTCTAACTTTGTCGCCATTAACATGATCCAGCCAAGGTGTGGAATGTAAATAGCTGTGTGTATGTACCAGTTAACAACAGGTGTCAGCAACTTAAAGGTTCTTGGCCTGTTTATGTTTTCAACCTTGTTATCAGTTAATATTTCTCACTATTTTCTTTTTTTTCCTTTCCCTGTCTGCGTTTATTGTTATGCATCAGTGCAAATACTTTGCACGTGTACTTGGCAATAAACCTGATCGAGATTATATTTACAGGTATTTGTCACTTTTAACGATTTCTTTTGTTCCGACCTAAATGATTTAGTTTTGTTACTTCCATTGAAGTTAAGTCTCAGGTTTCTCTTGCAGTTTAACATGTACGACTTTAATATCACTTTGATACTGTAGCATCATGTGAGATATACTGTAGCGTGCTTGAGTGAGGATTAACCCAGTAACAGGCACAATGCAGTGGGGGATGGTGCATTCTGAAGAGCTAATTAGATATTGGTGGAGAGACATTTTGCGGTGTCTTGTAGCAGCCTTAGAAAGCGAGCTGCAAAATACAAATGTGTCAACAACGTAAGACTTCTGTGATTTAACTGAGTCTGAGTTTAGTCGACAGTCAATAACTTCCTTAATCAATGTGTTCAATGTTTAACTGGTAATGACTGATTAAGAATTCTCCAGAGGTTAGGTATGAGAAAACTTCATGTCCCTGACCCTGCCTTACATTTCTTTGAATTATGTTTTGGACACATTTTTCACACCTCTGGAGGTGTAAATTGGCATTTTGCAGGAAGTGATTTGATTAAATTAAGTGTGTTTATTATTTACACTACATTATTACAGTGAAAAGATGGTGTTGAGCTGCGTGCAGTCCACCTGTGACTGTGCCGTGGCGTGTCCCCTGGTAAAAGGCACTGACAGCTGTGGTCGTCCTGTAAAGTGCACTCAGCTCTCGGCTACAATAATGACAGCTGCCAACAGGGGGCAGAATTGTAAAGCACCAATAGAGACACACACCAGCACAAAGTCACAATGTCCGATGGTTGCATGTGTTTGTGGGTGAATGAGAGTGTGAAGAAGTGTGTGTGTGTGTTTCACTGACAATGACTTTCTGTAACGGTGACTGTATTATTGGACCACTACAGGAGGTTCTTTACATGCTAAAGAACAGATTGTTATCTGTTCACGCCTGTCAGCATCCCGGGTATTATTATACCTGAACAGACAAGACTAATTAATGAATCGAGTGAGCTGCTTGTTACGATGTCAAAGGACACACCTTGGGTTAGTGGGTAGAAGGGAAATGGGAGCAAGAAAGAGGACAGAGATGCGCTGGATCATTACTATAGTGATTAGGTGTTTTTTTTTCTTTCTCTATAAATTGGCCTTCGACCTGCTGAAGATGGACAGCCTTCATCCCGCTGGAATAGACACCTTGATTTTATGCAGGAATAAAGAATAGAGTTCATGTCCAGTCTGATACTAGGGTTCAAGCACTTAGCAGGTCACAGGTGATTGGAGAGCCTGCTAAATGTATAGTTGGTGCTGATTTTGAGACCTCTAGCTTACAGTGCAGACTGATCAGACAACATTCTGCCTCCAACATTGGTGGTTGTGAAGTCTCCTACAAAGCAACTTAAGTCCCACAAAACAAAATTTCTAAGGTAATCACAACTGTATCCCCACACCGTTGCATGTGCAGGTCACCAAAATCTGCACCTAACGACCACATATTTAGTGGGTAAAGTTACCCGTCACTCCACCGAAACTACACTTACTAGAATGGTGAATGATCAACTATGGATTAAGATTCCACCTCAGTGCTTCAATTGCTGGGTCTCAGTGGGGCTTTGATACCATAGGTAGGCTATAGGTAGGTGTATAGTCATAGATAGGCTCTTGCATGGTTGATGTCTTAGTTTGTTTCCTGTAGAACTACTGCATCAAAGTTTTCTGATGTGAATGGCCTCGGGCTCAGTTATTTTCATATTAATGGTAACTGCACCATTTCTTACACGTTGAAGTGTGTTTACAGATCTTTGGAAGCCCTATTACATATATGAAACAAGTATTATAAAGACTTTCGTGGCTCCACAGGAAGCTACATTATATTCGCCTGGAGTGAGGTTGCTGCATTGTGGGTAATGTGAGTACCTAATGTGTGCAGATGCAATCAGTTAATGAGCAGAAGACAAAAAAAAAACGATTGCTGAGTACGATGTGGTGTCATTACTTTCTGAGCCCTTTCCCCCCTCCCCACACACACACCAGACATATTCAGTGTGAGTGTCTGAGTTGCATGGAAATATATTCAGAGTGAAACACTGGGTACATCTCGCTAATGTTGAGCTGCATTCCCTGTCGCCTATTCTTCCGATAGGTGTTTGTGCTTCTCTGAAACCCCAAACCCACCTTTTTTTAATCTTTCCACCTCATCTATGAGGTCACCTGGCAACACATAAAGCCACTCGGTGGGTTAATTCATTCAAGGTTTTTTTTAATGTGGCAAGAGGCATCGTCGGCTTTGAGGGGCTGATATAATAACTTGAAAAAAAGTGAGTGGGCTGAAACGGGAACATCAGTACCAACTGCTTCAAGGATGCGTGTTTGTGTGTGTGAGTGTTTGCAGATACGTGGGCAGGAACAAGGTAGCTGGCAACTCATGTCTTGGTAAGATGACTTAAATGTATGTCTGTGTTCCTGTGTGTGTGTCTGTGTGTTTGCGTTTGTGTAGGAGTGCATCCAATTTCAGATCATGACTCGATGACTTGTGTTTTTGTTGTTCACACTGTAGCAACACAGTGCCAGGGACGGAGCGGAGACTATTAACATGGAAGCAGGTTTTTCAGAAAGCGTCAGAGAGCGAACAAATGAAGCCTATTCAAGTGTAGTAGAGTAGAGTAGTATGTGTGTGTGTGTGTGTCTATCCATGTGTCTGTTTCAATTATTTTTCTCCACTGTTGCATTGTATGCATAACCAGCCCCACATCAAAGTGAACTGTGCCCGCGAGGACATATTTAAAAATCAATGCGGTCTTGGATGTAGCTAAAAAATTAATATCATTCACTGGTGTCTCGCTCTCCTCGGCACACACACCTAAACACACACAGGCGCGCTCAGATTCAATATCGGTTACGACTCACCGACAAAACGCCATGTTAGTCGCTGATCTTCGGTTTGAGCAGCGACGGTGGCTCAATAGCTCTGCTGCTGCAGGATGAAAACCAGCACATGGCCCAACATGTTTCTTCATTTTCCACAGGTCATCATCTGTGAGTCCTCTCACGGTCGAATTTTTGAATTATGTCTCGGCTCCTCGGGATCTTCAAAGGGAGGGGAGAACAGAAGGAAATACTTACACTCTTAGCGCCTGCGTGCCTGCTTGACTTTAAAAGGCTGAAATTTGCTTTTATTTGAGTTACAATTACATGTGAATGAGTTTTGTGTTTCCCGTGTCTTTGATCATATCCTATTGGTTCTTATGACCACAATATTGGCCACTGGCTTCTGGTCCTCTGATCATATCAACGTGATTACCATTCATACCAAATACATTCGACTGATTCAACTGATTTCTGTGGCCGCAGCAGCAGAAAGGAGCTGTAATCACAAAACACAGCTTAAAAAAATTGTATAGGGATTTTGTTGAATCTTTAAACACTAAATGAACGTAAATATACTAGTTTTTATTTTATTTTAGGTCTATTAAACTTAAATGTATATTTCCATATAGATACATAATCCATCTAATGTCTATATATACATTATCACCATATTAACCTACATCCCAGCATGCATTGTTTGAAATTTAAAACTCTCATGTGACCCTCCCTTTTTATAATTTGAAGAAACCAAATGTGATACAGACATGTCCAGAAGCAACAGCAGCATCTGTATTTGTTTGAAGTTGGTGATTCTGGCCACTTAAGGAACATAAATTCAAGATTTAATCTCCTTTTAGCTCTGTTTTGGTCTCAACCAACTTCTCTGCAAATATCCAACACTTAAAAAGCTAAACACACAGCTGTGTTTATCTGCTTGGCAGGTAGTGTGAAGTGAGTTTTTCTTGCCCCTTTTTTTAACCTTAAAAAGCTTCCCTCTGTTACTCCAGACAACACTGTTGAGAGCAGTGAGATCGAACCTAAGCATTAATATTGCAAACCTTAAAACTCTAACGATGAGCCGAAAGACACTCTGTGGAACTGAAGGGAGCTGCAGAGCTGGGTGATAACTCCTCGTTGGTGTACAGAACAAATGACCCTTCTCACATTACATGTGGTCACTTGATCCAGTGTTAATATAACAGTATTATTGCAGCTTTAAAAAAAGGGCTTTGACTTACGTAAATGTAAAGAAGACTTCTCCAAAGATCATCAAAACATTGGGTCATGATATTCTGACTGACCAGAGTCTGATTACTGTACATGTAAGAGATGTCAAAGAACCAAAGAGGCACAGGCAGAGTTGAAAGAGGAATTATAAACTACATCATCACTTCCTGTTTAATTGTCTGTGTGTTATGCTGAGAGGAATCAAGGTTACTTTTCACTGCTCTTCTCTTAAGTCCCCCTCTTAATGTCTTGTGTTTGGGATAGTTTGTTACAAACTACAAGAACACCGCCACATTCTTCTCATAAGCCTGATCTATTCGCTGGATTACAGATAGAGCCACTTTTACAAACACTTAATCGCCCATTCATTTAGAGATGTATTGAGCGAGAGTGGAGCACAAGCCTTCCTTATTTGTTTGCAAACAGACATTTAACCATTGATTTGAGAGTCACACATTTTTATGTATTAGCACCTTTTTTCCTAATGTCGCTCTTGTGATTGTTGAGAGCCTTTGGTTAGGAGCAACAGAGAGGGGTAGAAAAATCAAGCAAAGAGAGGTGTCGGAGGAGTGCTGAGGCCGCTCAGTCTGGTTGGCTGATAACCCTGTTAAATTAATCCTGTAAAAAAAAAAAGTGTCAGTAGACTTTTAAGATCTCATTTTCCCAAAAGGTTTTTTCTCTTCTCTGGTGATATCCATCATCTTCTCACTCGTGCCTTGCGCAAACTACGTCTTTGAATTGTTTCCCAGCGAGCGCTGGAGTTTTCAATTTTCCCACGTGAGATGGCTGCGGATCACAGCCCATTCTCCAGTGTATCCCAGCTGGTTTGGTGTCTTCACCAGCACCCTGGACTTCACTAGCTTGTCTGACCTTTATGCCAGGATCACGGAGCTTTCTTATAAGGCCACGACGACCATCGTTGCATGTGGCATGTGGCGCTGCGGCGTCTCCACCGGACCACCGCAGCCTCCAGCAACATCAATTCCACTCGTGTACACAGTACACAGGAGGGGTGTTATACTGCTCCCTGCTTGTTTATTTATGTAAACCTATTATACTTATCATCCGCAGCAGCGTGAAGCCTATAAGAGTGCAGCCATTAGTCTAACCATATTACCATTTGACTGCAGGATGTCCGACATATTACATGAATGATTCCCAGCCTGGCAAAATGCATTATAGTCACTATAAAACAGGGCTTCGCTATCGCTACACAGTCTAATTGTTTGCTCCAACGGGACTATTGTTTTGACACGGAGAGAGCCCTAACTCTATTATTGGATGTGTTGCTATCCCATATCAAATCAATGCTATATATTATATAGCAAATTGTGCGAGATAAAGACTGCAGGAACACCGCAAGTCTCCACCATATTTGAATAGAATAATGTTCCACCTATACGAGTGTCAAAGCGATACTGCGATGCCCTTGAATGTTCAGATCCACTTCCAACAGAGCCGTTAGAGCTTTATATGGCACAGATACGCTTCCAATTAACACATATGCTTACACAAAATGAAATATAATGAGGATGTTAACCGGGGGCCATAATAAAAACTTCTATCTATTATCTACTGTGCAAAAAAATACAAAAATAAAAGATAACTAAACAGGTTTTTACAGAGAAATGATTGATGTATTTTCTCTAACAGAAAAATAATGATCCCTTAAAATGCAGCTTAAAAAGGAGAACAGTAGAGACAGGCTATATATACACTATGTAGTTTACTTTCTACTTGCTACTGTGGCAGTCACAAAAACAATTCTACATTAAAGGAAAATGAGGGATAAAAGGGAAGTTATAACAAACACGTTTAAGAAATAAATGTTTTAAATTGCCTCAAGTCGCTGATCAGTTTACATCATGATGTGCTGATTGGAACTTTTATGAGGATGAGGAGATCCACCTGGCAGATCAGTGCAACATGCTACAGTCTGGATTTTAAATGTCTCTGTTTCACAGTTTACAGAGCTGAAAGTGTAAAGGTTTAAGCCCATGTTTCAGAATTAGGGATGAATGCTGGGTCACCCTATGTACTGCATGGGTTACTCTACAGGTGCACCTTTTCAGTCATCCGGGGCTTGATCTAGGTCACATCGTTACAGACACACCGATCGATGAAACTGCAGAGCACGGACAAAGGCTGTGTTCAGACAGCAGGCAAATCAGATTGGTTTCTCAAATCCAATATGAAAGAAACTCTGCACTGTTATATGTTAAAAGTTATCGA
Source organism: Sparus aurata (assembly GCF_900880675.1). Classification (NCBI taxonomy): domain Eukaryota; kingdom Metazoa; phylum Chordata; class Actinopteri; order Spariformes; family Sparidae; genus Sparus; species Sparus aurata. Next base: position 31,727,343 of record NC_044190.1, on the reverse strand, counting down.
ATCAGAATTTTGTGTCCAGAAATCACCAAGCTATCTGAAATGGGTCTCTGTGGTAGCAACATCGGCGTCAGTCCCTACGTGTGCTGGTTGCAGCTTTCCGAACACTAAAGCAAATATAGATCCATTGTCCCTTCACTTAAAACAATCATGCTGTCAAGTCGTGGAGCAGACAGTTAATTTAAGCTGGACAGCCCACGGACTGTTTTTTGTCTGTGTCGTCTTCCATACCACTCTGATGCACCTCACTCTCTCTGGGCTTGATATAAGCGACCAGAGCGTCCCGACTGATATGCATCTGATGGAATTTGATTTGAATCGTATTTCAAACCACCTCCAGATGTAGATTAGAGCCAATTGGCCAAAATCAAATTTCATGTGATTGCTGTCAGGACTTCCTTAAAATCAGCCTGGATGTAATCTGGACCTACCAAAACGCGGATTTGGGCTGGTATTCTGAACAGTCTCATACACACACTGGTGCAGATACTCACAAAAATGCACACTGGAAATAGGACTAACCGGTACAGAATGACAGTAAGATGAGTCACAGAAATGAGTTCTTAGCATTTTGTGCTTCATTTGTTTCCACCACGTCAATTAGGAATCATCATATCAATGCCACAGAATACCAAATCTGAGATAGAATGATAGAATTTTTAGAAACCATTTATTCCATGTCGGTACAGTGATTATTAACAGTGTCTTAAGTGGATGGGAAAACATATAGCTGGGCATATGTCATTTATATACTCGAGGAGATACTAAGTATTAGAGGCGGGGGGAGGGTAGATGCATTTTAATACATGGGGAAATACAGAAACATGCAAATAGATACACAGGCAGGCAATGAGACTAACAGGGAGAAGTTAAGACAGGCAGTCAATGAGACAGTGACACAGGAAGAGAGAAGAACAGTCAAAGTTTGCCAGGTAGTCAGCGAGCAGGACAGACAGGATATAACACACCCTTCACATCAAGACAATGTTATTACAGAAACTGAGCAAAAAAACTGGAGAAAAATGCCAAATGCAAATTCCTCCACAAGAATATTGCTATTCTCCGTGAATTCAATATCTATAAATGACACCGAAACTCATTAGTCTCAAGATGCCAAAGCGTCACAATGTTTGAGACCCGAGAGCCAAATAACTTTTACTGTCACGGCTGTCTTTGAATCTTTGCAGTGGTGCGTTGAAATTCTGTGGTGTCTTTTGGTTTTGTCGGTAAAGACGCGTCTGGGGGACAGTCAGCAGTCTTCAAGAAGCAAACCAACGTGTATTAAGCTGAAGATAAAGATAAATGATAGAGATGAACGGCTGTACGCGTGGCTCTCGTCCGCAAGTACAGCCTGATGATTTATCATGAAAACTTTTGACTACTCTGTCATAAGCAACAGCCAAAAAATCCAAATCCAAATCCAATTCCAAAAATCAGTATTCAGTGCTTTATACACATGTTTCCTGGATCTTTTACTCTTTATGTCTAATGCTGTCTCTGTTGCTGATCTGTACTGGCAGCAGTCTAGACTCATCATTGGATCAACATGTCCCCATAAACACAAACACATAAAAACAGGCCCACTTGAGCTGACAGGTCAATCAGCCGCCCGGTCAGAGGAGAGAGCCGCCTTGTTACTCGTCCAGGAGATCTCCTTCGGAATTACAGGTTCCGCAGCTGTTTTAAGTGGGAAGAGACGGAGAATAAAGAAATCCGGAGGAGGAGAGGAGAAAACCGTGAAAAAAGCGCTCTCGCGTCTGTGCATTAAGACATTTAGGAACAAAGCCATTGTGCCGTAATTGCGTACGCTGGACCGCTGTGATCCTTTCAATTTGGCAATTTAGCGGAGTTAAATTGCCTTTTGATGATCAGCGCAAGTCTCAGTTTCTCTGTGAAAGCGGCTAATGAGAGGATTCCTGAGACAGTCTATCCTCGTTGTGTAAAAGCAGTTACCTGGTGTTCGGCTCGGCGCGTGTTCGACTGTAAGTCTAAGTGTGTGTTTATTTGTGTGAGGGCCATTGAAATCATTATATTGACTCAGCGGCTACCGCGAGTGGGTTATCTGGCATATCCAATTGGTAGCAAGTGTGTGCAGCGCAGACGGAACAAGCGGCTGTGTGTTTGAGACAGAGCACAATCATTCCATTTGCACAATAATGAAGTGGGGTCAGAAGCCATCGGCAGTGTTTGCCTCCCACCTAATTGTGCTCATGTTTTAATGGACTCTGTGCTCCATTATTTCGCTGAACCCCGGATTATCACAGAGGCCTCAATTACAAAAAACAGAGCTAGGGGGCACGGGAGCATGTGTGCGTGTCTGTCTGCGTTTGTCAGACGATGGTGGAATAGCGCTGCTACACAGTTATAGCATTTATTTTAACTCATCTGGATTACAAATAGGAGGAGGTTGCTGTTAATTGTGCGCCAGGTTGTCAAGTAGACGTGAAGTGCACAGAATTAATACATAAGTCTATTCGGACAACACCTGCTTTGCATAGTTTGTTTCCAGCCAGCTGTGGCTCGAGGGAAGGCAGTGTCGCTCTGTTGGGTCACTGCTGGAGTCCCGACTGAAAAATGGCCTCACATCCACCTGTAGCAGTCCCATTGTGTAAGACTCGCTATCTTTGATTGTTTTGGGCTGAAGTTCAGAATCCCTCTGGACTGATTGCAGCGGGTTCAGATCACCTGTGTACAGAATGTGGAGACTGACTCCTAATAAATGAGTGGAAGCAGCTTGGGGCATTCACCCTCCAAGCCAATCAGGGTGTGACGACGCCCTTTCGTGAAGGCTTAAGCGAGGTGGGGAATGGCAACCCTGGTTGGACTCGCTCTCATTCTGAATCCGTCCCTGACACACTGCTGACCTCATCTCGATGGATTGCCAGCCAGAAACTCTGGTCTGTTTTGGCCCCTCGTGAGATTTCTCTGCTGCCCCATTTCACTCTAGCCGAGGGAAACTGTGTTTATTCTTCAGCCAAATTGAGTGACCACAAAAGTGTTACTTGCCTTGGAAACAGCCGGACGCCTGCAGGTTTTCTTTTGTCTGTTTATATTTGGTTTATCTTAACTGAACTCCTTGAAATCCAAGTTTCCAGTTTGAAGCTGACAGTTCTCAACATTTTTAACATGTTCTTTCATTTGGGACTTGAGAGCTTGTAAAGGCACATTTCAGTTTGATTATTTCCTGAAGAAACATTTTTTGGATTATCCACGTGGTCGACACGGGGCATTCCCTGTTGATATACATCTTTTTGTTAATATCTTTAAGTAGGTTGGGGCTGGTTTGTAAGCATTTTACTGCCAGTACTGCAAACCACCTGATGGATACACACATTCATGGTCCCCAGAGGATGAATCATTTCTGACTGTGAGGATCCCCTGACTTTCCCTCTAGCCCCAACAGAGGGTCAGAATTTCAAATTATCCAGTACTCTGGTTTATCTAACAGTTTTTTTTTTCTATCAGCACCAAAATCAGTATGACTATATTATTAGTTTCCTCTGTTTGATGCATTTTTTTTTCTTTTTTTCTTTTACATTAGTCATACTTGGGGCTGGGTATCGATGTCACTCATACAATACCTTGACTTTGATAATGTTTTCAGAACGATGCCACTTATATGAAATACGTTCTAACACAATTTTATGTTACACATAGACGTTGTGAGCCCCATATCTGGGTGAAACCAAGTGTTTTGTTTTTTTTCCTGCATACCTCAAGACAGCCACTCACAAGCTATTGTGGCATGTTGCATACTTATTGGCTCACTTACATTGATGACATCAACTCCTTTGGTATTGAACTTGGGTATTAAATGATGAGCCATTTTTTTGATACTTGATGGCATAGCAGCAATTTGGTTGGTGCCATAAAGGTATCGATGTTCAATACCCAGCCCTACCCATCTATCACATAAGTATGACTGACCAACTGTATAGCAAGAGGCTGACCCAATGTCCCAACATATTGGCTGAAACATATTGGAAACCCAAGTGTCAAATGTCATGGGGAAAAAAGAAAAAACATGGCATGTGGAGAGCAGCTTCGCCTTGTGAAGGTCAGCCACTTCAAATTGTGTAGCTGTTCTCCACCTTTCTGGCCACTCTGAAAGAAAACATGGAGGAGGTTTTTAGAAGTTCAGTGAAATTCTGCCACGGTTATTAACAGTTTGCTGTGTGGTCAGCAGCAAATGCAAAACACATAAGATAAGACAATTAAAGTCATTAAACATGTTGGTACTATACATAATATAATACAAAGTTAAAGTGATTGAAGTAAAATTAAAACTACAACAATAAGAAAGTTTTTAGCTGTGTAAGAAACCAAGAGGGATTAATGGTACATTATTTAATGGAGACCTACAATATTTATTTCTTCAGTATTTTATGTTCACGTGCATCTAAAAGATCTTGAAAGTTAAAGTCAGCACAGGCTCTTCTCTCCCACAGGTCCTGAAACACCTTGTCCGTAGTCCCGCCTTTTAATTCTGTGACTTTGTGACATCACCGTGTCACAAATTTGCATATTCTATTGGCTAGAACTGATTTTGCAAAGCTGCTTTGTTGTTGTAACTGGTGCTGGGTGAAGTCTGTATGATCTGACCAATCAGAAGGGACTGGGTATTCAGGAGGGGGGCCTTAAAGAGACAGGAGCTACAGTGTTTCATCCTAACTTTATTCTAGTATTAACCCAAAATAAAATTATGAACCTGAAAATTAGCATAATATGTCTTCTTTTAATTAACTGTTTAGAGCTTATTGAACACAAGATAAATGAAAACTTAAAGCTGTTGCACCTAATTTTCCAAATCTCTGCAGAAGAAGGCTGCGGTCAAGTGTTGGCAGAACACATCACCTCCTCATATCATGTATTCTTGTTTCATTTGACTGGAAAATGTATTGATTACCTTTGAGCATATTCACAGTGCTTCTAATAAAGGCAGTGTACAGTTTTTCACATTCAGCAGCAATGTTGGTTGCTCTATTGCACCATGCAGGATCAATCATCCTAAGAAAGCAGCACAATCCATTTCAAATAATATTTCGGATACAGGTATGCTCTGGGCAGCCGGGCTTTGACAGCTGAAGGAAGCTAACTCTTTCTTCGTGCTTATTGCTATTCATGCTTCCTGCTGCCGACTGGCCCCCTTAATTATTCAGCTGAATAAATTACCTATAAAGCAGAAAGTGGAGTCACGGCGTGCCAGGAGGGAGCAGGCCTGTCAGCTTCAAAGGGCCAGAACCTGCATAGATCCTGTGGGCTTCACTCCACTTAACACCAGTCACTAGGTATATATGTCTAGGCTTTCATAAGCCTGGCTTAAATGTCAGGGGGTAGATGGCTCCCAAGTGTGGGGCTCAATATTGAATAGAGCTCACATTTAAATCAGACTGTGTGGCTTTAATGACCTTCATTGGAATTAAGTGAATAGAGGTTGAGGGAGAGGTCAACATCACGGCCAACATAAGACGATTTGAATTTCTCTCATTTAAATGTTGTGGTCATTAGCAATACCCTTGAACCAGAGTCTTCAGGGTCTTCAGTCCCTCATATTTTATACAAATGAATATGTTCCATGTCAAAAAGTTGACAATATGTTCTGCCAATAGTTTGCCTAGTTTGTAAGTAGTTTGTCCTCAGGTGAATTAGGTTGCAGATTATAAAAAGAGATACATTTATTTAAGCTGAGGTTTTTTTTTTCTTCTACTTCTTCTTATTAGCTTGTTATATGTTGCGTACTGCAGCGGTTTGCACGTAATGGACCAGGCATGACCATAACCTCCGCAGGGGCTCAGAGAGTCCGGGTGGGTAGACTAAATATCCTCAGATCCTTCCGTAGTGATTTCTGTCAAGGTGCTGTTGAGCAATGTGTTTAACCCCCAGCTGCTCCGGCCGAGCTGTCAAGTGTAAGAGAGACAGCGAGATATTATGTGGTTGCAGCGGTTATCTCCCAGGCGTGAATATGTGTAAGTGATCCAATGAATGTGAAGCAGGCGGTTGAAGGAAAAGGGCGAGCGTGGTCAGCAAACCCTGTCCCTGGATAGATAAACTTAGATGAATGATAGCGGAGTGCAGGTTCTTGTTACCAGAGCTGGTCTGCTGTGCTTTGGGAATGATTTTTTATTTTTTCTCCTCTAATAAAATCAGCTTTAAAATACCTGCACCGTCCGTTCTTTAAGCCTTCTTATAGCTAAAGCCATCAGATCAAGAATATGTCAGATGTAAAAAAAATAATGTGGGTTGAAGCTCAGAAAAAAAGGTTCACCCTTCACTGTGGTTTCTACGGGTTGATCCTCGGAGGAATACCAGGAAAAAAGACTTGTTCGCTTTCGAGTAAAAGGCTTTTTTTTTTGCCTCACTGCTGTGAGTTGTGAGAAGATTAGTTCTCATCTCACTGCATGTCAGTGTGTTAAAGGTATAACTTGTAATGTAAAGGCCAGAATTCGAAGCTAGCTCCAGAAATACAGGAGGCAGCATAATGGCTTCCCACTTCTGCTCAAGATATTCTTCGCTGATAGCTCTGAGACTAATGTATGGCGGTTTGACGACAAGGGATGTGGTGATGAGGCGGTTTCAAAGCGGCTTCAGTGGACGGAATGTGTTGGTGAAAATGACGTGTAGAGCCAGAAATGTTTTTACATCTTCGGTTGCTTTCACACCTAATCTGTTTGGTTCGGTTTAACAGACCTTGGTATGTTTTTTCCTTTTGGGCTGGTGCCAAAAGCAGTCAACAGAACCCTGGTGTGGACCAAACAATCTGACCAAGACGACTTCTGAAGGCGGGCCGCTGTCTCTGGTGCCAGTAAGTTGCGGTATCAAAGCAAGAGAACCAACCAAGGGATTTTTGATAAGACTGCACGTTTTCAGAAGCTTAATTGCTAATAAACCCATCTGCTAATTGTTAACTGTTAGGAAGTGATCTTTATAATTGATCCCGAGCCTGTAAGCTGTCTATTTATGAAAAATCATTTAGCGGTAACATGTATGCAGGCCAGCGTGGGAATATTCCTTGATTAACAGGTCAAAAGCTGTTAAGACGGCTGCGCTGCATTCCACTTCATGTATTTTGTCAGTTCATTAAGTCCACTAACAAGTGTGTAACAGCAATCCCACACTAATAAGCCCCAAATCATTACTGTACAAGAAGCCTCCTTTTCATCCCGTCTCTACCTGCCAGTTGTTAATCATAACATGTGGCGGATTAACAGTCTAATTATACAAATAATTAATAAAATGTGATCAAGAGCTGGACATGAACAAACCAAGCTTTAAGTCAGGTTTATTAATTCATGTCAAGTTTGAAGTGTTTTTTTTTGCACTGAGCTAACAAGGCAATTAAGCAACTTCTAGTTCAGTGAAAGAGAGAAGCTTGAATTTGAGTGTGAATGGTTGTATTTACTGTTTAGTAAGGAAAACAGGCTTAAGAATATTTACTTTTTTTTATAATATTTTTTTACTTTATTTTGTTTATTTATTACAATAGTAGCTATAAAGTGTATGAAACATGGAAAACTTGCCGCCAGCATTTTCCTAGTTGAAACCACGGGGGTTATACTAAAGCACTATCTGAAGTAACAGTTTAGATTTCAATTTATGAGTTTGCAAAACCAACAAGTCGTGGTTTTATGGGAGGTTGTCACTGAGCTGTTGCCAACATTGAACCTTAAAACATTAAAAGTGCCAGGATAGCATTCCCTGAGCTAATTGCTTAAAAGCCGTTTCACACCGGTGCAATACGAAAATGCGGCACGGATTTGCGGAATATCCGTGCAACATTTTTGCGCCTGTAAAGCATGCAGTCCGGTGCGAAATGTTCGCATTCTTGTGTTCTAATTTCGCACCAAACGAGAAAAAGTTGCGGTTCATTATCTGACAGGAGTGCTCAAGCTCTTCAGCACCCACAGAGCCGGCTAATAACAATAGCAATTGAATGGGCCCTTGATCAAGCATTTGTGTTTTTTTTGTTTTTTTTTTATAACTCAAAAGGATGACAGTATTTCCAGCTAAAAAAAAATCTCTCTCCTCCATTGTTTGTTTTGTGTCGCTGCGTGGTGTACACGTGAGTTGTCCTCATGATGAAAACGTGACTTGTTGCACACGTGACATCACTCCCCGAGACGCAAGAAGAAAGCAAAAATATATTTTTACTAAGGAAAATGACAAAAATAATAGTAACGCACAGTGACTTGAATAAGTAACTTTAATCTGATCACAGGTTTGGAAATATTAACGCGTTAGATTACTCGTTACTGCAAAAAGTGGTCAGATTGGAGGCATCATTGATTGTGTAGCTTAAGTGCAACTGGAGCTTGAAGATGCAAAGAAAAAAAATAAAAAGAGGATAATTAACTTTGAGCAAGTTTGGAGGAAAGTCGGAGTTATGGAACCATTTTAAACAAGTCGTGGGCAGTGATGATAACATGTGTCGGCTTTGTGGAGTGCATTAAGTGCGGCACTTGTTGCATTATTCATTAAGCTAATTCTAAACAGACTCCTGTAGTTCAAACAACTCGGAATTGTAGTTGAGAACGTCAGTTATAACAGCCCATGCATTAAAAAAATGTTGGGTTTAAATCAGGCTCATAATTACAGTTAATGTGTTGGGCTGGGCTCGGACACAATGTGCACGGGCTCGCAGATGGAAATAATGATCCGCACGGAAATTCGCACACACAAACAGCTTTAACACAGATACTTCAGCTTTGTATAACTGGTCATCTATTCTATGCAAAAAAATAAGGTTAAACCAGTCTGGCCCTTTCTAAAGCCTGTTTAAAGTCAGCCCAGAACAAAGGAAATAATAATGATGATAATAATGATAATGATGATGATAACAATAATAATAATAACAACAACAAAAACAAACAGTTGGGACTGTGGGAGTGAAGCAAACACAGAGAGAACAAAATATAACCGAAATTCTAACCCAGGAGATTGTTGCTGTAAGGGTAGCCTCTTTTGAAATAAATCAAAGTAACTCTGTGTTCTTTTTAATCATGGAAACAATATCTGTTTTACACTGTGTCTTTGAATTTCCAGGTCTGCTTTTGAATAATGACTTGTTAACCTCGGGGGCAGAGCGCATCTCCCTGGCCTGAGTGTCTTCACTTTGACAATGAAAGCTAAATGTGCCTCACTAATGTCATATAAATGCCACTCCAGACTCCCGCTAGGGCTGTAATTGCCACTCTGACTCACTGCGCACCATGTCAGACGGCACTGACAAGTAAATTACGCAATAATGCCACACTAAACTGGAGCTCAAAGCTATTCACCATGGGTGCCCAGACAGTGGCCACAATAATTACAAATTTCAGAGGTTTGTGACAAAGAGATTGTGAAGACAGCGATGGGATATGATCCAAATAAATATCAAATGAAGATTTATGGTAATTGACTATAAGCTTCTTGATTGTTTTTATGCACTTTTTTAACCCGTAGTAAAAACAAAAAAAGGAAACCATGCAGCCAAGGCTGTTTAAAATGCACAGTGAGCTGAGTATGACAGCATGATGCGGCTGACTATGACAGAACTGTTTAAGTTTTGCTAGATATGATGTCAATACATCATCAATCATCTGACTGAAGTGCAGAGAAATGCTCTCCTGCTGTGGACATTTTGGATGTCTGACACAGCATGCTGCCACTGCACTGTAGAAAGCAGATAGAAATGCACTGAATTTGACAAAAAGTACGCTTTTTTCACCAATTTATTACTGTGACAAGCATGGGAGGACATTTAGGGATTGATTTTGAGTCACTGGGTCATATGACATGGTAGCTATTGAAAAAAACATCCGATGCTCTCATAGAAAATTGTGATTTTTCATTCAAATATTCATGGAAACAAGAAATTCGACTAAAATCTTGTGGTGTGTCTCACTCTACTGGTATAACAAGACATTTTGGTATTGATTTTGAGTCAGTGGGTCAAATGACCTGGAAGCTATTTAAAAAAAAACGGCTGATGTTTTCATAAGAAATGCAGAATTTTCTTTAAAATATTCATGAAAAATAGAGATTTCACTAGAATCCAATTTCAAAAACAGGTGTAGCTCATTCTACCAGTGTGCCAGTATCATTATTGCAGGTTCAGAATAATATATTTTGAATTATATATTTACATGACAGCTAAGACTTGGTGTGGGAACCAAGAGTTATCGAGCCAGTATTGGCTGTAGAGTGGTAGCTGCACTGGACCCCTCAGTGCTTGGGGTGCTGACTATGTGGCAGCTATGACAACAGTATGTGTTTGAAACTTGTATGTTGAAGTAAACATGTATGTAATACTGTGATCCGACCCTCTCACCGAAGTTACATAGCGCAGAAACAAGTGATAGAGGGGCAGAGTGGCTGAGACAGAGACACCATTCACCTTATTATAAGACACTGTGCCATCAACATGGTGTTTGATGAAAATGGCATATGAAGCAGAGGTAAAAAAAAAGTTACATAATGTTACTTTAAGTCTGTTGCTTATCACTTCTTGCTGACACGTCATCCGTAATATGCTATTAGGTTGTAATCATTTCTCTTTGGATCAGACTGGAGAGTAATCAATAATCCATGATCCATCATGCATGCATGGGAAAAATTCTGAAGATTCGGCGTGCAATGGTACATGTCTTTTGTCCTGAACCGTCACGCTGCATGCAGTTACATGAATCACATGTGTGATTAACATATGTTGCTGTTTTCCAACTTTCCAACTGTTTTCCAACTGCCATGAGCCAAAGCTTAAGAGAAGACACAGTTACTGTCTGTGCAGTATAGCGTGAAGGAAAATCTTGGGTGGTCGTCTGAGGAGGATGGTGTGTCTGCGTCGTTTGACAGTTGTGTGTGTGATGGAAACACATCAAACAAGCTACTGCATGTTAAATGTTGTCACCCTGATGTGTCAATCACATGCATCGAATATTATGTCCCAACTGTTTTAAACAAGCTTCTAAATTTGAAAGCAAACATGGACAAAGACCGTACCAATGCAACTGGCGTTTCTTTTTTTTTTTTTTTTGTGAATCGGCCCGCATAAAAATATGAGCTATGCCAAAGTTTATGTTCACTCTTTTTTACTGCTTTATGCACGACCAAGCAATATGAAGCAGCTTTTAGTTATTATGCCCCCCAGCCTGTGAAAAAACCCTTCCCGAATACCTGAGGTCTGGCCGGACTGCCAGCTCTTTTAAATCAGGGCCAAACCATTACCTTTTACTGAGGCTTTCCAATAAATTACATACATAGAATCTTTTTAATCTGTAACTATTTATTTGCAATTTTTTTTTTTTGCTTTGTTTGATTGTCTTTTAAATGCAACTGCAATGTTTTATGTTCTTTTTTTTATGTATTTGTCTGCATCTGTAAATTTAGTACCTTGATTTGCCTTGTGTCTGAATGGTGATACATAAATAAACTGGCCCTGCCTACAGGCTGTACCATCAATCTCAGGTGGACCTAGGTGGACTGTCTGTTGAAAATAAATTACAAGAAACTTAAGCCTCATGCATTTTGAGGTACATACCACACCATTACTTTGAGGACTGTTACGCTGAAGATGATTAAATTTACTGAGACAGCAATCATAATACAGGTGCTGTCCAGTGGCGGCCACGAAACAGACCCGTCTTCCTCCGAGTCCCAAGCAGCTGAGAGGACAGACTGCTGAAGTGTTAACAGCTGATCTGTTTATTTACAAGGTGGTAAAAATGATGGAGTCGGAAATAACTTTTTAAAGGTGGCTTGCTCCACATACCAGAGAAGACAAATCTGACTGGGGAGGTAACAAATACGCCCTAACGACTCCAAAGAAAAGACATTACAACTCAACCTCCCTGAATTAAATAAGATTAATAAAACAGGCAGCCCACCACCATTGCATCTTACCAATCACAGCTGAGATAAGAACAAGTGTGGCGGGGTGAAAGGAGCGGGAGGTGAGCACCTTCTTGGCTCCCTGTGCAGTCTGCTGTCACCTAGAGCCAAACACGCACTGAGTAACAATCCTTTTTTGTCCTGATACATTCATACATGCACGCACACTTGTCATACATCACGCATCCTCATGCATTTTTTGGTAATCAATAACATGGTTTTAAAGTTTTTATAGTCCCCACAAACGTATTACATACAGTATCTCCTTCATGCTGCTTGCATTCCTATATGCCAATCCTTCTCTCTTCGGGGTCATGTTCCTAGTTAAGCCATTCATAGTCGCGCGCCTGATTACAATGTTTATTACCCGTCAGCCTACACAAAGCCGAGAATTTCCGAGGAAGAAGCAGCAGCAGCAACAGTGACAGCCCGTGCAGGCTAATCTGCCAGCCATGCGAGCCTTCGGGGCAGGGTTTGGTAATGTGATTTAGATGAGTTTCCCACGCTGGTGTGTCACCGCCGTCTCCCTTCAGTGCTCTGGCGACAGTCCCTCATTACACACCGTGCCACCGTCAGCCGTATCGCCAACGAGCGTGACAGTTTTTGACACTGGGACACCCGTTTCTTCTCGGAGCAGAATGAGGAAGGGATGGGGAAAGGAAGAGTTTACAGAATTAGATTTAACACAATTTGGAATTCCCTTGTTTTTCACATGTTAAATGACATGTTTTAAGTTATTAAAGAGTATTAGGACTCAACAAAGTTTGATAACGTGGCTGTACAGTGGGAGGATTTGGATCCCAACGTTAACACTGTGATTAAGGGCTGTTGTGTTGGCGCTCTTGAGACAACGTCTGTACTCCAAATGTGTATGTAGGGTGACTGTTTCCAACTTATTTTTATCTGGAAGCTAAACCTTCTTCATCAGTTTAATGTGCTTGTTCTGCTTGCTTAATTTCTCTGGCTAAGATTTGGACCAATGATGAATAACTCAACATCTTCTGTCTCTACTTGCACCTGCCCGCTGGCAACCAGTTTCAAGTTTGGATTCATACTCAGAACAAGTACGGGGAACCACTAACTTCTGCTAACTGTAGCTGCCATTTGCTAGTTAGCTCAGTTTTTCATCTCGAAAGTGTTCAGTTAATTACAGAGACCCAACATTTCCCCCATGAGCAAGCATTTGGCGACAGTGGCATGAAAAAAACTGCCTATTAACATGCAGAAACCTCGACGCAGAACTGGGCTTAATGATGGGCAGCCATCTGCACAAGACCTTTGGACAGGGAGGGGACAGGGCTAGCTGGTTAGCATGCTAACTTCAGTATCTCTTTGGAACACAATGTCAAACTTTTCTTTCTTCACATTCTGCTGATTATTTTAGTTCATTTGAACATTTTCAACTAAAATCCTTGCACTTTGCACATTTTAAGCGAGCTCATATCGGCGCAGATCTAAATGTTTGAGCTTTTTGTCAATTTGGACATGCTAAATATTGTTCGATTGATTAGATCTCCCACAATTCGATAGTTCGACAACTTTACAGAAACAATGTCCACCTTTTTTTTTTTTTTTTTTTCAGTGTCACAGAAGTGCCTTAAAGCATCTGGCGAAGATGTTTTGGCAAGGTTCGAGGACACAAACTTAAACACTCTCTCGCTCCCACAAGTTTAAACATACAGTCGCGGTCTTGAATCTGAAGTGTAGTTGACAAGAAGGTATATGTAGTGATATGCATTTGAGTCCTTTGTCTTGTTATGATTTTAGACAAGGACGACAAAAAAAAAAAAAAAATTTGGTTCATCTTTGTGTTTTAGCCAATGCTGATGAAGGGCACTATTTGGGAAAGTAGATGATGGCGCTTTGTACGTTCATTAAGGCCAAACAGTTCTTCTGTTTTAAGCTTTTCCATTTGGGTATACAAAGTAGGCACAATTGCGAGAAAAGCTGGATTGAAAAGGGAGAAATAAGGTGGAAAACAAACTTCATCAAACACGTTTCTTCCACCTCAAAGGATTCTGCCCAGTGTCAGTCTGTGTCAGGTGGTGGAATAGTAGAAAAATAAGGAAAAACTATTTGAGACATCACGTACCTACAGTGAGTCTCTTTGGGAATGTGTGTGTAGAGGTGGATATACATACTTTAGGTGTGTGAGAACGGCATGCTTAGGCACGTGTGTGTTTTGCGTACAGTGTCGATGAATAAGTGGCTGTTTTCAGAACTCTCCTTGCCTCCGGGTTGGGCACCGAGGCTTTGGCTGTTTGCCGACGAGAAATAATGGAAAGTGTCCTCTGCTGCCTCCTTCCCCGCATCCCCTGTCCCTGTAGTGACGCTGACCGAACAATGCCACACTCATCTCCAACAGAAGAGGCATGAGTGACAGGCAGTTCAACCTGTCTCGTGTGTGTGTGTGTTTGTGTGTGTGTGTGTGTGTGTGTGTGTGTGTGTGCGTGCGTGTGTTTTGTGTTTCAGTTCCCAGTAGATGTTAGCAACAAGGCAGCGAGTGACTTCCAGTTGGTCTTCATTAACCCCACGGCTAGGTTGTCAAAACGCCTCCGTATCCCTTTTGAACTAAATCGAACAAAACCCAAACAACCATGAGTATTTGCAGCTGCTGGCTTTCCATTTGGCTCCATTCGGACATCATCAGGAAAAATATTTGGAACAAAGAGGACTTTGAGAAGTCAGGACAAGGGCGAATTTCTTCATTCCTCGCCCCCCTCTGGTGTTCTCCTACTCTAGTCTCAATCAGACAGCCTGGTTATCTCTGCCAACCAATTATTTGATTAGGAAGGAAGGAAGGAAGGGTTTAAATCGTTTAGGCCACTTCGTAATAAGGAGGGGACACTATAGAATCCCAGAGATCTAGCAAATACCACAGGGCTAAGCCGCAGTACGAAGGGATATAATCTAAAAAGCTTCCAAAATAATTTTAACCACACACACGCACACACACACACACACACACACACGCACACACACACACACCAGTCTTAAAGGAGCACTATGTGGTTTTGGAGAAGAAATTTAACCACAAATGTATTCATTACAATAACAATGAGGTAATAATACAAACTCATAATAACAGTAGATGGAAGCCTTTTTTGTTCTAAAGTCTGCCATGTGATCAGTTTTCCTTTGAAATCCTTGCAACTATAAATCTGGCAGCATACTCCAATTTGAATTGATTTGACTATATGCACTGGCAGGCTGGTGGCGTTGAGATCAAAATGACACTCATTTGGCCCCAGTCACCACAGAGTTTGCATGCTGGCAGCCACTGCTATAACTGCAGGTGATGCATCAACCTTGACTTGCGACTGTATTTTAAGAAGCACAATTTGTCTCATCTGTTGCACGAAAAGACCAAACTGTCCATCCTATCAGGTGAAGAAAAAGGCCTCTCTCCTCTCCAGTGTTTTATTAGTGAAAAAATAAGACCAGGGCCACCGCTAAATCGCCTTCTACCTCTGGAAGTATTGGCTGTTGCTGGTGTTGTACTTTTGTTTTGGTATGTACTAATGTTTCTGGACTGTTCTTCCATGGCTCATTTTGTCTCACCTTTTGGTTCAGTTCAGCTGTAGCAGACTTGTTGTTCAGAACTTTTTTCTGTTTGAATTTTTCCTGTTTCCCATGTGTCATTTTACATGCAAAGCAGAACGAGCATGACAGAAACATCCAACCGCCTCTCGGGCTCATGACTTGCTTTCATAGCACAGGATGTGATGCAACAGGAAGGCAATGGATTCACACATTGCTATTGATTTCCAACTGAAACAGCTCAGGTTCTCACAGCTGGATGGAGGCATTAATATTGAGTAGACTTCGGAGGCACTGATGTTCAAAGGAATCCGTAGAAGACCTATAGTGAGCTTACCGTGTTATCCAATGGCTGCTTGAATACTGGCCACACCTGTGTCGACATCATACGTAAGGCACATGTGTTCATGTGGATACGCCGTATGCTCCATCATGAGAACTGAATATATTTGAATACACAACCAGATGGACCAGTGAGCGTCTTTTCTAGCAACATCAGGGGCCCCCGCATCACATTTATTTGAGCCCTTGTGACAAGATGTGACCTATTCAGGGCGTTCTTTTCACATGGTAATGCTGCAAGGACAAGATGGAATTAAATAAAAACAAAAGATGACATTGTGGGCTGTATTTCATAACTTGAAATGACTCATTTAAATGAAGAACTTTTTTTTTTTCATGCCGGGGATGTGACACAAGGTAGTCTGCTGTTCTGAAGTGCTGAAGAGGGTACACGCACAGCACATGGTGGCATCGCGAGTGTCAGACTGATGCAGTGTCAGCACCCACGTTGTGTAAATGTATTTCGTTGGTCTTAAATTCAGGTGTGGTCAGGCGCACTCATGGCTATCTTGAGGCAGCAGAATGAGACTGCGTCATAAACCAACAAAAATCTGGTGTTAGTATATAGTGTTGTGTCTTGTTGATCAGCTGGAGTGTCTTTCAGGGGGTCTTTTTTGATTCTACAAATATCAACAAGTATTACAAACCACACTCAACCACCCATGCCTGCAGTACACACACATACACTGTTTCTCCAATACTAGCCTAAGATGTCTTCTCTTAGGACGACATTTCAATTTTTGTCTCCAAGCTAGATAAGCTTGATTAGTCTACACCTGTCAGGGTTTGCAAAACAGACCAAACTGCAGGACTCTGGGTGAGCTTTAATAATGGAAAGCTGAATCAAAACAAAAACAGCAGGCAACACAAACTGAGACAACAGGCAGAAGTACATCTGAAGTAAGAAAAATAAAAAAATACAAAAAAGAAGGTACCAATCGATAAAGTGCTAGGCAGCAAACACAGCTGAGACACGAGGAGCAAACTGAGAGAAGGAGACAAACCTGTTAATCCATGGAAGGTAAAACAAATCTGGTCAATCGCAAAGATGGGAAAGAGACAAAGACATGATGTGAAACAAAGCATAACACATGACTCTTTCAACATAAAAGAGGACACAACTAAACTAAAACCCCAAACTGTGACATCACCTTAATGAGGTCTCTTTCCATCCCTTTACCTTTATCCATTACCCTGAGGCTGTAGTTTATGGAGGACTAAAAGTGCCACAATTAAATAAATAGATACACCATTAAATCATTAATTAAATGTGTCATTAATAAATTAAAATTGGAATTAAATGTGTCATTAATTCATTAAAATATCAATTCATTCGATGTAAAAAAAAAAACCATATAATTATTTCACTATATAATTAATTATTTCATGGTCCTGTGTTGCAGTGCTTCATGAATTTATTTTATCAGTCAAACTCACCCATCAAAGTCGATGGGCCGTTCCTAACACTTGATTGGTTACCCTGCACATCAAGTCAAGGCAAATTGATTCCAGATAATGGACTGAAGCAATCAAACAAAACTTTATTGGCAACGCTGTGGAAGGCTCGGTCCCCTGCTAGCCCCACTGTTGATGCAGCATGTATCATCCCCGGCTGAATGATGGTCAGACTCTCTAACTGATGGTCGAAAGTGTTTATTACAGGAACCTTGTACACTCTCGAACACACCTTCGAACACCTCATCTCCGTTCCTCTGTACCGACAGGATAGCTGAGCTAATGCTAATTAGCGTTCCCGCTAGCTCAAACATGCTATATCAAACTGTACAAATCTGTAAAAGTTACAATCTGAATTAAACATTAAACATGTCATGAAGCGATATGACAACAAACCCTGTGCCCTTTATCAGCCAGGTGCTAAGTAAATCATTTTCATCGCGTTCAGCAAAGACCATGCAGGCACACTTCCATCACGCAGACACACACGATGTTCTTCTTTCGGTTTCAGGACTTCAGACCAAAGCAATGGATTAGACTTAATTTGTGTTAGCCCCGCCCACTGACTTTGATGGGTGAGTTTGAGAGATAAAATAAATTCACAAAGCACTGCAACACAGGACCATGAAATAATTAATTAAATAGTGAAATAATTATATTTGTTTTTTTACATAAAATGAATTGGTATTTTAATGAACTGACACATTTAATTCCAATTTTAATTCATTAATGACACGTTTAATTAATTTATGATACATTTAATTAATTATTTAATGGTGTATTTATTTATTTAATTATGGCACTTTCAGTCCTCCATAGTGGTTCATAGTGGTGAAAGGGTGAGAGGAGAGGCATCTTAACCGTGCTACAGTCACTCAGTTTAATATTGTTCAGTCACACTCACTGTACCCTTATTTGGGTACAGTGAGTCCCACCTATTCAGAATCCACAGTCTCCATCTTGACAACTTGCTGTTGGGGCTTTGAATACAAAAATCTAAGCATCTCATCCTTGTCAACTCACTCTCATGGGTTCTTTAGAGACCCTCTGAACACTCCTGAATCCTTGTTGAGAATTTCATTTTGAAAGTCAACCACCACTTCTAAGGCCCCCGCTAAGATCCCTCTTTATTTCAGGGTTTTACTCCAGAGATCCATGTTAAACTACTGTAACAAACTAGGGCTTGTAATTTGAAAGTCTTTTGAAAATCCCTTAGTCATGCTAGCTGCGACTCTCCAGGGGAAGGTCACCATCTGCAATTGATCAACCAGAGAGATGTTTCATGCGATAAGAGGTTCAGGCAGGATAGTTGGGAAGAGACCGGCGGTATTTTTGTGTGAATAGGTCTACATGAGTGTGAAGTAGAGATCAATGGATCTGTGCAACTTTGGTTTTATGTCTTAGGCCTTTTTTTCCTCCAACGAGGTGAGATTTATTGGCTACTGTAGGACTGCAGGATCATGTTTCAGTCTGTGCCCCTGAAGGTTTTTCATAACAGGGACGCACCTGGGGATGTGTATGACTGATCAATATCTGTTACAGTGCTGCCCACCGAGATCGGCCCAAATGAGCAGTTATTCTGGCTGACTGAGTGTACAGTGACAGCCAATGAGGCTTGTGGCTGTTTGCTCAGCCCACTGCACTTCAGCCCCTAACACCTATGTGGTCCCATAATAGGGTGAAGCCTGGGTGAAATAACTTTTAATTGGTGAAATGTCCCGGTTGCGGTTCCCCACTGTGTTCACAGAGCTGGGGTTGCGACTAAAACTGATGGCATGCGAGAGAGGCCTCCGTACCGTGCCACAAATGTGTGACAGAAAAATGAATCCCGGTGAAAGTTGGAGCTAAATGGACATTAAACAAAACAAACTAAAAACATGTGAAATAACACATTAAAAGACACGTCTTGATTCAGTGGTTATGTTAGGGTCTGTTAAGTAGCAGAAGCATCATACAGACCTTGTAAAGGACTTTACAATTAATGCTTATTGCCAAAGCAGACACCAGGAAAGGCTGAAAAATGCCTTCTGATCCAGACAAATATTGTGTCGGAGTAACTGTCAGAGTATAATGAAATGGGTATTTATGCAACCATGCACACAGTTCAAACTGATGCTAAGCTTGTCGACAGACAGAATCTGTAATCAGTCAACAACTCGGGGCCCTCGGGGACATGCTGTTCTAATGAAATCTGAGGAAACACAGAAAAGCCTCAAAGAATAGAACCCGCCAGTATGCACACATTTTACTATAAGTTTCCAACCTTTATGTTTTCTTTTTTTACGATGCTTGATGAGCGCTGACAAGAAGCATCGTTCATACAGTAAGTCCTCCGAGAGCCCCGTGGAGTTTAATAGTGAAACGGAAGGAAGCTATTTTCAGAGAAGACTTTTTTTTGCGGGGTTTTAGCATTCATGCCAGGCAAAAAGGGAAATTAACAAAATGCCAACAGCTGAATGCGGAAATGCACGGACAAGGAAGTCTCTGGCATCACACTCCCGTCAACATTACCTGGGGGAGAACTATAAGCTAATTAATCATCCACGATAACAATATGCACCACAGCACACGCTCACCCTCTGCAGATTATAAAAGGTAAAATAGATCACAGTATTGTGTTCCTTTATACGGTATAGCCGACACTATCCACAGCCCGGTCACTAGAAAAAAATGTCGGCAGTTTATGTTTGTGTTCGTGGCAACACAACGGGATATTTTTTCGAGAGGGATTTAAGACATCTCCAGTAATTTGTGGCAACCAAAGTTCTGGTATTTTGAGCCAAAATATGATCTTTCCTAACCCTAACCCTGAGTTTTGGGTCTAAAGCTAACCCAAACAGTAGTGCAGCACTGTCACGATGTGCTACACGAAATGTAAAGTTGCAACATTTTATTCTGGCAACTAGGTTGCTATCCAATATGCTGGAGGTCAGTGCAGGAGTCAAATGCTGACCCACATGTCTGTCGGTATGGAGCAGAGCTGATATTAAAGGATCGCAAAGGTCAAAACCATCGTAATGTGTAACTTACATTATGATTCAGTGCAGTATACAGTATTCTGAAGAAGCCTAGTATTTGGATCAACATCTGTATGTAGTCAACAACTGTCAAGTAAAGAACAATTCTATACTATTTGAACAATTTTGTAAGATTATACTCAACTTATAAATAAATGTTGTTTTTACCATTTCAGGTTGTATTTTATAATATGTGACAGACATTTTGAAAGTGTCTTTAGAAAGGGTGCTTATTTGACAAAAAAAGAAACTTTGAGTTTCCCTTTGTTTCTTTTTTTTTTAACTGCGTATCACAACTTAGCAGCCTCAACCAACTTTATTATAAGCAATCACACCTACTAACAACTAAGCAGCTTCAACTCCTCCATTTTTTCTTTCCCTTTTATTTGAAGCTCTCCCACTTTCTCGTGTCCAATGAGAGATGTGAGCTCTGACGGTTATTTTTCTGTGCCCTTAATTCAGACTTGAGTGGGTAGGTTGGCTCAAAAGACTTGTGCTTTGTGTTAAAGTGGGATTTCATGGCACTTTTAATAATCGGCATGGGACATGGAGACACAGTGTCATACTGTTGGTGACCGCTGGTATAATGCCACAGTGATGCAACATTCCTGTGGTAATTAAGGTCATTACTTTTACTTCCCACATGTCAGATGAATAACCAGCACCGAAAAAAATGTGTGTGATGTGGGACATACCATCATAAAAACTCGACCAAACTTTGTATTTTCATAAAATGTTAACAATAGCTCCTGTTGAAAAGAGAGCCAAACTACAGCTGAGGACGTTGCACATGCATCAGTGTGAGACCTCAATTATGTCGCTCCCCATAAAAGTGTGAGTAGGAGAATGAAGAGGAGGTGTAAAATGTTTTTTTTTTTTCCTCTGACTGATTTTTGTATTAAAAGGTCAGCCAAAGGAGAACAGAAGTACAATACTTGAAGTACCCAAACCTCAAGTACTTTGGTGGTAATACCTTCTTTTCAAACGATGATAGGATAAATCTTTGGTTACACACTGACTCTGTCTTTACTCAGGCGATCCAAAACATTTCATTTTGATTTAAAATGGTCGGGTACATTCTGGTGATGGTCGTCCCAGGAAGACGACGCATTATAAGGTTGAGTGTCTGTCTTCTTCAGTGCCTCGTTATCATCTACATTTCACACGTCCCACCGTGTTATGAAAGTAAAGTATTGTACTATCACTGCATGGGTAACCACTGGAATAGCTTTTGCTTTATCTTTTTTATGGTAAGCGTCTTATTCTTGTGATTCATGTCCAGATATATTAACAGTACCTATGACCAAAAACGTTTAACTCGGTGGATACCTGTCGATCCATACCTGTCCCTTACACACACCCACGAGAGACTGTTTGCGCCAAAGGTGGTATTATGTGTCGTTAGTTATATAAAGACCGGGGGCATGAAACTTTTTCAGTCACAGTGGCTGATGGACACCAAATTTCCAGAGTCAATTTAAAATTTTTAGCAGCTCAGGCAGTTTTAAAATAGGAAAAAAACAGCTTAAAAACAATCTTGCCTACCTGCCAGGGTAAAAGTGAGACAGCCTGAGTCACCCACCACAGCCCAAATTACACCGCATTTGGATGGTGAATGGGGTAATTTCATGCCCCGATAGTGCCCAAGCCCTATTATAAATGCACATTATATCACACATTTAACGTCATTTTGAAATGTGTCCATAATGTGTTGGCTGAAACCTGAATCATGTGGTAAAAACTGGCTTATTAGGTTCCCAAGCCAGAAAAGTTCTGACAGCGTGAAGGGCTGTAAAGGGAGAGCATCGGATCAACATATACTTAACGCATTTCCACAGATAGCAAGACACTTCAAGCACTCTGACAGGGCTGACATGGGTCCTCTTGATAATAAGGATGGGGGCATGTACTGTCGACAGGGTGCTCCATGGTTGGAAAGTTTATTTCCTTTTCCACTCGGCTGTCAGCAACAGCCATCTATATTTAATTTTTCCATTTCCCTTCAGCCTGCCCTTTTGCCTTGGTCGTTGCAAAACATACACTCGATCAGATTACTGAAATGTGTTCAGGACCATAATGTGTTGATGTGATTCAGCTAAAAGTTGAGGTGGATATAAAACAAGACAGTATAATACACTGAACCTATATGTGATATGTAAAAAGTTGAACTGCCATTCGTCATACTGCGCCATACTGCCATTTGTCATTCACCTAAAATGATAATAACTGAAAATGAACGTGATATCTCTTTAACGTTCCCCTGGATACTATCTGAACCTCAACTGGATGTCAGAAATGCAATCAAGTGCTACTTTTTCATTAAAGTGGCTATTTCCAATGTAATAATGTCATCAGTGGATCACATGACCACTTGTAGAGACAAACCAACAGAGTGCCGTCCTGCAGCTCTATGGGGCTCTGGAGAAATTCATTGTTCTGTTTTTTTTTTTTTTTTTCCAGGCCGGAACTTTACTTTCCCCATCCTCACATCATCATTTTTGGCTGTTTTTTGAAAAATAGGCAGTACAAAACTGACTGTGCACTAACTGCCCAGCAGCAAACAGACAGGGTTAATGATGAGCTTGTGATAATAATGGTGCACTTAGAAGCTTGAGACACAGTCAGACAGAACATGAGGTGTCTTTTAGACACTGCTTCACTGAATTCAAAGTTACTGAAGATATTTGAGTTCAGAAAATGATTGAGAGGAAAGGAAAACGGGAGAGAGGCAGGAGGTAATAATCCTGCTGGGTTCTGAGATCAGTCAGAGGCTGATGTGCCAACACACCAGCGATATGCAATTAAATAAATGATCATAAATGTTTTTAATGTATATAATCCCCTTTTGATTATTATTTATTTTGTATTTTGCCTGGAAGAAATTTAAATTCTAACAAAACACTTGTATTTGGGCACTTTATTCTGAAATAATACACATTTCTTTTAAAATTTAAGCTCAAACTGAATAGAAAAACAGCTGATCACCAATTAGCCTAATGCCAGTCTTTGGCTTCGGTAAATTGTTTCTCTTACACAATCTCGTTATACTCTGTTGTAGTGGAAACTGTTTAGTGTCTGGTTGCTTGTGAAGTTGGAGATCATATAAACTGTACGTACTCCACAGCACTTATACTTTTCACTCAGTGTTTGCTTAATGCACAGTTTATTAATGTCATCGGACACAACCACTGCATCACTGTGACCTCTAACTGTTCAGTTACCCCCTGTGACATTTCGACTGACTGTCCACTCAGCCAGCTTTGACTGACAGACACTCAGCATGCAGGCTATTGAATGGCTTAAATGTGATGATATCAGTTGGCATAGAATGCATTTTTGTATTTTCAAATGACAATTTACTTGTATTTTGATTGAATAAATGAATTTTGTATTTAAACTTGATTTGTAAATTATAGTAAGATACTTTTTTAATGTATTTGTGCCTTAAAGAGAAATAAAGAAAGCTGCAGATGCTGGTTTCCCCCCTCCAAAAAAGCTGACATTTCAGACTTGCACAGGAGAGAAAACCTCAGGTAGATATTGCCACTGCAGATTTTTTTTTTTTTTTGGGGGGGGGGGGGGGTTGTCAGAATTTGTGTTTTGTTGCATTTTACTGTTCCAGAGTTGAGAGTGTTCATATCAGTGCATGCATTCTGTCAAACTCTGCTTACCGACAATCTTCACAACTCCCACGGGGAGAAGGAGCCTCTGGAAGAAGGAAAAAAAACCAAAAAACCTTTAAAATCATACTACTTTACAATCTCACAATATGTATGATTAAAAACATGCCACGTATCAGCAAATGAGGGGATTTTAACTTTGTAAAAACCTGAATGGTAAATTGGCTATATAACAGTGATGAACCTAAAAAAAAAACAGATTGAACGTACTCTAGAGTGGAAGCTTGACTCAAACACAGTGTGCGGGGCTCTTAGATGTGAGTACAGATGGCAGGCTTAATAGAGTACACACCTGAGAGAAGCCTATTAATGATACGGCATGGTGATTGGGTTTTGTTTTAAGAGCCTCTTTCTGGTTGGTCCCCAGGGTGTGCTGCCATGCTGTGTTGGTATCTAGGCTCAGAGAGAACGGGGAAACAGGAACAGCTGCTGCCGCTGCTCTCCTCTTGGTCCGGACCAAGCTGTCCTCATTCTATCTATCTGTCTTTCTGTGACTTTGTTTCTGTCTACCGGATGTCGTCCGCTCTTCCTTGTGTCTGTCTTTCATCTTGGCTAATGCATGCAAGCATACACAGTCTTACGAAAGTGCTTCATTTTTAGGACAGTGTTGTGTATCGCGCTTGAAGGTAACGCAACATAATTCGCGACACTGAGGGAATATAATTAATGACATTCATCTTATTCATACGGAAGAAACAATGAGGACATGATGCACACGAGGTTTTATTTGTCTAGAAACACAAAGTTCAACTCACACCAAGTTTGAGAAGTTTTCCCTCCCCCTCCTAATTCTATCCTGGTCTATGTATGTCGCTCCATTGGACATGAATTGGCCCCAGTCGTCTGACTGATGTGTTATTCTGGACAGGGTGCTCTGCTGTGCTCTGTATTCTGTCTTCTGACACAGTGGGGACTCCTCAGTCAGTTGCCAGTATTCAGACCTCTGGGACGGTATTGTCCAGATGCTTCTCTCCCGAACCAGGAGGTTCCCTGCCAAAGGGAACTCGCTGCTCTAATTTAACATAGCTTTATGTGCCACTATGCGTGTGTGTGTGAGCGCTCTCTGAAGCAGGCAGCAGCACCATAGTAGTCTGCAAATTCAGATGTACATTCAAAAAATGCATCTGTTTCGGTAAGATTTGCACTTTCCTTTACAGAAATATCTGACACACTAAAATGCAGAATATCTGCAGAATATCTCATGGTTTTATATCAAATTCCTTTATCATTTGGCCCAAATGACACCAGAGTAATGGTCTAATGATGCCAGAAATGGCCTTTTTTTTTATACATACCGCTTTTTTCTTTCAACAACGGACGTCAATGTTCTAGTTATGTAAATCTTGAACATCTAAAGATCAGCAAAACACATTTCTACTGTAATACAAAATCTTTTGATTTAAATCAGAAGATGGCAGATTACAGGTAATACGACTACGAATCTCACCAGACATTTGGTAATTTATAGTTTTTTGATACTTGGTAAAATGGACTCGTTTATATAAAGTAAGAAAACTGGGCCATCCTAATCAAAAAAAAAAAAAAGCCAAACTACAATGTTTTGTGGTTGTTGCTGGTATGCTGGTTCATGTTGTTTTGCAACTCACTGGCGACTTTTGAAATCATAAATGTAAAAATTGTCATCAGTTAGTTCTGATCACATTCAATTTAAAGCTGCACAAAATTAAAAGGAGACGCCTGACATGCTTATTACACTGCAGTTCCTCTAAGCCCTACTGCTTGCTTGCTTTAGTAACTCAGATGTTTGACTCGCAGCGATCTAGTTTCAGGTAGCAACAGACCGTTTTCGGCTAAAAGCTCTGATAAACCCTGTGTACACTAACTGCCCAGTGCCAAACTATAGAAAGGCAAAGATAGTGATTAGATACTGAGGACAATGGAGCATTTAGCATCCATACAGTCAAATATTCCCCTGATATCTATTAAGGTCTTGTCGTCTTCCACGTTCCATATGCGTGCTTCATAGTTTTCGCTAAGTAAGAGGTTAAACTTATCAGTATCATCAGAAGGCAGATATGAAATCGGTGACAATCATGTGAGGATCCAGGGGGCGGAGCCAAAAGGGGCATTGATCCCACCATAGTTCAATGGCTGAATTTCAAAGATGCGGAAAGACCTTATTTTGCACCCATGAAATCCTCTTAAAGCAGGTTTTTGGACTTGTATTTACTTCACTATACTGGAGCCAGAGAACCTGGATGCACTTGTACTGTACTTATACTGTAGTCTGATGCTTGAATTTTCTTAAAATCAATACAGCTAAAGTTGATTTGCTGGAGAGTAGGGGATTTTTGGGTTATTTACATACATAATAAGCGACCAGAAAACTGGGCCATACTACTTTAAATGATGGCCCCTTTGAAGCTCCTGAATCAGAAAAACCCTAGATACCTCCGGTGACTCAAAAACTGCATTTTGAGTAACTCTACTGTGTATTGCCGGAGACATGGCGGCTATCATAAGCTCATTATATTCTACATCTTCCTTTATTTCATCCCTCGCCCTCTCTTTCAGTCTGTTTCCCGCCCTCTTCCACACTGTTGCTTTCATTGACAATGGCCCCGTGGTGGTTTCAACATTATTGAGGCAGTTGTCCGGGCTTTAATCTGTGACTTGGGGCTGTCATTATCCATCAGAGGAAACACTCTGTCCCTTCCAATTTCCTCCTCGCGTCCATCTCTCCCTTTCACACCTAGACTTTGAATTTCTCCCTCCGCCACCGTCTGCTTCATAAATATTCAGCACGCCGGCCAATAATTTACACACACAATCTGCCACTCCCCATCAGTTCTACACCTGGACACATGGACGCTGACATTCCTCTCTGTCCTAATCTGCTTTCATGTGCTTTATTTCTCTCCACTCCCCCTGCTCTTATCTTCCTTCTACTTCATGCATCTCCTGTCACCTCTCCTCTCCTCAAACACTGCACCGGCCCCACATTTAACTTTGTCCCTAAAACAGCTGAAGGGCAAAAACGTCAGGAAGGAGACTCGACTTTGAAAAAACGCTGGTTTGCAAGGAAAAAGTCAACACGAGGTCCGACCTACTTGCGTCTCCCGCTTTCAACCGCCTATCACTGCCTTCCTCATCAGATAAGGATTCTCGGTTGTCATGGAGATGGTTTTGTTTTCACAATGTTGCTTTACCTTTTCCCACCGCAGTTCAATGTTCTGCCATTATTGCCCGTGAATATGCGTGATACTATTCTATGCTATAAGATAGGTCCTTGTAGCTCTTGTTGAAGTGCCCCTGAGCAAGACCTCGAACACCGAACCATGTAAATTGTGGTTTAACGTGCGTGCGAATGGATGATGACAATACAATAATAAGGTGCTCTGGATAAAAGCACCGCTGTCTATCTACTATGGTAATGGAAATTGCAGAATGTCTTCGCTCAGGATTTACATTCAGTGCAGGAGGTAGCAAGGTGGAAAGCTTGGGAGGTCAGGGTTGAGGATGGGTGTGAAGCGCATCTGAAGACTCCAGTGTGCATCCTGGAACAAACCTGTTACCCTTCCACGTCTTTACTGATTGTTTCCTGTGGAGTTTCTGACCTTTTTGTCTCACTAAAAAGTTGTTTTTCTATTAGCTGCTCCCCATTTTTATTTGTTTCATGCAACACACAAAGATGTAGATGATTAACAATTTCCTGCCAGTGGTTTCACACAATTTCACTGATGTACACGATGCGCAGCTATGCACCAGCAAGAAACAGTGAAGGATTGCCTGCAGATAAACGTGCAAAGAATACTGGATATAAAACAAAAGCCGACTCAATACAACGTGTTTTGCTGAGTTACAGTGAATGAACTGCAGACTTTCGTTTGTTTTCCATAGGACACCTGCAGCCACGTGGTTAATGTTCCCATTCCCTGAACTTACTGTATGGTAAGTATATACGGGTCGTCTAGTCAAATCCCCGGCTCTCCCGACTGCATGTCGAATTGTCCTTGAGCAAGATACCGAACCCCAAATTGCTCCTGATGAGCAGTTGGCGCCTTGCATGGCAGCCTCCACCATCAGCGTATCAGTATGTGTGTGAATGGGTGAATGTGACAAGTGTTGTAAAGCGCTTTGAGCGGAGTGTAGACTGGAAAAGCGCTATAGAAATGCAAGTCCATTTACCAGATCGCAGCATCGTAACCTTGAGCAGATATTGTAGAACATGTTGAAAAACACTGACAATGGGTGAAAAGCTGGGTTTTTGCAGGTCGGAAATAAAACTGATGAAAAGTCCTGTTTAACTGGCAAAATAGCTGAATTCTCATGGATGTGTTAACACCCTTCACCATTTATAAGCAAGCATATTCCAAACTTTGTGAAATATCATTAAAGCCGTGTTCTCTCCAAGCCTGAATGGTCCTGGTCAAATAAACGCTCGAGCATTGGCATTTGTAGGGGCGGCTGTGGCTCAGGGGTAGAGCCAGCATCTTATCAGAGGGTTGCTGGTTCGATTCCCCTGGTCTGCATGTCGCAGTGTCCGTGGGCAAGATACTGAACCCCAGAACTGCTCCTGATACGCTGGTCGGCACATTGCATGGAAGACACCACCATCAGTGTATGAATGTATGTATGAGTTAATGGAAG